>NC_084711.1:4382220-4982220 GCF_033807575.1 Cydia pomonella | reverse complement strand
CCATAATTAAAACCCGTCTTTACAGTTACAAAAACAAATGAAGCGTGGTGACGAGTATGATCAATTGCAAAATATCTTATTAATGTATCTGTTGCCAACTAATTGAAATGTAAAAAGAGGCGTAGCACATTAGAATGAATGTCTAACGATTACTCGTGTGTACTGGTTACAAGTGATAACATAATTGAAAATCTCGAGCGATCTCGTTTCTGTAAGACGATTCCCATTTCAGCTTGATTAACAGGGCGTCGTCACCCATTGTGGATCGTAATGGTTTTGTCACCACGCCAACGAACTCACATACATACAGTGATTATGTTCGTATGCAATCACACACACATCTTAGAACTGGGAAATTATTTTAATCTCGCTGTCGAGCCAAAGGCTCTGACCAAACTTAAGTCGTTGAAATGTTTGTGGCTAAGTTAGAAGACGTCGCCAATAACCTCAAAGGGTTCATGTCATTCAGAGGTTTGTTGAGTTTTTGCCTTAGAAAAAAATGCGATGGCTCAATGTCCAGGGTGCAACTGAGAAGCAGGAAAGGGGACTAAGGACTAACTAACGGGACGTAGCAGAGGGCCTATCGCGAACACCGAAGTTCGCAAATTGCGGGCATCCCTTGTCTTTAACTCCAATTAAGGCGTAATTAGAGTGACGGAGAAAGATGTACGCAATTCGCGAATTTCGGTGCTCGCGGTGCGGTAGGCCCTCAAAGTAAGGAGGACGATATGTCTGCTCAAGAAATGAACCCAAGCTCAACCCGTGAAAATACAGAGCTCGAGATGTTATTCCTATCGCTCCATGAGTGCCTCTCCTCAGACGAGCGAAGATGATGAGCACCTCGAGACACGTACCAACGATGCGTTTATTTACTTTTTTTATACTACGTCGGTGGCAAACAAGCATACGGCCCGCCTGATGGTAAGCAGTCTCCGTAGCCTATGTACGCCTGCAACTCCAGAGGAGTTACATGCATGCATGCATGTTTATACTTAGAAATCATACTTATGTCTACTGTTTTGTCTCGAATGCCAAGTTGACAAGCTCTATGATTGGAGTTTGCCTTTCTTCCAAGAATTTGCCTTAAATATGAAATATATATAGTGTAGTAATGGGCGGTTTTGACATGACACGAGAGAGATTTAAATGACTATTAATGAGAGGAAGCGCGTCGTTCCATTATCATCGTAGCCAAAATCGTAAAATGCTCGGACAAGAATATTTATACAATTTACTCTCTATTGCAAGGGATTACGGTGCAAAAGTAATAGTATTTTTTTATGTATATACTTGTAATTAGCAGAAGTTTTGGCACTTCCGACAACTCATTAGCGACCCTTTAATACATTAAAAGAAAGTCATGCTAATACCTAAGATAATATACGTAAGTATGGATAACATGGTGTGGCGCTGTTGACAATAATATATGTTTTTTTTTTCCTGTTCCTGTGGATTAATTGGTAAGCCGCAATAATTAAAAATATATATTTAAAATAGTCAGAAAAATACAAACAAAACAATAATTATTGTTGTGGTTTCAATGGTTTTTGACTTAGCAGAAGCTAGCCTGAATTATGATATTTACATGATATTCAGTACATAATTTCTGTAAAACTCATTGGTTAAGGTGGTTCGATTTTCATACAAAAAACAATCGCTATTTATTAATTAATTACACAATATTATTACATAAATAGTTGCGCATCTATCTACTTTCGAATATTCATTTGCGCTAAATTAATAGAAAAACTTTGTTTCATACAGAAATCATGCAATAATCAACGTTATATTTTTATAAATTTTACTCATGTGTGTGTGACAAATGTCGTGTACAAATACATTGCGGCGTTGCCACTCCATGCCTCGGCCGGCCATCGGCGCGACGTTGCGATGTTTGACGCGTTTATAGCTGACTTTGTCGACACTGACACTCAGTGTGACCAGGCGTAGGATAATTGTCGTACATGTACGATAATTTGGGCCCCGGTATGACGTAATGTTCCAAAGAGCATTATCGTACACTAAAGTACTATACTTTCAGCCCTTGGATGATGCCACCTTAAAACTCTAGTAATTTGAAGCAAAATATAACACTTTCTCTCAGAAATAGGCTAAAATTAGTATCTTTTGGGTGTTCGGCTCCTTGGTGTAAGTTTAAAATGTCACAATTTCCTGTATACCGTTTGAGTCTATCCCAAAAATACACAAACATAAACAGATTTTTTGCGCAATTTAGAGGAAAATTGTCTTTTTTTTTATTATTAATTGGAAATTTAAGCTTATTTTGCTAGACATTTTTAGGGGCTGCCTTTTTGATTGGCGTACGATATTTTTTTCAACGATACAATAATATTGACACTCAAGTACGATAATTCTCTTCCGCTCACCTGGCAACACTGCTGAAACTTGACAGGACCTGGGGGCCTACCGCGAAAACCTAAATTCGCAAATTGCGGGGATCTTTCTCTTTTACTCTCACTAAGACGTAATTAGAGTGACAGAGAAAAATGCCCGAAATTGACGAATTTCGATTTTCCCGGTAGCCGCTCTGGTGCTTGAGGTACTTGATAGAAAACAACGCTGCCGCATGTTCTGAATTGTGATTTTATGTGTTTTTGGATTGAAAATGATAGCAACGTCTAAATCAAGTTACAAAAATCATCGATATTCTGGTCCGCGAAAAACCAGGAAAAGTGTAACTGTAATTGGAGTCTACAAAAATGACCAATTCATAGAAAATATGACCTAGAAACTAGTTCACTTTTATAAAACTCAATTTTGCCCGAGATTGTACTTAGGCGAATACCTAAGGGAGCTAAGTGTATTGATCTTGAATAATTAGTTGGCTAATGCATATATGACTCCAACATGATATGGACATTTACATCATAACTATTATACCTAGTTGGTTACTAAGTTCTGTTACTCGATTTCTTTCTTTCTTCCTAGCGTTGTCCCAGCATATTGCCACGGCTCAATGGAGCTTGGGGTCCGCTTTGACAACTAATCCCAAGATTTGGCGTAGGCACTAGTTTTTACGAAAGCCACTGCCATCTGACCTTCCAACCCAGAGGGTAAAACTAAGCCTTGTTGGGATTAGTCCAGTTTCCTCACGATGTTTTCCTTCACCGAAAAGCGACTGGTAAATATCAAATGATATCTGTTCTGAAGTTCTGTTACTCGATTTGCAACCTCTTTATTTCCGTTAAAACAAATGCTACCGAAAAAATAAAAAATGACATAATGTGGTGGATTTGTGAGCTATAATTATATACCACACATAACGCTTATCTCGTCGTATCTATAATGAATTGGGGCCTAAAAGAGAATCGTATTCCAATTTTTTGAAACGCTTGTATTACTTTCTATATTAACTAAAAGTTGCCTTAAAATTCAGCTTTTATACTAAAATGGATTTAAATATGTTAAATTAACAAAATATATTTTGACAGATGCTTTCGCGCCCAAAACGCTCTTTGAAAATTGTTGACGTCACAGTTTATGGTTTGACACATAACTACATACATACGTAGAAGATACGAACTGTCAACTGATATTTGTCATTTGTTGTTAATCGCCTAACTGTCAACAGTGTCAATCCGAGAGTTGTGACGTCATCAGAATCTTCAATGACGTTTCGAGTTTGGTCACGTGATGTGTGACAAAAGTTATTTTAAATTAAATTTTTATAAAAATATGGTCATTACAGGCCCCCTAAAAGCAGTTTAACATGTTCTTATAATCCAAAAGAATTTATTGGGATACAATTATGCCCCAAGATTTGTAGATGGAAACAACCCTATTGCGTTGCACAAATGTGGGCACCCGCCAAACATGATTTTGGGTGTGTCATACTCAGGGCTAACACAGATTCATTTCTGTGAAAAAAGTGTGAAAACCGGAAACTGGAAACCGTTCTCGAACCAATAGTGAAGCCCTTAAGCCACACCCTATTTCAAAACCAGCCATGGATCTTTGAACAGGACTCAGCTCCTGCACATAAGGCAAAAACAACTCAAGCCTGATTTCGAAGGAACAAAATTGACTTTATTGCCCACGAAGACTGGCCGTCCTCCAGCCCGGACCTTAAGCCCCTGGATTATGCCATATAGCAGGTTATTGAGGAGAAAGCCTGTTAAAAAAAAAAAAATTAAAACAAGAAATATTACTTTGCTAATCCGCGAGAAAATAACGTGTTAGTCAATCAGTGCTAACCCGTTATACTTACTTGCGTATTTTTACATGCAATTAATTATGAGAAAGCCTGTGCTAAACCCTACACAAATCTTAACTCCCTCAAGCGGGCCATAGTTTAAGACAGTGACGGAATTAGACATGACAATCGTGCGTGCCGCTATTGATGACTGGCCTCGTCGTTTGAGGGCCTGTGTCAAAGCCAGAGGAGGCGATTTTGAATGATATTGTCATATGTAATTCCTGATTTTGTGTACTTCATTTTAATATATACTTTTTTAAACTTTCGTTGGTATATTTTATGTAGATAAAGATTATTGCAGTAACAGAATTTAATAACCAACTAGGTAGAAAATAAATTGGATATGATATGATCCGTTGAATGAAATTGACAATAAATAAAATAAATAAATAATTTTCTATCTCTAGGCATTGTGTGAAACTTCTAGTTGTGTCAAAATATCGGGAAATCAATAATATAAACAAACATGGTAAATATCTCATTTCTTTTTATAATGGTTATAAATAGAAGGCCATGCAATTTTGTAACTCACTGTAATTTAATTAAATGTATCGTAAAAAAATGTTTTAATTCTACTGTAAAATAGTGTTTTTAAAGGCTGGGCAGTAAGGGATTGCTTTAATTTTAGAACAAAACAGCGTTTTTTTTTAAAAAAATTCCGGAAAATCTGACTTACAAATTTAGACTTTCTTAGGTTCATTCTACTTAGAATCTTCTCCACCCTAGCATTAAAAAAAGATATCCTAAAATATCCATACCATTACATCACATTTTAGTGTGAAAGAAATTACAATGTAAAACTAAAATTTCAATACAAATTTTCGGGTTTTTTTAGCACGAGGATTGATTATGCTAGTGATTCTGAGTTGGAAGAACCCAAAAATATCATGATGTGTGAGAATCAGATTTTTAATATTTTTATGGAAAACGCTCATATTTCTCATAAAATAATTTAATAATAATAGGTACTTGATAATACTGATAACAAAAAATTTTCTAATGAGTCTCGAACCCACATCCTCTTGCATGTATTTCCACGTACATACCGCAACGCCATTGAAGCCTACTCACGCTGTGCCAAATTGTCTACTACAAGGATCCCAGTAAGACTGTTTCAATGTGTGAGTGATACTTAGAAATAGAGTCAAGAAACATTCTGTCGACATTAAGGGGTAGTTTTTGTACAATGAAGTGTTTCAATGTTTGTTGTAATAGTTCAATATTTATTTAAAGAGTGCGCTAAATATAATTTACAGTATAGAAATACCAAGACTACTCAACAAAAAAATTAAAACTCAAAATTTGCAATTGTGGCGCCATCTAGTGAGGTTTAAGCTTTGGGTAACCTAGTCGAACCACCTTAAAGGCCAGCATTCGCAGACACGACCTTAGATAACTTACGTATTGTTATGCTTTCGTTGAAATATCTCATCTCGTTAAAAGAGACTCTACATCGACAGATATGTAGTCTGCAGCGCTAATTATTGGCAGCATGCATTCTAGAAAAATCTTATAACATGGTGCCGACATGTGTCGAAATACGATTGTCATGTGACAAGTAGAGGCTAACATTATTTCGAGCATTCTTCGATATGTTTTCAAAGTCCGCGGGCGCGGCCGTGATGTCTGCTCGAGTTTTATTTTCAGCCACCTTGCCAATGAACTCCGAACAACGGATCTTATTAAATGATCGAGTTACATAATCTCATAATCTGTAAATAGTTTTTGTGTAGTATTACTAGTATTAAGTGTGACTTTAATTTTGCCAAAATTCTACTTACACATGCATCGGATGGAATCAAAATAACACGAATATTTGGATGCAACCAGATCAGATCGGGCTAACACTCAATGCTTTGGAGGGCAATCTCACATTAGAAACAACTTATAAGTATTTAAGGGGTATCTAACGTCGATAATGAAATATAATTACGCAAAGGTGGCAAAACAGAATGCCTCGGGAGAGGAGATAAGACTTCGAAAGACGTTCTATGACCACAGACTTCCTTCTCTTTCAGAGCCGTTTAAAAATTATAACTAATTGACAAATTGAGAGTAACTGTAGCTAAACTTAGTACCTACGTGTAGGATCATAAGATTCAAAAGTTTAAGTACACGGAAACACAGACGTGACACATTGAGAACGACGTTTTTATGCCGAAGAAAAAAATGCGAATATATATTAATGAAATAAAGAAGAAGAAACAGTTAAATGCTCCGTGCCGAGACGTCGGACGTCAGCTGCGTAATAGATTCAAGTAGAGATTTACGAGGCATTGAAAACAATCGTAACATTTTATTTACATTCTATATGCTACGATCAGTATTCGAACAGAATCGTAAAATTTTGCGATGGAAATTGCAGTGATTTTGATTCATAAATATGATTTAGTCTAACGTTATACTGACTTGTGTACAGGGATTTATATTAATTAATAGTTATTTTAAAGAGCTAAGTAAACGTTTGTTTTATTTATGGGCACATAATAATGCTATAGAACACTCATATAACAGCGTCAGAATTATATCTAAAGCGCTAAGTTAACATTGACAATATCGTTGATAACCGTGACCGTGAACTTTTTCAGGCATCCGCCATTGCAACGTACCTACACAATACGGTGACTACATACATAATTATATTACTTGTCTGTTTTACGAAAGTGCGTCATGCAATTCTACAGATTATTACGAGATAGGTTATTGTAAAATGGCGGAAGAAATTAGAAATCTTTATCATTCAGCTGTGCACTTCTAAGGATTGGCAGCCTTTGAAGGAAAATACAATTTCCTGCTTCCTATAAAAAGTTTTCCTGTTCGAGAAACGATTTGGCGATTTTAATTTAACGAAATAAAGGAAACAACGATTGAAAGGCCAGGAAATTCTTAGAGCATGTATTCAATAAAAACAAAATGGAATGAGGCAATGAAAAATCAATTCATGTTCAATTATTTAGTCAGTCGTATTTCAGGATCAGACCTAGAAAAGGTCAGGGTTAGAGTATCAGAGAAAATAAGGTTGTTTTTGTTTGAAAGGACAAAGCCAGCGTACTAGATTATTGATAGTGTTTCTAAAGGTCGAACGTTACTTTCGTACCAAGGACGAGACTATATGAAAGTTTTACGAATACGTATCGCAATCAAACACAATCCATTACGAGCTTGAATGTGCCGGCGTGGCTATAACCTTAAAATATTATGATGGGACCAACAACAGCGGTTTATCACTTTAGTGGCTAGTTCAAACTGGATCGAAGTCCAGTCCAGGCAGTATTCATAACGCTTGTAGATGGAACCAATATGAGTGTGCTATGCGATAATTCGTAGTTATAACGAATTTTGAGACCAAGTTATACTAGGTACGACCACACATTCTAGTCAAAATATATTTTGTGAAATACATAGCGTGCAGGTCACTGTTATCTTTGAGTAATCTCTGCGTGAGTTATGTTATGATATTTATGAGTACCTATTAATACTGATTACAAAGTTAGAATGTCGATGACACGTATTTGAACCAAAACGCAATCTCAACACGCAGACATCTTAATTATACCAGCAAACAGTGTCAAAAAAGTTTGCGATTATCATGAAGATATCATGAAGAAGATATCAACGAAGAGGTCGTTGGATACAATTCGAAATTGTAATCAGTTGGAGGTGTTTATTTTTCAGTAATACGAATAGGAAAAACAAAATATTTAAAGCGAATACCTAATAAAATATTAAAGTCAAATGAAAACGAAGCAGAGCGTAATTTATACGGACATGTCGCGTGTTTTGATTCCGTTAGAGTCAAATTATCGTCAACTTTCGTGCATTGTTCGAGTTCCATTACTGGAAGTAAATTACCCACAATGGCTAAGTTATTACAGCTTAGGTAAATACAAACATTGGTATAATTTGCATCGATCGTTTATTATCTACCTACTGTATCATTTGGGGTTTGAGCAATCAATCAATTTGTGGATGTAACCACTTTAATTAATTAGGGTTGGATAAACATGTTATCAGTTAAGTAATTAATGTACACTCAAGAAAAATACATTTTCTGCCCTTCGGGCGGAAAAATAATATGCGCACCGCGGGAGGAATCGTAGGACATTCCATCCCGCGTGTTTGCTTTACACGCGGCACGCAATGTCCTACTTTTCCTACCTTAGGACACAAATAACTATTTCCTGATTAAATACCACATTAGAGATGAGACTCGATGGAAATCGGTATATTGATTGAGAATTTTCTGGACCATCTTAAGCATTAAATTATATAAGGTGCTAACCTACCGATATTTTAAGAGATGGTACTTTGCATTAAAACAATCAACTTTAAAATATAAATTTCTCATGTTTTCTTATATTTTTTTTGTTTTTATTTCATTTACCTACCGAACATAAAAATAAATTATAATTCTATCTAAAAATAATCATCGTGTGCTTTTAACTGACAAGATGTTTAATACTTTCTGTCAGGTCAACAATTGTTTGTGTTAAATATTATTAATATTATTATCAACGTGTGACATGATTTATCAACGCAACGTTAAGTGGCCAGTTAAGTGTTAGGTAAAAAAGGTTCTTGAAACTGTTTAATTATCTCATTAACAGGATGTTTTTACTTAGCAAATTAGTTCCAAATAAACATAATGAAACCTAAAACCTATAATGTTTCGTAATTAAATATACTTCAGAAGCCGAGGACTATGAGATGCAAAAATATTGGTAGCTTATTTGTTAGCACTTTATAATTATATATTATTAACCAAAACGAACTTGGAACAAGTAGGTAGATATTTTCATCAAGTTGAGGATAAGAGCACGACGGTCCGAGGACTACCCACATGGTTCTCCACCACGTCAAACGGAACTACGGATGGACGGTCATAACGTTTGATGTCGACGAACGAAGACTGCAAATGTACTCTAAACATTATGGGCAGCCAGCAACGACGTCAATGATTTTGAAATTACAATTGCTCTCAATGGAGTAAGCTCAGACGGGAGGCCGGACGGATATTCGTGAATATGAATTAGTTTGGCAAAGTTCCTATGGACATTGGCCTGAGCCACACGCCTCCGATGACGTATGAGGGACGATTTTGTACCAAGTATTAAGACGTATTATTACAGCCTATGGGTAATTAAAGTTAATTAGCAAGTCGAGCGTTACAGCAGAGCCAATTAGATTAAATACGTCGGCAGTATTTTTTCTGTTATCTGCATGTTTTGACGTAATTTGGTCAAGTACCTAAGTAGGTATTACATACTTTGTATACGGGTGTACAGTATTAGGTTTTATCATCCAACAACTTATAATACCAATTTCTATCCCTTTAGATTAGGTATTAAGTTCGCTATCCCTACACTCAAGAAGCATGTCTCTCTGCAGTTCATCAGAATTATGAACGAAGCAGGTTTTACAATTACGATTGTATGTCATGCGAGCGGATTACGGCAGTATTAACCCATTCATTGCCGAAGACGCGAATTCGCGTCCTATGTATGTGTAATCGTAATGCCGAGGACGCGATTTCGCGTCCTCGAGTTATTTGTTTTTTTTTGCTAGAAAACAACTGTACTTAAATGCTGATACCAAAATGTTACTTTATTTATGAAGGATAATATTATACTATTGCTGGTTTTTGGATTCAGTGCATCTGTAATTTTCATAATTCTTATCTCGGATGCCGAAGACGCGAATTCGCGTCCCATGTTATGTGTAATCGTTATGCCGAGGACGCGATTTCGCGTCCTCGAGTTGTGTTTTTTTTTGCTAGAAAACAACTGTACTTAAATGCTGATACCAAAATGTTACTTTATTTATGAAGGATAATATTATACTGTTGCTGGTTTTTAGATTCAGTGCATTTGTAATTTTCATAATTCTTATCTCGGATGCCGAAGACGCGAATTCACGTCCGATCGTAATTCCGGGGTCGCGATTTCGCGGCCTCGTTTTTAGGGTTCCGTAGCCAAATGGCAAAAAACGGAACCCTTATAGATTCGTCATGTCCGTCTGTCTGTCCGATTCTGTCACAGCCACTTTTTTCCGAAACTATAAGAGCTGTACTGTTCAAACTTAGTAAGTGGATGTATTCTATGAACCGCATTAAGATTTTCACACAAAAATAGAAAAAAAAACAATAAATTTTGGGGGTTCCCCATACTTAGAACTGAAACTCAAAAAATCTTTTTTCATCAAACCCATACGTGTGGGGTATCTATGGATAGGTCTTCAAAAATGATATTGAGGTTTCTAATATCATTTTTTTCTAAAATGAATAGTTTGCGCGAGAGACACTTCCAAAGTGGTAAAATGTGTGTCCCCCCCCCCCCCCCGTAACTTCTAAAATAACAGAATGAAAAATCTAAAAAAAATATATGATATACATTGCTATGTAAACTTCCACCGAATATTGGTTTGAACGAGATCTAGTAAGTAGTTTTTTTTTTAAACGTCATGAAATTTAAAAAAAAAAATTTTTTTCATCATACCCATACGTGTGGGGTATCTATGGATAGGTCTTCAAAAATGATATTATGGTTTCTAATATCATTTTTTTCTAAACTGAATAGTTTGCGCGAGAGAACCTTCCAAAGTGAAAAAAAGTGTGTCCCCCCCCCCCCCCCTGTAACTTCTAAAATAACAGAATGAAAAATCTAAAAAAAATATATGATTTACATTACCATGCAAACTTCCACCGAAAATTGGTTTGAACGAGATCTAGTGAGTAGTTTTTTTTTTTAATACGTCATAAAATTTAAAAAAAAAATTTTTCAACAAACATATACGTGTGGGGTATCTATGGATAGGTCTTCAAAAATGATATTTAGGTTCCTAATATCATTTTTTTCTAAACTGAATAGTTTGCGCGAGAGACACTTCCAAAGTGGTAAAATGTGTGTCCAAAGTGGTAAAATGTTGAACAAGATCTAGTAAGAAGATTTTTTTATAATACGTCTTAAATTGTACGGAACCCTTCATGCGCGAGTCCGACTCGCACTTGGCCGCTTTTTTTACTAGAAAACAACTATTTATTTATTTTTTGAAGGAGAATATTATACTTCGGTTTTTGGATTCAGTGCATTTGTAATTTAGAAAAAATAGTTTTTGCTAGAAAAACACTTATTTAAAAAAACTTATAAGGCTATATGCAAATTTTTATCTATCTGTTAAAAATTAAACTAAATTGTTTACATAACCAATTTTAATATAACAACACTATTACATTACAAATCAATATGTAGTTTTATTTCGTCAATCTCGTTCATATTTATTCAATACCTCTTCTATTTCTTTGAAACAATCCAGTAAGTACTCTCCAGGAATGTTTTCCAAACGCTTCCTTATAGCCACTGCAATCACATTTCGTCTACATGGACAAGAACACATGCGTTGACTTGCCTCTTCATTAATTGCGTGTGGTGTTGTCGTATCCTTCTCTTGAGGGATGCTGTCTTCATCATCGCTTGGGAAAGGTCTCGTTCGCAATATCCAATTTGTTTTTTTTATAACGACCATCATGTTGCCTATGTCTAAAGCTTTACGAACATCATTATCTAAAATCAGCAAAATATTAGAATATAGAATAGAAACAAGTAAAAAAATGTGTTTGGAAGTGTAACATATATAAACGAACTCTACTAAGTAGCAAACCAATTTGCATAATGAGAACTCTATTCTATGTGCTATATATACGTACGAACGTTATATACTAATAATCATTGTGAAAATATATAAATATATATATATTCCGTCAAACGGTCGTAAATGCAACCCTGCATAATGTGGTTATAAAAAATTAACAAGAAATTGTTCAAGTTTGTTATTGATTTTGTAACTCTGCCTACCGCAATTCGGGCATAAAGGCACAAGATTATGTATGTGTAGTGTATGTTATAATTATAACGTAATAATACTTATAATGTATGCACGTATTATAAATAAATAACTATACATAAAGAAAAGGTTTCCAACCAGTGATGTTTTTAAATATTGATACTAATTTGCAAAAACATGATATTAATCTAATTACTAATAATATATACCTATATCTATCTATTATCAATAACTGAACTGCTAAATATTTCATAAAACAATATCAAAATACTTACCATTTTTGTCCATTATCTAAACACTTGCTTTAAACACTTTCTTTAACTTTTATAATCTTACTAAAAACCATTAAAAACTCATATACGTCTGAAGTATACGGCCGTCACGTCTATACTGAATACGTTTTCGACAAAAACTGTTTTTAGGCGCAAAAATTTCACTTACGATGCCGAAAACGCGAAATTGCGTCCTTGACAACGTAATGCCGCGGACGCGAATTCGCGCCCTTGAAATAGGTTAACCTAATGCCGCGGACGCGAACTCGCGTCCATGAAATGTTAACGTAATGCCGCGGACGCGAATTCGCGTCGTCGCGTGGAAGGCGGCGGCACTGCGTGATGAGTAAAAATATGAGGCGTCGGCAATGAATGGGTTAAGTACCTAGTATGGTTAAGTCGTAAAACTTCAATTATCTACAATGTAAGCCTGTCTGTTTTCTAACAATTAACACCTGTAACTTATCAAATTTTAGCGTAACGACTACGACTAATGATCAATCCATTAGGCGACTCGTGGATAACTAATACAAGTAATAAAACACGTGTCACATGTGAGAACAAAGGCGTCGTTAATGATGATGACAGAAATACTGACTATAATGAGCGGACATGGACACCGAATCCCAGTAGCCGACAATGCTAAGACGCATCGTTGGTATTCATTTACAGAGCATAGAATTACGTTAGGAGTCTTCGCAAGTTCGCACATGATTTCTTGTAGTTATGCAATCATGGTTATATAATTGAAGAATTATATTATATACCCTCCCTGACTAACTGTAGCCCATCCACCCTTTGCCCGGCGTCGTCCGAAAAAGTTGAGCGATTACACAATTAGAAAAAGATACGAAATCAGTGCAATATGCAGTATTTATTCCTAATTGGAAGTCAGCGCATCTCCACATCCAATTAGGTTCCCACAGTGATGCCGCACAGATCTTTTACCGCTAATTCTAAGGGTTATAATCAAGCAGTGGTATTGCGTTAAGCACTGGTGGCCTAGCGGTAAGAGCGTGCGACTTGCAATCCGGAGGTCGCGGGTTCAAACCCCGGCTCGTACCAATGAGTTTTTCGGAACTTATGTACGAAATATCATTTGATATTTACCAGTCGCTTTTCGGTGAAGGAAAACATCGTGAGGAAACCGGACTAATCCCAACAAGGCCTAGATTACCCTCTGGGTTGGGAGGTCAGATGGCAGTCGCTTTCGTAAAAACTAGTGCCTACGCCAAATCTTGGGATTAGTTGTCAAGCGGACCCCAGGCTCCCTTGAGCCGTGGCAAAATGCCGGGACAACGCGAGGAAGAAGAAGAGTGGTATTGCATTAAGCCGAACCTAATATAAAAGACACTTAGAGCTATTTCTTTCTTGTTTTTTAGAAGTATATAAAAACTGCTCACATGTCTTAGGTATATGATGAAATGAGCTGCTGTATGATACGACTGCAAGAAGAAATAGTGTGCGATGCAATTACTCATCCGTAACATGATTAGATTACTCGAATCTAGCTCTTAATAAATGGTTTGGATTTAAGACTGATATGGCTTAGCTCGTTACGGGTTCCAAGTTCCAACTCACCGCTGTTACCCTGGGTGGCCTGGGCCACAGCCGCGGCGGTGCAACGTTTGCAAGCCGTCTGGCATACTTCGCCTGTAACACTTCGAGCTACAACATCATTAATAAAGATACATTCTGAAGTCCAGTGACATGAAAAGTAAAATAAGCTATGGTTTCTGTCCAAAAAAAAATTTAGTTCTAATTGCTTGCAGTAGTTTTTTGCGTCATAATTGGAAATTACTGATAGGAGCGTTCACAATTAAAGTACTTATACTTGATGGAGCTGTATTGTTTATACAGTTACTACGACTACTCAATCATCGGGTACACCAAAATTTTTAATTAGATTGTAAGATTGCGTGATGCAAATTGTTTTCCACCATACGGAAAACCTTTAAGTATAATTGAACATCGCGAACATCGTAAAATAAGACTATACAGACAGAGATGATAATAAACTGAAAATAAGCTTTAAACTTAGATTTGTTCAGAAGTTAAAAGTCTACCGTTAAATGATAGGTATATGTATGTATATGTACCGACAACAAATGTAGCTCGAAAGCTTATTATAGGAATCAAGCGCAAGGTCCCTCAACTGTATCAGATTGCGAAACTGATAAAAGGCCAGAAAAAGTAAACATTTTGTTAATAATACAAATTGATTCTTTTTGTTACGTTGATTGACCACGTTTTCATTTAGTCTAATAGTTCTATGCAGGCTGCGCAACCTTCATTACTTCAACCAATTTTATGTCAATAACCCCATTATTATACGATGACATTTCTCAATACCTATTGCGTGTCCTTTTGTTTACAACCTCGTTAAGAACTCAAGAATGCCTGAAGGCAGAATTCTTAAAGAACTTAAATCATATTTTTAACGGTATTTACGTACCTATAATATATACCTAGGTTTACCAATAGTTTCAAATGAAAACGATTCTTCTGTTATGCTAATACGTAACGTGCGTCACAATCACAATGCACAAAATCTAAATATAGAGTGAAAGATAAACACATACATAACTACCCCCACAAACCCATACGTCTGACAGACGGAAGTGGAGAACATTGATAACAACACTAATATCAACGCAAATAGTGATTTTACAGAACTAAGTGAAAGAGTAGTAAGTGACTATGGTGCTTGATGAATGATGATAGTCAAAAGATTAGATACATTTTGACGACAAAAAAAGTATTTTTGGCAACGCGCGTCGTTTACACGTTAAGTTACTGTTTATATTAACGCTAATTCAAATATACTAATATGAGGATAAATAAACTTTGAGGATCTTGACGCTGCTGTACTAGTAAATAGAGCTGATACATTTATTGCCAACAGTATCTAGCATGGATTTACGAGTAATAAATGGGGATCAGATGGGGGAGCCATAAACAATGCTTTATTGCTTTTATTCAGTCAGACAAAACCAGTCTCTTAATCCCAAGAATATCTATCTATTACGGATTTGACGAAAGTATCAGGTACCTAATATCAAATCGTAATATTCAATCAAAACTGATATTACAAAAATGGTACATCTTCTGGAATCTAGATAAAGGCTAGCTGAGGATAGGAAATGGGAATAAGTATCCTGTTCGAGTTTCTATAGTCACCAGTGAGCGAAGATGATATCAAACCATATTTTCTTAGCTTTCCTATTATATCAATTTGTCGTTATTCCTTTCATAAAATACTTAGTCATTTATAATTAATTCCGCATGGATTTCACGTCTTTTGATACGCTCCACCTCGACACATAAATACAACGATCCGTAATCAAAGTAACTTCAAGCCGAATAAAACTTTACAAAGGTAATGTAACGTAAAAACAACGCCTGACTGAAGCTTATGTATGCTCCAATATGCTCGGCTCGGGCATAGGGGAGCGTGAAACAACGCGAGGAAGTTTGTAATTATTAATCACTCTTGACGTGTTTGCGTCGGTTGAAGTTTGTCGTGGTAGATTTAAAATGAAAAATATTATATTCAAAGAGGTTCCCTCGGATATTTGATCACGCTCATTTCCTTATTTTATAGCTAGTTTCGCAAAATAAAAGACGTACTTAGTTTGTTTAGGTCAGAGTTGACTGGCGTCACTTTTAATAGGTATGTTCTACAACGCGCTTTCAATATTAATTTCATGTATAAAATAGATTTTTGGCAAGACATAACGTTACGATGAATGGCATGCGTCCCGATGGTTTTAAAAAACATAATTGCGGGATTGGATGCGAAGAACGCGCAAGGCGAAGGGAAAAAATCATTGTAGCTGAGGATGCAACCGGGTGTAAACACATATGCACCCTAGATCAATCGCAAAGCAGGGCATGTATAAATAGCTAGGGACATTATTGTACCCATTCTCATTTGAAATGTCAGTGATAGTATTTGGAGCTCAACCGTTGGACACTACGTGATACCAAGGCGCCCTGGCGCCCTCGATGATGGAATGGCATGTCCGATGTATTGATTTAGTATGTGTGATTTATGTTATGTTGCAATGTAATCAAGAGAAGTGCCTTTTTTGTAATATTTTTTTATAACGGCTGATGAGCCTGAAATAATTTATTGATTGGCGGGTGTCCATGTCAGGTGATAATGTAGATCAAATATTAAATTCTGAGTTTTAATTGTAATTTTCTCCATAAAAACCAGAGTTGCGAGAACGCTAAAGCGAGTTTTAGTTCGGTTTTCTCAACAGGTATAAAGAATCGTGAAAGCAGGAAACCCTGTAAATGAGATTACCTATCGAAGAAGCGCGCAATTCAATCTCCGCTTAACAATTCCATTATTGTCCGCCGTGCTTGCAACATTTTATTTCAAGACACGCCGTGAACGTGACCATGAGCGTCACACACGCACACATACACGCTCACGTGAAAACATGGAAGCCCCGTAACTATCCCGCAAACCATCGAGGCTAGTTCTATTTTTATAAGAAGATTACGATGGAAAATGTATTATTCAAAAGAGGGTGTGGGGTGTTGGAGATTTCCAGGGTTGCAGGGCGCGAGCTAAAGTGCTTCGATGCATTTTATAAATGTAAAGTGATAGGTATTAGTTCTAAGCGCTATTCCATGTTTATGTCAGTGAATGCTAATATTTATTCTCGAGTAAAATTGCTCTTGTTTATGTAAACAACTCGGATTTTCTACCCTTTGCTATATTCCGCGTGACGAATACGAGTAAGTAATGTGGGTGGATACTATACCGCAGAACCGCAGATTCGTATGATTACCACCAGTTTGACACTGACATATTCTCTAGCGTGTGCGTGATTTACTTTCTAAATCTAAGATACGGTATAAGAAATACCACCACATCTGTTAGTTATTAGTGATAAGAAATAAATGATAGATAGATAATATTCACATTGACACATTGCAAATAGCTTGCCTGGTTAAATCGCGTACGGAAAGTATTACATATTTTTTTTATCTACTTCCCTCATTTGTTATTTAAAAAGCGTACACTAGTTACGCGAATATACCCAACATAATTGTGAATTAGGACTCTAATTCTTTCAAAAACGATTTCTTTTAACAAGTTTTAAATGCACCGTAGAGAATGCCTCATGGCATTAAGTTCGCCTTTTGTACATTAAGTTTTTCTTTTGTGCAATAAAGTTTAAATAAATAAATAATTGAAAAAGTAAGAGTTGCCTGATGCTTCCCTCTCTGCCCTCGCTTAAAAACAAAATAATTAAGGCATGACCTGAATAATTGATTGCTTAAGTTTCTACTAATTTCATTGAAACATCTTTGTTTTAACTGTAAGGCTGTATGAAATTCCTTTAAATATAAATAGTTTTAATTAAGAAGCTGGATTTGGAACATTTTACTCAAAGAAAGATCGTGTCTCCAGGTTTCAAAGGTTAATTAAGATTCTGAATTGTGAACCCTAATTGGGTCAGAAGCCATTGATCCTCGACGCTAATCTCCGTTAGATGACGTAAAAATATAATGTACCTAAATCTTAACAATTTTGATTTATATTACTTTGTAATACGAAAATGTATACATATTTTTGACGTCGGCGTATAATGCTGGCAATCTCTTCGGAACAGCTAGCTGAGAATAGTCTGATGAGACGGGAACCGAAATAAAACGGCTAACAATTGTGGATTATACGCAGAATTGCGTCACATAAGATAACTCGGGTCTTTATTACTGGTAAATGTATTTCTTCGGCCGTTTACTGGAGAATTATAGGTATGAGGATTGTAAACGTTAACTAGAAAAATATACCTACATATTAGGATTTATAACAAACAGTAACGACTAGAAAAAAATAGCTAGGAAACTTAGGGGAATCTGTAACCATTTTCATACTCTTCGTTATCTTTTGTTAAACTCACTGGCGTCGTGTGTCGCTCATTAGGAAAGCATATGTATATCTATAATAGGTACTTATAAATTGTATTATAATTTTTGAGTCTCGAGTTTGTGAAATAGGTTTATGATGACGCACAACATATAAGACACTTCTTCCTTTAAATTAAAAATGTATTTGGCTACGACCGTTATACGCTAAACGTCATATTATAATGAAGTCAACTAGACTTCGGCCTTTATGACTTGGCAATGCAAGAGATGAAATCGAAACTGGGAGGATACTATTGAGAATACGTATGAATTATATCTCTTATCTATAAGGTTATAAGCTATAATAACATGAACAACGAGTTCCACGTTCTTAACTGATATAGGCAGGCTCGTGGAGGGGTTATCGTATAACCAAAATACTTTAATTGAGTCTGAGACAAAGTGTGACATCGATATCTATAAGGGAAGGCAAGATAGTGCTGTGGTAATAGTAATATAATAGCACAACAGAGGTGTTCCTATAAACGCTTACAGAAAACGCGCGAAGCGAACGCACCAAAGAAACTGTGACCTAACGAACCGTATACGACCATGCGTAACCGGAGAGCGCAGTTATGCTAGTTGATCTCCTTAGTCACTCGCTTGACGTTTGGAATAAAACCCTTGCAAATGACTTTACGGACAGTGGACAGACTTATCATTATCCAAAAATAATATAGTATACGTAGTAAACGGGTCAGTATTTCGCAATATAAATGCAATTACCGACTTGGCACAGAGAATGGCCGCTACCCATCCCATGTCACATGTCTGTAACGTCTTAAGTTCGTGGTATGGACTGTACTAGGTCTCTTAGCAATTTTACTTGTGGCTTTAATTAACACTTTACACGTAAACGTAATGTGCTAAAATAAAGCGTGACTTAAGGACTGATTGTAGACTTCATAAATACAGTTGTCTCATCACTTAGCTTCTGGCATACCAGAATAACTGTGACTTCGAGATCTGTAATATCTATGCGAAATCAGTAACCGTACTTACACTGGTTACTGGTTAGCTGAAGGTATTTTATGTAGTAGGAAAGCGATAGTGACCTAAGTTGAACTGACCTGATTGACGCATAGTATTCAGATTCACGTCAATGACAAACGTAAGAGTAGAGCAGCATGCAAAAAATATCTGTGCCACAAAATAGAGGTCATTGAAAACGGATATTATTAACGTAAAGTAGGTAGGTACTCTTAGAAAAGCAGCTGCAATTGCTTGTAAGAATTTAGAAACGCGTTCTCCAATCTTACATCGTTAAATTATGCGAAGGGTAAACCTTCTTATTGATCGAAAGGGAGGAAAATGACATTGGGAATCAACACTCGTTGACATTGCGCACCGAGGATAATTCAAGGGTCACTGTATAATTTAATAAATAGTATAAATATATAGCCCAGTTTCTCTGACTACAGAAAAAGAACAAAGAATGTAGGGACCTAGTTAAGTTATACTACTCATACCTAATATACTCGTAGAAGTTTATCGAGGCACGTTTTTAAAGATAAAGATAAATTTAAAACTTGAATAAGACTTTCGAAACTTCTCTAATTACGAATTGACTCTTGCATTGGTCGGCCTTATCAACGATTTGATCTCGAGGCTCGCCGAACAAGGGTCATTGACTTTGATTTGAATATCAAATATCCAATGCGTATTTTATGCAAATGGCAGCTCTCCATGATCAAGGTCGTCTATGGTTACGTAGCTCCTTTAAGTTTTCGAGAAAAACTATAGTCGGTCAAACAAGTTTGTCAGTAGAAAAAGGCGCGAATATCAAATTTTCTACGGAACGATAACCCATAACGCCTACTTTTTTTTTAAATTTGCCGCTTTTGTCTACTGACGGAAATGGCTTAACAGACTATATTTCTGGTGAGAAGGTGATGTGATAGGTAAAGGATGACGTATTAAATAGCGATAGCGCTTATCCATGATCAACGTACAATTTTGGAGGGAAACTATTTCGGGCGGGAGGGCGTGACAATGCCGCGAAAAATCTTGTGATTTATCTTGGCAAGTTCTTAGTAAACAATGAACTGTAGTATTTCCGGCCGGCATTTCACAATTCACATGAAAGACTAAGGTATTAGTAAATAATTAAGATTGGTAGAGTTCCAAAGACAACAGAACACAGATTCCTGTCGTTTTATTTAATAAATGAAATGAGTTTTTTATTGTTATGCAGATATAACTACTAGCAACTGTAACTTAGCTGGTACCTTCCCTACGTAACGAAAGTACATACCTATTAACTCTTCATAGCATCTTACAACGAATCTGAATTAATACCAATTGTTCAGTACAATATTCACAAGAACATGAGCGTGACTGTGACAAACAGAAACATGATTGACTAATAAACAAGTTTGTTAGACAACCTTTTACTGTTTTAGAATCATACTTTAGGATCCTTGGAAAGTAGGTTTTTCTATGCACCTAGTAAGTACATATTCAAGTTGTTTTTTCATGGTATGATTAATTACTTTTGTAAGAAATTAAAAACAAAAAAATAGCTTTATGAACAGTCTGGCAAACAATGTTATCACAAATAGGTACAATAAAGTACGTCGTTTTAATGAATTTGATAAATTTTATTAACTTTGATAGCCTGTCGCGCCTAAATGGTATAAGCACAGTCAAAGAATTTAATTTCTGAACCATTTTGTACCTTGTCACAGTGAAAATCAATATGAAGGACCTCATACTATTGTCTTATAAGTGTAATAAAATTAACTTACCTTCATCTGGCGTGAGATCTGCAAACTTCACCCCTCCACTGTAAATAAAAGAGACACATAAAATTTCGATATATTCATGGACTTATTAGACTGTTTTGTTTATGTATAAATTATATTTAATAATATTCCCAACATTATTGAGCAAGCATACAAAATTATAACAGGGGATGATTCACAAATCACCATCTGTTGGTAATATTGTATACCGGCATCGGCAGAAATAAACTCAAAATACAGTAAAGTGAACCATTTTTATTGCAGTCCAAATATGCATTAAATCAGTGCATTGTTTTAATGTTTGGGTTTCAAACTTGAATAACAGTAAAACTAACATTTAACATGACATTTAGATTAAAATTAATATTAGGTATAAGTAGATTTCAAATCCTTAAATAAGAGAACATAATCATTTTATGTTCTGTTTGCATAAATCAAGTTTTATGCAAACAAAATACAAAATGATTATGTTCTGTTTGCATAAAACTTGTTTCTTGTTTATGTATTACTAGCTACAAAACAAACAAATAATAGGCAATTACGGAAAATGAAGCTGTCCTTGGCACTTGATATACTTTAATGACTCAATGATTACACAGTATTCAATATGATAAAAGTAGCCTATCTACTTAATTCACTATCAATATTGCTATTGCATTAACACAATGAATACTATAGAAAACAAAGCGCTAAAATAATTAATTGTTCTTAGAAACCAATTTCCAAAGATTTATTAGTTGTGAAATTTTCAGCAAAGGCAACAAATTGCTGATATGTATTTGCATCTTTTTGGCAGTAGTGTCTTGTTAACAACTGACAATTAGTTACCTATTGCTTCAAAACAACACAATTATTTAGCCTCATGGAATACCTTATCAAGTTGAATTGAGAACCATTTTGGAAATTATTAGAAAAGAGACAAATGTTCAATTTTGAAACCCAAAGCATACATTTCGCGATTTTCGCGTAACATGCACTGTATCAATTTGTGTAGGTTACACTTCGTACCTGAGGAGGACGGTAGCCGTTTCCGGCACCCGGAACACCTGCAAATAAACACAACGTGGATCGACGATCTTTGTGGATCCCCAAATGGAGAAGCCAAAACCACATGACCTATGCAGCCACATTTACAGACAATACAAATTCAACTGTCTATTGTATGCAATAGCAGTTGGCCTGTTACAAAGATTAAATTTCGAATTTTTATAACATAATCAATAAAGAGATGCACCAAATAATTGGGAACTTTGTTATAAATTAGGAATAAAGAATTTGTGCTTACGATAATATTAAACAGAGGTGCAATACGAATACGTCATTAATTTTTATTCTTAAAAATAACTTGGCACATCTCTGTTGAAAAATTTCTAAAGAATTAATGACACTATTTCTATAGTTACTATTGACAGAAACTTTAAAAATGATTAATACATCTGAGTTGTAACAATTAAATTTTGTTCACATAACTAAGGTAACCTTGATTTTAATTGCTAAATGACAAATATAGCAAGCAAAGAAATAAATAAAAATAAAACAAATTGAGTGTATTAAATGCTCACCTTCCATCCCAAGTTCTCGAAGAATGTACATAGACGAGACTGTCCGGTAGTTTTGCCGCCACAGGGTCCTAAAATATTTCATGAAATGGTTTCAATTAGGAGAATAGGAGCTCCACGTGTTGCTTTTAAATTTAACTTTACCGAGGGGCAACTACCCCTGACCTGATATACCTAAAAATCACTGAGATATTGCCAACCCACTGTACTGTAACTTAAGAAACAAAATAATTACAACATGAAATATATATAAATTAGGCTAAATTAAATACGACACTCACCTCCAGTAAGTACTAGCTTATAGACGATTTTCTGCGTCTGGTTCGCCATTTTGTGTAAGCACATTAATATGGATTTAAATTAAATTACAGGACTATTGTTACTAAACACATAAATATCATAAAAATATTGAATTTACAAAAGTGTTAAAAGCCATCACAGTACGACACGCAGCGCCTGTCAGGCGTGCGAAAATAAAATGAATGAGATTATGAGCAGCAAGCGAGGTGAATGAATGAAGAAGTCTATTGTCTATGTAAATGTAAAACTATCCAACGACTACAATTGATTTTTCCAAAGATAGTGTACACGATACATAATTTTTATTGAAAATAAAGGGTTTGATACACAATAAACCATTGTCATATATATCTAAGAACGTGCCTTACGGGTACTAATAATAGAGCTAATTCAGCGGTGCCACTCACGAATTCGAGCCAATCGTGCAGTCTAAGTACGCTTTTGTTTCAAGTTCTAAGTACCTTGCATAGCTTGCATATCATATACTATACTGAAACACCCAACCAAAGAGCATATAATCACTACGTATTGTTATTACATAAGTGTCATACATCATTTTCATTTGACATATTAACGAAAGAGATGCAACTACCGCAACTTTACAGAAAACACATTAGGTTTGTTTTGATATTATGTATCAATTTTTATCTTGCACAATGAAAACATAAAATATGCAACTATATTTTATGACAACCTTTTATTTACTTTCACCTGTCCCGTTGTCTGTAATGACTGTAATCAAATCTTGCAAGTTGATCCATTTCCCGGTTTCCGATAAAACTGAAAATTTGCTTACATATGTAAGTCGGGTGACATTCAATATTACGGTATCATCGAGTTGATCTGATAATGGAGACAGGAAGTGGCTATAAGAACACAAGGCAACCTAATTGTGTTTGACGTTGTTAAGTGTCTCAATAGCCGGGTCCACACAGAGCGAGCATACGGGCGAGGAAATTTACTCACGCCCGATACGGCCAGTGTAGACGTGCCTCGGCCAAGGCGGCGTGCGCTTTTTCCTCGCCCGTGCGCGTCGTCTCGGCCAAGGCACGTCTACACTGGCCGTATTGTGCGTGAGGAAATTGCCTAGCGCGTATGCTCGCTCTGTGTGGACCCAGCTAATGAGTTTTAGTTATCTGTGGAAGGAAAAGTAAAGTCCGCGATAAGAGATTGTTCCAAAAAATGAAATTTTTGCCAAACACTTATTTTATTCGTAATAATACTACCTTATAAGCTAGACTTACACACATCCGGTAACACCTAAATTATTTAACATAACAGTACAACAATTGCTACTTCTATCTGAGAGTTGACTATTGTTTATCACAGTTATATTTAAACGGATATGAGAAAACTCATCATTAGAATTTCTCTCTTGTTTATCTATGAACAAAATCATCATTGGGATTGTTTGCCAGTATTTACCAAGGCAACGGTTTCTTTTCTCATTGTAATGAGTTTCTTTCATATATGAAGTAGCCTGTTCCCCATCATCTAAAACAAAATAAACGAAAAACCTATGGCTAACATTTTTTTTAAATATGTTTAAAGATAATACAAGCCAAGGGATATACCTTCCAGATCAGCAGTTTCTTGGTCCACCCATCGTGTTTGTATGTTCACACAAAAAACGGCTAAGTTGAAGTGTTTGCCCAAGTATCTTGCATAATTTACAAAGGTGTTCAAAAACGATAAACCTGGAAATAATTTATTCATAATAAAGAAATGACTAAAAATTTCAGTTTAAGTAAATAGTTTTCAGCCTCTATTTGCTTATGCATCTGAATGTTAGGATATTAGGAGCATTAGCAAAAATAAAAATCATCTTACCAACTTTATTATCATCATCAAGGTACTGAAATATCAGCGAAGGCAATGAATCTATTATAACAAGAACTAAGTTTTCAATGCATATTGTCTTGTTTTTAAGTTTCTTGAGGAAATCCAATAGCTCTTCCATTGTCCATACATGGACTATTTTTAATTTGATCATTATCAATGCCATTTCCTGAAATAAGTTGAAAATGTTGTGTATTACACTAGAGGGTCTGTAAAACTGCTTTTGAGATAATATTAATGGTACAAATTTTATAAATACCTTATGTGAATAGCCACAAGCATCTAATATCTTCTGTACCCTCACAGCAGAGAAGTCTCCTTTCGTATCTATATAAAGTACACTACCCTCAGAATTCCTCACACAGTTTATGGCTAGTTGTAGGCACAATTGTGTTTTTCCTGAATCAGCTAGACCACACAACTCAGTAATATAGCCTATTGGTATCCCACCGCCTGTAGCAGTATCTAAACTGGGGAAAAAACAAAACTGTAAGACAAGGATAGCATTTCTTAAAACAAATGAATAATAGAAAATAATAATTTACCTGAGAATACCAGTGTTTAAACATTTTCTTTTATCTAAAGTATCAAGTTTTAATGAACCAAGGTTTATTAAAGGAGCCGCATATTTGTTTAAAATAGCGTTTCTTATGTCCAAGACTTGAGGGAGAGTTAATTTTGTGAGAGTTGATAACTTTCCTGCATCCTCCTGTAGAAACTCTAAAATTGTAGTAATGCGATTTTGTGACAAAGTTTTTAACACGCTCCCAGATAAGTAAGCATGCTCCTCGACTTTTAACCTTTGCATTTTACCAATATTTTCTGCTTTCATAAAAAAAAAACACTTTTTCCTTTATTAATTCAAAATTATTTTCAGTTTTCAAAATTCAAATGTTTTGTTTTCCTTATTTGACACTGACAGTGACAGTTCCATTCAAATACCACAGTTAATGCTCGTTTCCATTATATTGTTCTATTAAAATCAATTTAAACAACATCACCAATAAACAGTCGAACGAGATGTGAACGAAACGAGTCTGTCTTTTGCTATTGGTAGTATTGATAAAAGATCACCGCTCTAATCCCGCCGACGCCCGCCATTTGTGTTTGCTGTCAAAAACATAGACGGATGTCGTGAATATTTTATAGAGAGATCGAAACATAATTTAGATATTCTTATAAGTTTATAATTTAGTTTTTATCACCATGTCTTTAACGCTCGATAAAGACGCATTTTTTCGACGTATGAAAAAACTGTATTCTGCGTGGAAGGTGGGTTACATTTCGTGTGTTCCAAAATACAACGTTTTCGGTAAGATTTAAACAAATTATCTATTTTACAGAGTGCTGCAGCCGACTCAAAAAGTGAAGATGCTTTGGGAAAAGTTGATTGTATCGTCTCATGCGTTGGAGTTGACGAGGAAACACTTTACAGCAAGTCTACGGCATTACAGGTTTGCTATTTGGCTGGCTTCTTTTCATTGTATTTAGAAATTGCGTCGTAGGATTAAGGTTACCTAGCTGAATGCGCAGTTAGTACTCAAATTTAGTTATTTAAATACTATTTTTTCTCTTATAAAATGGTGTGAAAAAACTTGTGCGCGAAAGCCTATTGCGCACGTGCCTTCTCTGTTCTGCAGCTGACAAACCGTAGCGTGAGACAGAGATGGCGCATTTGAGCTTGAAAATTCAGTAAACAATAAACATGTAAAAACCAACACTACAGATTCTAATTCTCTCAGTGCCTTTAATTTCAATAATTTGTTATTTATAGTGCTAATAAGTAAGTAAGGATTAACATAGGTTATT
Source organism: Cydia pomonella (assembly GCF_033807575.1). NCBI lineage: Eukaryota > Metazoa > Arthropoda > Insecta > Lepidoptera > Tortricidae > Cydia > Cydia pomonella. Next base: position 4,955,711 of record NC_084711.1, on the reverse strand, counting down.
TTAAATATAAAGAAAGGTCTGAAAAAAGCATAGTTTTAGGGAAACTAGTAACCTCAGATCTCTTAGGAGTCAAAATCTTTGAATTAAATTGACATGTACATTATATCAGAGCGCCCGAGGTGCAAAAAATATCAGAGTGCCCGAGGTGCAAAAAAATATCTGAAAACTCACTTTAACGCCTTGACATTAGAGGCATGCTCAGATATTACTGAGCGCCTTGACTGCTCTGATATATCTGATGGTGACTATACAAAGAATATATTTGCAAAAAAGTCTGAAAATACAAATTTGTGTTCTCAATTCCCAAAATTTTTACAAAAAACAGAATATGTGCTATTCAAAATAGAGGATTTTCACTCAAACTTGTCTGGGCGAGATACAAACTTTTTAAAAATAGTAAAATTATTAAATAACCACTCAGTCACATGGAAAAATGCTAGTGTTTCATACACTTGCATTTTTCCACTTGCCTAGAAAGGAAATCCTAACACACAGTATTAGCTGCTAAATAATGCGGTTATCACACAGATGTGAGTCTGCAGTTTGCACATTGCTCCAGTGTATGAGTGAGACATCACTATATGCTTATATAGTTATGTCCTGCTTGGCATAAAACCTTCACCCTTAATATGGCATGGAAACGATACAATACAAATATTATTTATTGCTCACCAATATCAAAAGAAACATGACAAACAAATTAAGCATATAAATTAAATTATAGTAGAAGGTGGTCTTAGTCCTAAAGTGATCTCATCCAGACCACCTTTGTAATGGATAAAAAAAAATACTTATCCTCATAAGATCTAATCCTAACCCAACTAGATTAAGACCTATAAAAAATGTAAAGTAGCTCACCTTATCTTCCTAATTCAATCCAATGCCGTACCTACCACAATAAGTATCTATAAAATTACTAAAAAACGAACTTATTTCATTTTACAGACTTGGCTTTTTGGCTATGAGCTGCCAGACACAATCACAGTCCTCACAGAGGATGCTATGTGTTTTCTGGCCAGCAAGAAGAAAATTGACTTCCTCAAACCCATAGAGAATGCTAAAGAAGACTCAGATCTACCTCCAGCTAAGTTACTTGTGAGAGACAGAGTAAGTTTTCATTATCATTTATTCTAGTTTGTAAGGCTTTAAATTCACAATTTATATCACAAAGGATGAAAGTCTTTAAAATTAGCTTGTTTCCACATCTCAAAAGGAAACCTTATAGGATCATTTTGTTATGCATCTGTCCATACGCCTGTCAACACCCTTTATCTTGGGAACTTGTGGTGGTATCGAGTTAAAATTAAAACCAGCCCCTTCAAGCTGTGGATAAATTAAACTCCTAAGTTAACCTAAGAAAAAATATACTGCCGTTTATTCCGCAAAAAACGTATATTTCGACACTCTCAAGGGAATCAAAATTTATAGGATACTTCCCATTGACATGGAGCTATAAAATTTGGCTAGTAATATCGTCTTTAAGTACAGGGACAAATCTGAAAACTATAAATTTATCTTCTTCTGCTTTCCATCCTGTTACCCCCTACTGGGTTGTAGGGCTTGAACCATTTTCTTCCACTAACTCCGGTCCTGGGCAGCTTGGGTAACCTCCCACCCCATCCCCAATACACCCAACTCTTTCTCCAAGGAACGGCGCCAAGTAGATTTAGGGCGACCATGTTTCCGTTTTCCGGGCATCTTCCAGGTCAGGGCCACCTTGGATAGGTGGGTGTCAGGCTTCCTGAGGATATGCCCAATCCAATGCCATTTGCGCGTTTGGATCTCCTTATGTAAGGGTAAATTTATAAATAAAAAAATTGATTTGTACATTTATAAAAAATATATAAATTTGTTTGGTACTGTACCCTCGGTGGGCGGGTCCGAATCGCACTTTTTAAACCCAACTCCAGCAACGCAGTAAATACAAATAGTGAAATTGTTATTTTGGATGACTAAATATTCCTTTAACAAATATGTCGTAATTCTCTCTACAGACAGATAAAGACAAAGAAAACATCAACAAACTTATACAGGAGATGAAAAAATCTAAAAATGGCAAAACAGTAGGTCTATTTGTCAAAGATAATTTCCCCGGAGAATTCTGTGAAAGCTGGAAAGCGGCACTGAAAGCTGAGAAGTTTGAGAATGTGGATGTCAGCGCATCATTCGCTAATCTCATGGCTACAAAGGAGGATTCTGAGATCATCACAGTTAAGAAAGCATGTCTGGTCACAGTTGATGTGTTTACGAAGTATTTAAAAGACCAAATCATGGAAATTATTGACTCAGACAAGGTGAGATGTTAAGAAAATCACTATTGTTAATTTGTGAAAGAATCAGGTTTTAAAATTTTACTGGGAAGGAAATTTTTCACTGGGAATCAAATCAGAAAATCTAGAAGTTGCAAATACCTTTTAAGTGAATGGGAATTCTTTAGTGTAGTGGTGGTTGAGTGCATAAAAGCTGTTGATTTTTATAAACGAACTAATTTAAAGTTTTCTTTATATTAATGCTACCTTTTTTGTGTTTTTAAATTCAATAATCTTTACACAACAGTGTAGAAAAGTGCTAATTATTCAAGTCATTCAATTCTAATAAAACTACCATATTCACAGAAAGTAAAACATTCAAAACTAGCTGAAGGTGTCGAAGCTGCAATATCAGACAAGAAATACGTCACAGGCGTCGACACGAGCCAAGTGGACATGTGCTACCCCGCCATCATACAATCCGGAGGCCACTACAGTCTCAAATTCAGTGCAGTCTCTGACAAAAACCATCTACACTTCGGTGCAATAGTATGCTCTCTAGGCGCTAGATATAAATCTTACTGCTCTAACATTATCCGTACGTTGCTGGTCAATCCCTCGGATGAGATTCAGAGCAATTATAACTTTTTGTTGAATTTGGAAGAGGAGGTTATGAAGAAATTAGTGGCTGGGGCGAAGTTGTCGGCGGTTTATGAGGCCGGGCTGGAACTGGCCAAGAAAGAGAAGCCGAATTTGGTTGATAATCTTACAAAATCCTTTGGGTAAGTAAACCATAAATATGTTGAGGTAAGGAGCTTCTGTAGCTAGGGTATTGTGAGTGATACGAGATTTAGAGATGTAATGAATATTTATTTAGGTAACCGTGTTACTTATATACTAATTTGTAGACATGCAACAAACATACTGAGCACATAAGAAAGAAATAGACAGAATGTAAGTATGCTGGAAAAAGGGTAGTTGAGATTAACGTAATTTAGATCGACCTACCTATAAAAATAACAAATGGTTTCCATAAGAGAGACAGAGACAGAGCATTGACGTAAACTAAATGGGTAGTTTGGAATGAGCTGATGTAGGTACCCTTCACTGAAATCATGATAATATAGAGAGAGACAGAATAAATATATGAAAAGGGTATTTGGGAACGAGCGTATTTCAGTTTACCTCACACTTTACATATCACTCATGTGTAAATGTTTATGCGGCCATAAAAATTACTTTGACTTTTTTCGATTTGGTTCTGTCAACTCTATTTTAAGACCGCAGTGCTGACGTTCCCACAAAAACATAGGTGACAGTATTTGGTACTTTTCAGTGCCCTATTAGTTACACATTCAAATGGGGTTGGCAACTGTCTAAGGTGTGCATAGATGGCGCCAGCATAGCTTTTCCCTGTCACTAGTTTTTTGTTATGAGATTTGGCTTTAATCTTTATAAGGCATAAGGGCGTCAGGAATTATACAAAATTGAACCCTATCACTTTAAAATAAAGTTAAAAAACGGGTGGGAAATATATTCCCTCTGCTTTTTATAAGCTTAAAGTGCCCTTTAAACTTAACTTTTATGTGCATACAGGCCACAGAATAAAAAAAAAAAAAAAACAATATTCTGACTCAATTCTAGGGAATGCCAGGAAAACCTATGCTGGCGCCATCTCTAAAACACTTCAACCTGTCCACCCCATATATACCTCCTTCTCTTCACTTAGCTAAGTTTCTTTTTTTGTTCTAGATTTTCAATGGGTATAGAATTTCGAGAAAGCTCCATCGTCATCGGTCCCAAGACGAATGTAGTAGCTAAAAAGGGCATGGTGTTCAACATCAACATTGGCCTTTCCAATCTCACAAACAGTGCCGCCACTGATAAAGAAGGAAAGGTAATTATAACACTTATTATTAATCCCTTAACTCCCAGCACTTAAAAATTTAAAAATCCTAATTTTCAGGCGCTTTTTTATTTATCAAAAACATACATTTTGAATGAAATCGCGCGACTCACATGTTGGCATATTGATCGTAAATGATCTTTGGAACTGAAAAATTCTGAACTGGGTAGGCGTTACGTACGTTACACTACGTTTACACTTGTGGCCTTCCTATTCTTCCAATTCCTGCTCAATGCCGGATTTAGAGGTCTGGAGGCCTCGGGCAATAAAGGTGTGGAGGCCCCCTGGCCCCAAATTTTTTCCAAAAAAAATGGTAAATTTACCGAATTCTCTATTGTGGGGGGCCCCTCTTTTGTGGAGGCCCGGGGCAGTAGCCCCAGTTGCCCTCCCCTAAATCCGGCCCTGTTCCTGCTCATGCTACTGCCCGAGGTTGCCGTCTCCTCGTAGGCTAGTTTTCAAGCTACTTCTGCGTCAAGCGACATGTGTATAGTTTACCCTTTGCTTGTGTAGCAAATTGTGAACGGCGTATTACGCGTTGGCTGATGGATTCTTGAGAAATTTCCAACAGTGGACGTTTTTCTGGATTAAGCAGTAAGACTATTGCGTAGTTACAACATTCTGAAGTAGATTCTTAAAACACCTATTATCGCTTTGCAGACATATGCGTTGTTTATCGGAGACACGGTCCTTGTGAATGAAGAACAACCAGCCTCCCTACTCACACAGTCGAAGAAGAAAATCAAGAACATTGGTATCTTCCTCAAGGATGATGATGAGGACGAGGAAGATGAGAAGGAAAACAAAACGGAGATACTTGGTGAGTGGCGTTTAGGTTGTGTGTGTGGCTTATTATGGTTTAGGCCAGTGGTTCTTAACCTTTCATGCTGCCAAATAGGTAGGTCCACACAGAATAAGCCGCCTCGTGAGGGAATTCGTGAATCAGCTTGGGCTGTGTAAACGCAAAGAGAATTTGAAATAGAGGTGGGTTTAAAAAAAAAAATGTTGCCACAGTATTACTTCCATCTTTTGACACATGATTGAAACTTTTAGAACGCCATTTGACTTTGATCCTTATTCTTTCACTGATATGTGATAAATTGGTTAAATATCAAAAAGTGGCGCCATTTGGAGTATCGAGACAACCCATTCTGGTTTAACGATACTTTTTGATCAAATATTCTGTAATTGTGATTTATCTCTGATAAAAAATAAAATAAAACGCACTCGCAGCCCCAATGCCTTGGGCGAGGCACGTCTCTACACACCGAGTACTCTGCTACGCGCGGCAATTTCCACGCGAGGCGGCTCGTTCTGTGTGACTATTCACTTGTTTGTGATTCGTAATCAAGATTCGCCCAAAAATTCGTAAAAAATTTAAACAAAGTGGTCAAAACACTGCGCATAACCAAACCTCGAATGAATTGTAATCATAGATGATATATTTCACTACCAATTGTTTGGATGAATACCTTAGACAAATAAAATCAACAAAGGGTTGTTTTGTTTGTAAATGCGCTGACCACTTTGTTTAGTGGTCCATGGATGGTTGCGCTTTAGAACCACTGGTTTAGGCAATACACATCTGTGACTCTCACGCAAAAGGTACGGTTGTCGATTGTCTGTCTATCAGGATGGTTTCTAATTGCATCTTAACGCTTGTAGCATTATTTTACACTGACAATCGGTACCTTTTGCCTTACAATGACACAATAGCTGAGGCTTAAACTTGGATACACATATAGCAAAAGTTGTTGTGTTCTAATTTCCTTTGTAGCAAACTTTTCGCCTCGTATTACAAGAAGAGACACATGTCAATTTGGCATTTTAATTTGAACAATTTGCGTAACAAAACAATACGTTTCGTGTCCACGACGTGATTGCCAAAACGAAATTTTTAATTTAAGTGTTTTCTATAATGTTTTATATGCTTGTTTCTCGTATCAGTTTTCAGTTAATTACCGGAAAAACTGTTTATATCGATATGATTAACGGTTTAGGGGTTGTATTGTAGCGTTAACATATATTGTTAAACATTGTGCATTGCATTAACTAAGCTGTGTGATTTATACTGTTTTATTTACTTACATGCAATCATGGATGGATAGAGAACGGAGGTGAGTTTCTCGACCTATACTACAAACCCCGTATTAGCATGAGTCAGCTGCTCGGCGTGAAACCCATTGAATTCCAACATGCATACTTAGTACTCCATTCCATAACAAACTCAAGAGCAATGAACCTGGTTCAGTTCGTGTGGTTATTTCCATACAAAATTACTATTTTCTCGGTTTTAGTGTGTTAATGTTAAGACCCACCGAGTATCAATGTAACCAAAAATCATCAGAGCCTTTCCTAAGGGCTCATTTAGATTGTGCGAGAACTCGCCAATTTCATTACATTGCGGTATTTGATCGGTCGGCTGAATTGGATGTAACCTCAATAGTCCGCAATGTAACTAAAATTGCATGCGAGTTCGCGCGACGTCTAAATGAGCCCTAAGTCCAGAAGAGATATCATTCCAATTTTTTATATCAGATTAGAAATAAAGCACGATTATGACTTTTACTTCTCCTGCCACAGACTTGAAACAGCCTTTAGTAATATCAGTTTTCAATTGCCTTTTTTCATTGCTTCTGATTCCACTACGGCAGCAAATATTAATTTAACAAACAAATTACAGGCAGAGGCAAACGCACAGCCGTCATCGAGTCCAAGCTCCGAACGGAACATTCTTCAGAGGAAAAACGTAAAGAGCATCAAAGGGAGCTCGCGATCGCTCTCAACGAGAAAGCGAAAGAGCGTCTAGCGAAGCAATCCGGTGGGAAGGATAATGAGAAGATACGAAAGAGTACGGTGTCATATAAGAGTGTCAGTCAGATGCCGAGAGAGAATGAAGTCAAGGAGCTCAAACTTTACGTTGGTAAGTACATCTTTTAACATTTTTACAATTGATTTTCGACTTAATCAATAACTGAACGAGTTCGGAATGAGGTGAAGGAGCTCAGACATTACGTTGGTAAGAATGGTAACTTATGTGATTTCCGTGGCAATAGTTTCGGTAAATATTGCTTGCCCAGTTTTTGAGCTTAGAATAGTTGATGTTTTAATCGTAATTGTGGGCAATATATATTATCCACGAGTAGAAAGATCATTAATTTGTCTGATATATGTTTCGAAATTTGAGGCAAATGTTTTGAAAGACGGCGGCGCACTCGGGCGAGGAAAACGCGTGCGCCGCCTCGGCCGAGGCACGTCTACACTGGCCGTATTGTGGGTGAGGAAGTTGCCTCGCGCGTATGCTCACTCTGTGTGGACTTACATATTCCGTGTAGTTTATTGAGCATCTTTATTTTTACAGATCGCAAATACGAAACGGTAATCCTGCCCGTGTTTGGCGTGCCCGTACCATTCCACATCTCCACCATCAAAAACATCTCCCAGTCCGTAGAAGGCGACTACACATACCTGCGTATCAACTTCTTCCATCCCGGCGCCACTATGGGGAGGAATGAGGGCGGGAACTACGCGCAGCCTGATGCCACATTCGTTAAAGAAGTGTAAGTACCTAGTCATATAGGCGAGTCCAACAGGAATTACTGCGTGAAGCAGCGCAATCTGTGTAGATGTACCTCCAAGGCATTGCTTTTCTCGCAGCAATTTCCTCGGGAGGCAATTCATTCTGTGTGGGTCCACTAGCTTTATACCAAGATTTCCCTAACAAGCCCTCTACTCCGCTTTGTATCTAAGGCCGCGGTCTCAGCGGCGGCCAGCAAGTACTCGCGTATAGCGATGAGTGAGTTTTTAGTTAGGCGGGTCCACACAGAGCGAGCATACGCGCGAGGAAATTTCCTCGCGCACAAAACGACCAGTGTAGACGTGCCTCGGCCGAGGCGGCGCGCTGAGGCGAGGAAAACGCGCGTGCGACTATACGTAAGATTAATTTTCATAATTATTCATTTTGTTTAGGAAAACAACATCCATTAATATTTTTTTTTTAATTTCAGCACATACCGCAGCACAAACACGAAAGAACCCGGCGAAATCTCCCCACCATCAGCCAATCTCAACACCGGTTTCCGACTCATCAAAGAAGTGCAAAAGAAATTCAAAACAAGAGAGGCAGAAGAACGCGAAAAGGAAGACTTGGTCAAACAAGACACGCTGGTACTATCACAGAGCAAAGGAAACCCGAAATTAAAGGACTTGTACATAAGACCGAATATAGTTACTAAGAGAATGAGTGGATCACTCGAAGCTCATACAAATGGATTCAGATTTACTTCAGTGAGAGGAGACAAAGTGGATATCTTATATAATAATATAAAGAATGCGTTCTTCCAACCGTGTGATGGAGAAATGATCATATTGCTACATTTCCATTTGAAACATGCTATTATGTTCGGTAAGAAACAATTGCACTAGGTACTTTTGCATAAAGCTCTCAAGAAAGGGCAAATACGAATATAGCTTGGCCTTCAGACCGATCTTTTGTCATGTCTACCTAAGCTTTTTGGTGCAAAGGGTACAGGCACAAAAGGCTAGAGAAATACTTATTACCGAAATAATTATCTTTGGACAAGTTTTGGGTTAATACAACGGCACTACGATGTATTTTCAACCCCTTAGCCATACTCTGCATCATCACCGACGTCAGGTCAACTGATAATATGAAGCCATAATTTCTCCGCTATTTCGGAGTGAGTTCTCCTCGCACATTATAGCGAAGTGGCCTAAGGGTGGTATTCCACTTGTCCAATTTCTTGGTCCATTTGGTATTTGCATCTCACATTTTGCTTAATCAGAGAGTGAGACGCAATGCACATTAGACCAGGAAATTGGACAGGTGGAATACCACCCTTACTAATTACTCTTAATCTTACTCAAAATCAAGTTTTATAAATGGGAAAACAATTAGGACCTCGTGAGTTATCGCCTATTATTTCTATTTCCAGGTAAAAAGAAACACGTGGACGTACAATTCTACACAGAAGTTGGTGAGATCACAACCGATCTCGGCAAACACCAACACATGCACGACCGCGACGACTTGGCGGCCGAACAGAGCGAGAGGGAACTACGGCACAAGCTTAAAGTCGCGTTCAAGAGCTTTTGTGAGAGGGTGGAGAATATGACCAAGCAGGAGATTGAATTTGATACGCCATTCAGGTGAGCAGCTACCTCTTTAAAATGTATGCTGAGAAAATGTAAGTAAAAAAAGGATTATTTTGGCGTGTAACATGCCCGTTTGTAATAAAGAAAACCAGAGTTACGGCATACGCTGAAGGTCGATTTTAAGACTTTTTTCAAGTCTTCACATTTTGATCATATTCTGAAGTTTTCGAAGATCTTATATCACATATATCTAGATGATAAATCTTTGACTGCCACTGCCATTATCCTCCGTGCACGTTACGCTGTCAGACTTTGACTGTTAATGCAGATGTTGAAGAAGGTCATGTTGCGGAAAGTTTCCAAGTTAAAAATTATAGAAAAATTCGATTATTAGCTGTGGTTACTACCACGCGGCCGGAGTAAGAATTGTAGAGCGTCATCTACTTATATACACGGTGTAATATGAGGAACCCGAAAGATTTTAACATTGTATTCCTGATCACAGTTAAAGAATAAAATGTCATATATTTTATCTGGAATTTGCCTAGTTTCAGAGTTAATACCAATAAAAAAAACATCTTCGCATTGTTACTTATTGCAAAACGCCTTTTTGATAGCGATGGTGCCATTATGGGGGGTCTCCGGGAAATTTTACAAAAAAAAAAACGTTTTTTGGGGAAATTTACATAAACTCACAACATTCTTTCTTTTTTTTTGTCTTAGAATTGCGTGCATATTTGCAATGTCTGTCAGATTTGCAGCTACAATATGATACTAATAGTATTAGTTGTGTTTCTGGTTACATGAACTGCATACGAAGCCATATATGGCGGCTATGATTTTCAACTTTATTGAAAATGGTTAAAGTTCAAATTTTAACAATAGTTATTTGTGTCCCAAGGGAGGAAAAGTAGGAAATTGCGTGCTGCGGGTAAAATTGTCACCTGACCGAAGGCGAGGGTGGCAAACACGCGGGATGGAATGTCCTACGTTTCCTCCCGTGGTGCGCATACTATTTTTCCGCCTATTATTGGCAGAAAATATATTTTATTACATGCGGTAAGGGGAAATAACGAGTATTTGTTACGGAGAAGTGAGTTTGAATGTGTAGTAAGAGGTAGTATCGTTGGGCAGAGAGCTGGGGTTCCCGGGCGCGCCGTTCCGCAGCACGGTGCTGCTGCAGCCCACGTCGGGCGCGCTCGTCAACCTCACCGAGTGGCCGCCCTTCGTCATCGCGCTCGAGGACGTCGAGCTCGTGCACTTCGAGCGCGTGCAGTTCCACCTCAAGAACTTCGACATGGTCTTCGTCTTCAAGGACTACGCCAAGAAGGTGGCCATGGTCAACGCCGTGCCGATGAACATGCTGGACCATGTCAAGGAGTGGCTCAAGTGAGTAGCTCTTCTTTATGTGGCCTTTCTTTTAATCCGAGCGGCTCGATATCGGCCAGCCAAAAATCTACCTTAAAATTTTAATTTAAAATTAAACTATGACCCATTTTGCTAACCGGATATCCGATTTTTTAATTTAAGGGGCTACTTTAGTAATTTTAATATAATCATAGAGTTTTAAATGTTTGCAGAAAAAAGTCAGAAGCGTCAAGTATTTTAAAATTTATTTTTATTTACCAAGATTTGCACTTCAGCTTGTAGACCATGCCGTTTTGATCGCCAGGTCTTCTGGGGACAACAATTTTTCTTTACTCCTATGATAGCTTTTTGCGATAGACCCTGCCATATTCTGTGTTTAAAAGAGGAAAATAATGAATAAAGAATAGAAAATGAACATACAGGAAAAAAAATCTTTATTATCAAAACTAATGTATGTTTCCAGTTCTTGCGACATTCGCTATTCGGAGGGCATCCAATCTCTCAACTGGACCAAAGTAATGAAGACCATCACGGACGACATCGAGGGCTTCTTCGACAACGGTGGCTGGTCCTTCCTCGACCCTGAGTCGGATGAAGAAGGTGCTGCGCAAGTGAGTATCGACCCTAAGATCTGTTGTCTCGACCACCAGGGCAGCCATTTGAATATATGTAGAATTAAACTACTGAATAAAAGGTTCAATTTCCTTTGATTCTAAGGTAAGGTAAGGCGCGCCTCAACTCCAGAACACAATGCGCACGCTTTTACTTTCCTCACAACACGTCTTTAGATAATTTAAAACTTCGTTTACTTAGCGACTTCTACGATACATGATTCTTCTATTGATACCTACTTATTAATTAAACTACTGAATAAAAGGTTCAATTTCATTTGATTCTAAGGTAAGGTAAGGCGCGCCTCAACTCTAGAACACAATGCGCACGCTTTTACTTTCCTCACAACACGTCTTTAGATAATTTAAAACTTCGTTTACTTAGCGACTTCTACGATACATGATTCTTCTATTGATACCTACTTATTAATTAAAACAAATAGTGTTGGCTGTTTTTGGGACCTGATTGTATCTTTCAACATAACTAAACCTTCGTATGTGTGTTACAGAAAGCGGACGAGGATTCAGAAGAAGAGGACGATGCATACGAGCCGACCGACGTCGAATCGGAGGAGGAATCCGATGATGATTCCGAGTACGACTCCGAAGCGTCCGACGTGTCCGACGGCTCCAGTGAAGGCGACGGTAGGATTACCACCGTAGAACTACTATCTACTACGCATACTTCATTTTGGTCCTGATTTTACGACCGCTTACAATATTATTTTCTCTAGCATTTACTTGTCTTCATCTCAACATTTGAGAATAAGACTTCAAAATCCAGTTCAACATTTCAAATAAATTTTCTGCCGACACGACATCGCAACGTTAGGGAGAATATCGGATGAAATAAAGCCCAAAATCTACCTGCGCCTTATTGCTCTGTTCAGTCAGACATTATATCAAATTAAAACAGCGTAAATTGAACAATGAAATACCACCTGTATTCTAAATATATTATGTAAATGTTACAGAAGAAGAAGAGGAATCCGGCAAAGACTGGTCAGATTTAGAGCGCGAAGCCGCCGAGGAAGACAAGAAGGAACGCAACTACGACCGCGGCGACGCCGAATTCGACCGCAAGCGCAAGGGCGGCCGCGACATGTCGCGCTACGACGACAAGAAGTCCAAGCACGACAAGAACCACAAGAGTTCCAGCTCGAACCACAAGAGTTCCAGCTCGAATCACAAGAGTTCCAGCTCTAACCACAAGAGCTCGAGCCATAAGAGCCCGTCGAAACATAGTAGCAGCAGGTAAGGTTCAAATTAAACCTTATACTTTACTAGCTTCGGCCCGCGACTTCGTCTGCGTGGGATGGTGATGATTATTGTTACCTTCCTCGGGGCTCAAACTATCTACATACCAAATTTCATCTTAATTGGTTCAGTGGTTAAAAGGGCGTGAAGAGGTAACAGACAGTTACCTCCCCATTTATAATATTAACACATTCACTGCCGGGAACCCACCTGGTGGGCGCTCGTGAACTTTGTTCAGATGCCGGACAACCCGCTGGGCGGGTTGTTTTGTACGCAGCTATAGACCACTGGTTTCTGGGGTAGTGCACCGTTTTTTGTCTGGCAGTGAATGTGTTAATAGGGATTATACCATACGAAGATATGATACGGATATACGGACGAAGCCGCGATATTTCGCATTGCGGCAATGACATCTTCAACTTATTAGAATTTATCATATATTATTCCTCTTACGAGTATTTATTATTATTGTATCAGGCCTCGACTTTATAGGCACGTCCATTCCGAACTCGCTCGGCGCTGCATATTTTATTAGGTTGGATATTGCAAAACATCGTCTTTTAGGTGGATACTAAGCTGATAACATATTGTAGCCTTTTGCGAGCAAGTTTATGATGATGTGTTCAACCAAATATAAGGCCTTTTCTAAAGAACCTATTTCAGTATTATCTCATTATGCATGTTTCGATTATGAACGCGACCAGTTAACCCCTAAACAGTACAGTCAGAAACTAATACACTAAGAAATATGTACATGTAATTTCCAGTCCATCAAAGAACCGCGACAAGCACCACAAGTCGTCGCACCACGAGCGCGACCACAAGTCGAGCAGCCACAAGTCCAACGGCGACAGCAAGCGCCACTCCGGCGACCGCCACAAGCGCTCCCGCGACGACTCGCGCGAGGAACGCAGCTCCAAAAAGCAAAAGTGAGCACTACTTTTATATTAATTTTGTATTTATCTAACAAACCTACAAGGTTTGAAATAAAGAAACCGTCAAAGCTTTTAATCCTAAAACTTCACACAAACGTCAAATTCATTGGCACGTAAAGTTAATACGAGCTAGCAAATATGAACCTTATTTGAAAGCATGAAGGTTGCTTTGGCAGCGTACGCCATACAATGTTCTTGGCTAAGGTTCTTTTAAAATAATTCTACGGATTACACTCACGTATTTTTAGTCACTCGCGCGACATACGCGAATACGTGAGTGTAATCCGTAGAATTATTTTGATGTTAGTATGTCTCACGACAGTTTAAATTCGATTAAGGTTCTTTTGTTATTAACCGTTTGAACACCATCTGTTAAACCCAAGAACGTCATGCACACGCCAATAAATCTATCTAGATTATAGCATAAACTAGCCAATATAATCCGTAGTGTCCTTGGCGCCACGTGCACTTCTTACGATGCCTTAAGGGTTCCTGACGTTCAATGTGTTAATCTTCAGTTAGCGTTATTATAATGGCATATTGCTTGTTTCAGGAAATAAGAAGCTAAAACTATCTCGAGTAGCGGAGTTAAACGGGTCTCAATCCACGCACGACTCGCGTCTTAATTAATTTTAACTGTTAGTTTACCATGTCCGTCTGTATGTTCAAAATCAGGTTGCCTGTTTGTATGTATGTAGATCAATTCGATTCCATTACGTTAATTTATAAAAACACTTGAAATAAATGTAAGATTTTATTATCATCATGTTTTATTTCTCTGTCAATGACGCGCGAAAAATAAATAACAATAAGTTAGTCTAACAAATCTCGTTAACTGATTTATTAACTTATCACAAGCGCACTAAATTCTCATAATTAATTGTACATTATTTACAGTAAAAATACTTGTCTACAGCTTTGTAGATTAAATATATTCAGAACACGGAATTTTGTAGTTCGGTTCAAACACAATCTGGCATCAAGGACTAAGAATAAAGAACAAAATATCTACCAGCGTCCACTGTTAACTATGTCTACAATGAAGTGTAGAAGTTAGAATTTTTATATAGTTCTATAGAGTTAGTAGTAACAGCCAATTATCGTCACGTAACAACAATGTCGCTCATCTCTTTCTGTACTGCAAAAAAAGTCGAGATGGCAAGGTAAATCGCAGTTACGCTAAGTCTTCTGTCCTCGGAGCGCACTTAGCGTAACGTTCTTCACCTATCTATTTTAATTTAGATAAGTAAAGATTTAAATCTGGTGCAAAACATCCACGTCAATTATAATAACTTCTACAAATGTATTAATAACCTCACTAAAAAAATCCGTGTTCTTATTTGTCTAAGTCCGTCTCCTGAGCGGCTACGACCGGCCCTCGTGGTATAACCGTGATTCCTGGCAATTTATTAACATCTATATTCTTTACGGTGTCCTTCTGGTCCTGTCCTTCGCCAGCGCTCCAATACTTCTTATTGACTAACATTAGTAACATCAGTGCTGGTAGGTGTATCAGAGAGAACCTGAACAGTTTTCTGGAACTACCGCTGTCGGATTTTTTGTAGAATTCATAGGCTGAAACAAAAAAAAAACTCCATATTAAAAGGAGCAAAAAATGTTCTCGACAATAGTCTTGTGGAAACAATGTTGGGCACTTTATGTGGTATTCTAAGTTACATCTACTGCTTATTGGTTTTGCTTCTACTGCGAGTTGGTTCACAAGTAGCGAATTATAATTAGGGTACGTATTTTTAAAGATCCAAAATAAGTCGAAGTATATCCGTAATTTATTTAATAAAGCAATCAACTGATGAAAGGCATCGGCCGCTACTACAAAGCTTGCCAACAAAAACTGTCGTGAGTTATTGGCAAAGGGCCGATAAGGAACCTTGGTCGTTGTTGAATTTTGCTACCTAAGTCAAGACATCTATCATCGATATCACATCGCAAAGTATGTAGCACATGTATGAAACACGTGTCGGGCTAATGTATGACTTTTAATTTCTCATCTGTAATGTAAAATATTTCATTGCGAATAAATGAGCAGTTCACATAGTCAACATTCTGTACAGTATAACTAAATTTATTCTAAGGATTATAATGACAAGACTACTATAGATTGTAAAGTAAACAATATCTATAGTATAGATATTGTTTACTTTACGTATCGCACGCTAGATGGTGTTGTACAATGTAGTAAAATTCCTGAATCACGCTATTAAGATTTTTCTTGGTATAGTGGCACCAGACTCGTAGATATTCATTTACTTTATAAATCACTCGTGGGATGGCGCTGTACGAGGTGATAAAAATTCTGAATCGCGCTATTAAGATTTTATTTTAGATAATGATAACAGACTCATTTAATTTACTCATCGCACGCTAGATGGCGCTGATCCGTGTTGTAAACATCTTGAATCGCGCAATCTAGATATTTCTTGGGATAATGACCCCAGACCACTTTCAATTTAATTATCATACTGTACGATAGATGGCGCTACTAAGTGAAAATCACGCTAAACTACTTACTTGAGACAAGAGGCAAGTTATGGTGACCATGCAGCTTTCGCGCTTATGACATAAACCATATGGTTCAATTCAGCAGTTATGAAAACATACCTAAGTACATAAAGTAGACGTTGAGGGGCAATGACTCCAACGCGAACCACGTATTTGTGACGCCGAGGTAAGAGGATGCGAGGCACGTTGCGGTGATCACGCCGGTGTGTCGGAGGGCCACTCTTCTGCATAATGCTGTAATAATACAATATCAAAAGAATCACTTTGAGGTAGCCTTTCCAAAACATCGATTAACCTTTTGACCGCCAAAGACGTCATATGACGCGCGCGGCTACAGCCCAATATCAACCTTCATGCGTACCGACAAGGTTCACGATTACGCGCCGCGTACGATAGGCGTGGCGTTCAAAAGGTTAAAGATGCAGGTTAACCTCGTTTGCCTTCTTGAAAAGTTAAAAGATATTTTCTTAAGTAAATTATGTAATAGGTATGAGTAAGTAGGTTTAGTCAAAAATGACCGAAGTCCTAATTTGCGAATCGAGCAGTCTGCCCAGTGCAGACTGGTAAAATAATGATAACATCTTGCCAAAATCCGTGAGAGCCACCATTCTATTCAGGGTAAGAGATTCCAGAAATTAGCGTTGAAGAAGGAAACAGTGGCAAAAACATCAATCACCGTTGAAACATTCGCAAATTTTTATTGTATTGGAAATTTCATACCTAGTTCACAGTCGATTGTCATTAAATAGTGGTTGGTGCAACTGACCCTAAGTAAAATCTCACCAGGGTCCGTGACCGCCATCATCCTATAGCCGGCGCGGGAGTAGTCGGGGCGCAGGTTCCAGGACAGCGCGTTGAAGTGCGGGAACTGCCACGAGTACAGCACCGCGCCCAGCAGCAGCGCGCCCGCGTCCAGCGAGCCCGCGCAGCCCGCCCAGCCCATCAGCGGCGGGATCGCGCCCACTGAGAGTACAACATACGTTATACGCCTCGGTAGCAGCTCGGTCTGTGTGAACGTGCCTAGCTCGAGGCAAACGCACTAGCGGCCGCAATGCCTCGGGCGAGGTACAGTCACTGACTCCCCCTGCATAGAACTTTGTTTGCAGGGTGAGACGTAGGTCAACTATCTATGCAGCTGACTCTACGTCTAGTGTAGATCCGCTTTTTAGGGTGAAAAATTAATGTAAGAATTGGCCAACCTGGTCTGGATTTGTACGAAAATAGGCGTATCCACACAGAGCGAAAATACGCGCGAAGCTATTTCCTCGCGCACAAAACGGTCACGCGCGTATTGCTCGCCCGAGCGCGACCTTGTCCGAGCCGATCGGTGTCGGTTTTTCGGCATAATCAAAGGCGTCTCAGACGTATGCTACGCGCCAGTGTGGACGTGTTTGTTTATGGTGCGCGAGGTTATTTTGTTTGTACATACATCAAAAGTTGAACATGACAACGTTGGAAAAAAAAAAAACGAGTGTCGCACTTTGTCGCGTCCTTATTTTCTTTTGAATTGCTTAATAAATGGAAGGCAAGCTACTGCAGTCATTACGTGCGGCGCAATTTTGAACAGCTGACTGAGTGACGCCATCTTGTCGAGCAAATTGGCTCGGATGAGGCAAACGTGCCGAGTCAAAAGTTACATGAGCACGCAGCCGCGTGGGGCCCGGCCTGTGCCGCGCGAGGATATTTCCTCGCGAGGCTGCTCGCTCTGTGTGGACACGCCTAATGACAAATGGATTCAGCAGATTGAATAGTCATTTGGTCTGCCTAACTGTCGGTTCATCATTTGAAATAGAGAAATTCTGACATTTTACTTTAATCTTAACTATCTTAAGCATAGGATGCAAGCGAGATGTTTATTATCCGCCTAACTAACCCACAGATCCCAGCCAAGTGTTAAGTATGGACATCCGCTTCATCGGCGTGTAGACCGACGTGTAGAGTATGAGGTTTCCGGCGCCCAGCGCAGCCGTCAAAGGGTTGACGCCGAAGTAGAGTAAGCTGAGACCAGTCGTGCTTGTGATAGCCGCGAAACCCACTGCGTGTATTGGCCTGTAAAGTTTTGACATCAGTACCAAAACATAAATTAATTATCACTGAAGCTCTAATAAGCACTATCCACCTTATATAGTCAATAATAATCCTTCTTTGTTTCAAGTTTTAAGATTCAAAATATTCTTTATGCATGTAGGCTTAGCAACCAGCACTTATGAATAGTCTATTAATAAATAAAATTTTATTTTAACCTAGATCAAAGATCTGCCAATTTACTGCCATCTTTCGACACATGATTAAAACTTTTATAACGCCATTTGACTTTGATCCTTAATCTTTCACTGATGTGTTAAATATGTTAAATATCAATAAGTGGCGCCAACTTACCAAGCACAGGCCAAAGTTATGGCGCCATCGCTCGAAAAGATGCTGCCATACCTTTGGCACCTAGTGGAACTGGTTTACGGTGTTCTTATAAGGTGACTTTGTATAGACAGTGCGTATAGACACTGTTGGCCTTCTTGTTTTATTCGTCCATATGCTACTAGGAATGAAAGGTTATTTACGTTAAGACAGAGCTTAGTAACTTACTCTAACAGCCCCTTGACTAGCACTCTATTCTTGGTCCTGGACATCTGCGCGTCGAACGGTACTTCGTGGAACTGATTGATGGAGTTGGCGGCGGCGGACACGAGCCCGGTGCCCGCGGCGCACAGCACGAACGTGGTCGGGCAGAACGGCGCCGGCGCCAGCGCGTAGCCCGCCATTGATGTCATTACTACTAGAGCTGCAACACCCAATCATATGTTGGGTTATAATGTAGTTACAAGAAAATCTAAAAATTGTCTATTCCCAACAGTAAGGAATTTATTTTGACAATATTTTAATTTTCGGGTACAGATAAGACAAATTAGAACTAGATCTGTGTATAACCTGCTAGGCAAGAAAAAAAAGTATGCCCTCTTTTATTAGTAATACAGATAAAAACACACAAAACAGTTAAAGGTATGGTCGCCCAAAATTTACTTGGCGCCGTTCCATGGAGCAGTATTGTGTATTGGGGATGAGGTGGGAGGAGGTTATCCAAGCTGCCCAGGACCAGAGTCAGTGGAAGAAAGTGGTTTGAGACCTACAGCCCTGCAGGGGGTAGCAGGATGAAAAGAATAAGACAAATAAATTTAGGTAGACAAAGCAATACCCTTGTATTTCTTTAACCCCTTTAACAATTAATCAAAATATGAAATAAAATATGTTCAAACTTACACAAAATGACAGAATATTTGATTAGAATGACTAATTAACATTATCTAATCATATTCTTTAAGCATATGGATTTAGTCTAGTTACTTAGATAATTATATATATACTCTCCCGGCCGGTTTCGACCACGGCGACTGTTTCAGCTCCGTCGAATACGTTGGTGTGCTCGCAAGTGGCTCGCGTAGCCGATTTTATTTGCGAAGACCCGTGCACACGACGGGCAAGAAAGCACACCATTCACGTAATTGTACGTAATAGCCGCTGGTGGGCGGTCTTTCAGCTCATCCCGTCTGACATCGAGTTCCACAAGTCGACGGGATTCAAAATCACTGGTTTGCTTAACTACGAAAGATCTCCACACAGGGCGGTCGGCCGCCTGCTTCTCCCACAGAAACGGGTCAATGTTGCAGCTCTTCATGTGGCGCTTAAGCACATCTTTATACCTGAGCAGTTGCCCGCCGTGCTTTCGCTTGCCCTCCTCCAGCTCCGAGTAAAAGATGCGCTTAGCCACCCGTCCCTCAGCCATCCTTGAAACGTGGCCGCCCCAACGAAGATAATAATACTAATTAAAAACAATACTTACATGTTAATCTAAACTTAGACAGCATCATACAATACTGGCCAACATTGTTGGTCCTGTCATGAGCCGGTGTCTCCTTCCACACTCGAGTGTCCTCATTCTTAGCCTTCTTCGCTGGAGTTGCGGTCTGACTCTGTGTAGTGAGCGGCAGTTTACTGTGCCAACTGGTTGATGTTGATATTCGAACCAGCTGCTGTGATAAGGTGCCATTCTGAAAATAAAAATAGATTTTGTTTGAATAAGCCTATACTAAAAGCAAACCAGGACTGGAACCTCAAGTGGCATTTGAGCTTTCTCTGGCAAAAATGTTGAAGGGTGTGCTGCTCATGCATCAGCCTCCACAGCCACCAAATCCGTTGTGTAAATAGCAATGCATAAAT
Source organism: Cydia pomonella (assembly GCF_033807575.1). Lineage (NCBI taxonomy): Eukaryota > Metazoa > Arthropoda > Insecta > Lepidoptera > Tortricidae > Cydia > Cydia pomonella. The sequence continues at coordinate 4,935,541 of NC_084711.1, read as the reverse complement.
CGTCTGCAATAGAAGCAAAGGCCTAATAAAGCCAATAGAAGATAACCAGAGTTGATGTGAGTTGAAATGTTAAGCAGAAAAAAACAAGCGACAGCTAAAGGAATGGTTGATTTATCATGTTTTCTATGAATACTTTACATAAGCATGTGAAACAAATATGTAGTTTTAGTTCAATTATTAGTTAAGTAGCAAATATAATATTGTATACCTGAAATTGTATTCCATCCTCAAATAATAAATGATTTATATTCTATTCTATTCAATGATTTAAGTATACAAAAAACAAATGCAAATTCTCAAAACAAAGATTCAAAATACAATGGAACATGAGGCTTTTTTATAGGTCTCAGGGTGGCTAGAGGGTAAATTTCTATAATAGGTGTAAACAAAGTGAAAGAATGCTATCAGATGATTGAAAGAACATAGATTTATATAAGGCTTGTTTAAGTTAGATAAGAAAAAAAATAATAATTAGGAATGCATGTTGAGTGTTTTTACATTCCATATCCTGTGCAACCTGAGCCCCATTACTAAGCCTTCACTGTCCAACTTTCTGTCCGCGGGCAATAGTTTTTTTTACAGAATGTGTACTTCTACACATAAAGATGATTATTGTTTGTAATGTATCAAGCTATCAGAAGTCTTCATTTTGTGTGGTTTCTTGATGGTTTCATAATACAAGCAAGTATAAATAAACAGGTAAAGTTAACACTTTATTTAAGTATGTGTTATTCAATTACATCAATAGGAATTTTCCTTATGTCATATTGCAAGTATTGTAAGAATAAGTATGTTATGGTCCAGGAAATTAAAACGGCAATGTAGATTATTTATCCAATTAATATGATTCATATTACTTACACCTATTTTCATGAGCACAGACTTAGTAGACATTCCGGCCACTCCATGCTTAAGGCAGTAGGTGCAATGTAGCACCTTTATATAAGACATGTTGCCCTTTTTAACAATTCTTCACGTCAACATCCTGAAAAATAATAAAGTTTCAAACTAATGCAGACTGCTAACAGCAATTAACAAACCCTCACGGGAGTAATCTCGAGTTCTCAACACAATAGTGCGACTAGGCTTATGTACATTGGGATCATATTTATGCTTTGATCATAGCTTCGTAAATAAATGAAACAATAATAGTAAAACCAATCGATAAACATAGCGATGGAACACACTACACACATTCACTTGCACAAATTGTTAATAAGACGTTAAATATTATTTCTTACTTATAAAGAATTATGCGACAATTAAGATTTTATATAATATAGTCCTTGTAATCAATTTTTAAAAAAGTTACAGGAAAAATTGATTTTATAAACATTTGAGGTTATTTAGGTAATCATGAAGGACGAGGGCAACACGATAAGAAAAACGTCACAAAATTCGTGACAGATGAAGCTTCAAAAATTTGTATGAAAACAAATAAACTGCATTGCTACCAACTAATAGAAAAAAAAATACCATAGTTAAAACACACACACTTACTCGATTAACAACAACATTGACTGAAAGCTAAAAAAATGGCAACATTCAAAAGGTTCGTAGTGATACCACTTAAGTTTTCCTTGATTTTAGGTAATTACTCAGCTACAACGGGGTAAAATCCTTGATCAAAAGCATTTGCTCTTTTTCATGTTCAGTGTACCAGTACTTTTTCAGAAATATTTGAATGTAGTTAGAGTCAAACCAAGTATTTTAAACATCAAACTTGGATGACGTTTACTGAATTCTTGCAACGTCTGAGCGATCAAAATCGCTGCCAACTTACCTTGGTCTGACTCTACGTTGTTAATTATCCGATAGCATAGCATGGTTATCGGTCTAGGAGCATGGGAGACATGTACGCCAAAGTTGGAGGGCGCAACAATGGTTATCAAAGTCAGATGGGTGGGCACGGGCTGGGAGTTTGCAACGAGAATGGAGAAAGGTTCTAGGAAATAGAGGAAATGTGAAAAGTTGAGCGCGAGCCATTGTTTCAAATCCTACCTCTCTTACTTGAAGCGGCGAATGATAATCCGTATGACAGTTCCTCGAATTCGCTTTTGGATAGACTTAATTTAAGAAATTGGTTTTTAACCGTACTTTAATTACTAAATTTATTACAAAAAAATGTGTTAAAGTACAAAAAAAAGTTGCTCAATACAAAAATGAATAGGGTTGTTTCCAATTTTTTGAAACGCTTGTATTACGTTCTATATTAACTAAAAGTCCAAAATCCTAAAATTTGTCCTAAAATTCAACTTTTATACTAATAACGGCTTTAAATATGTTAAATTAACAAAATATATTTTGACATATGCTTTGGCGCCCAAAACGCTCTTTGAAAATTGTGTGACGTCACAGTTTACGGTTTGACATATAACTACGTACACACGTAGAAGATACGAACTGTCAACTGACATTTGTCATTTGTTAGGTGATAATATTTAAACTATTTATTGACAAGTTAATAAAAAAAAAAATATAAGTAATACAATTAACTAAACTAAAACTACTATATAAAACTAAAAATCTAAATCTAAAATGGGCCCCCGTGGCAAGGTACCGAGGATGCTGGCAGCATTTCCTCGCTGGATCGCTATGCTCAAGCGTTGGGCGAGGAAGCTGCCAGCTCTCTTATCCCCGGTCCCATCCACCAGCCGTTTCGCCAATTGCCGGTATAGGCCCTGCGCTGCGGGGCCCCACGGAGGCCACGGACCAAGAGTCTCGACTCCAAATGCAACAAAGTTGTAGTTGGTGTCGAGACTCCCGTATTTGCGCTTTTTGAGCGCCTCTGCCGCTTCCGCCGCCGCGCCGGCTTTGTGTGTAGTACCGTGGAGGTGGGAAGGTGCCAGCGTGTCAACACAAGTTGCGTCCCACACGAGCACACGTCCCATCCTCCACGGAATCAAAGACATCCCGTCTGGTCTCTTGCCATCGTCTCTGGCAATACCGGCAGGCTCCAGTATAGCCGGAACGTTGACGGTGGCAAGTGACCGACGGATTATGTCGTTAAGAAAATTGTTGTTTACCGCCTAACTGTCAACAGTGTCAATCCGAGAGTTGTGACGTCATCAGAATCTTCAATGACTTTTCGAGTTTGGTTACGTGACGTTTGCCAAAAGATATTTTAAATTCAATATTTACAAAAATATGGTCATTACAGGTCCCCTAAAAGTAGTTTAACATGTTCTTATAATCCAAAAGGATTTATTCGGATACAATTCTGCCCTAAGATTTGTAGATGGAAACAACCCTATTGTCATGGGGATCATCTTTGGCCGCGTCGAGTATAGTATAACCTACTCTTCATAACCACATTCTTCGGGAGTTTATACACTCGAGTAGGGTAACATTTCCGTTTTGTTTTTATTTTGATTCGATTGCGATTCGAACACGGAAGTAGTTGATTTGTTTCTCGGTTCCGTTCGTACTGCATCGTATGAACTCGTTGACGAGAGTATTGTGAAATGTCTAATTGTTTTTTTCGAACAAGAGTATGATAATGAATGTCTAAATTATGGTGATAAACCGTTTAGATCCGGAATAAGGAAACTAAATCCCTAAATATGGCCTCGAGGGGAGACAAAGGGAATGGAAATGGCGAGGAGCAGATTGTGGAGGTAATTGTTGGCCTAGATTTTGTTGAACAGTTAGGGGATGTGTTTTACGAGTTTGGGTATGTTTGTAGACGTTGGCGGAGGTGTTCCGCTGCTTCATCTGTATGGAAAAGCTGGTGGACGCGCACCTGTGTCCGCACTGCTCGAAGCTGTGCTGTTATGCTTGCGTTCGGCGGTGGCTGACGGAGCAGCGCTCGCAGTGCCCTCACTGCCGCGCCTCCCTACACCTACATGAGCTGGTCAACTGCCGCTGGGTGGAAGAGGTCACGCAGCAGATAGAGACTATGCAACAGACCAACTCTGCCACGCAGAGGGAGAGCTTTAGAGATAGGTTAGTAAACAACTGTTGTTGCTATGGAATAATTTGCAATCAGTTAGACTAGTTAGTGTGAAAGGAATTGCGTTATTTTTATCCTTGACCTTTGTTTACAATGCAGAAAGATGGAATCTTATTGTTTACTATTGGAATAATGAGAAGTAGTTGATTGATAATCTTTAGTAGTTGTTACCATTGCAAAACCCAACAATTAAGTATATGATCATATTGTCAATTAGGTACAGTAAGACTCAGTTTAAAAATTATAAAAACAGAACCATTTGTCCTTTTTTTACAGTAATATATTTCATAAAATTGACTACAATATTCATGCTTATCTTAAATTAATTATAATTAGCAGCATAAGACTGGTGTGATAGAAAAGTGAATAAACAACTTATGAAAACAACAACTTAACTAGTTAGAATAATTTTAATATATACTATATGTATCATTTTTAGATGCCCAACACATCAAGAGAAACTCACAGTGTACTGTTGGACTTGCCGTCGGTGTATCTGCCACCAGTGTGCACTGTGGGGTGGCACCCATTCCGGCCACACATTCAAGCCCCTGGAGGAGGTTTATGAGCAACATGTGACTCAGATCCGCGATGAGGTGTCGCAGCTGAGACGAAGGCTCATGGAGCTTATTAGTTTAGTTCAAGATGTGGTAAGTGATTTTCTAATTAATAAATCATGTGCTAATGAAAAAATAATCATATGGTAGTTAGTCTGTGATTAAAAAAAAGAAAGCAAGAAATTATAGTAAACAATTTTTATGTGACATACATTACCGAATCTGAAATGCTTAAACTGATTTATCCGTGTGTTATGACTTAGCTAAAATTCTTGTTACTCTTAATTCCTTTTATAACATAAGTCTGTACACAGCGGGAAGAAGTTGATAACTCATGAGATAAAATTGAAGTAATTTGAATTTAAAATAGAATTACATAAGGTTCAAAGTTCTTCAATTTTACATCTCGAGTTATCAACTTCTTCTCGCCATGTACGGAATTTATATGCTTGTTGAAATTCCTACAGACATCAATTTTATACTACAACAAATAGTTATAGTTCGTAAGAGCTACTGAGATGGAGTGGATGGACTCACATCTGCCAAGTAGCAGTAGCACTGTTTAAAATCGCAGTCATATGTGTTTCTTTTCATTTATTTCTTGCTTTGTGTGTGTACACAGAGGTGTTTTTTAAATCACACTTAATTAGCTGGGTCCACACAGAGCGAGCATACGCGTGAGGCAACTTCCTCACGCCCAATACGGCCAGTGTAGAGGTGCCTCGGGCGATGCCGCGCACTTGGGCGAGGAAAACCCGGCCCGGCTATTCCTATGTTCTAGCTAGCCAAACTACATACACACAAAATTAGTAGACCTAATAAATGTTGGAAACAGTGATTGAAACTTTCAGCCAAATAATTGATTTGATGAGTATAGTTGATGACATTTTTTTTTTTTAAAGATTGATGTAAATGTATTTTGCCAACTGTTATATTCTTTCCTTCGTAAGTATAAAGAATTGTAAGTTAAGCAAATATATTTTTGGCAAATCTTTTGTGTTAAGCAGAAGCTACTCTCTCTGACCTTGTGACCCCCTTAGAGAATGCATTGTGCTGTGCATGCACAAACATACATTTATATTTGGCAAGGATGTCACTTAGCTGTGGGAAAGTTTGTGACTTTAAATTTTGGTACAAAATGTACAAATATTTTAAATGACATTTGATAACATAATTAATTAATATCTCATAAATATCACCATGGAGGTCTAAATATCTTAGCCAGAAAATGAATTTAAGTTTAATATTTAAAATTAAATATTGAAGTGCTGGTGGCCTAGCGGTAAGAGCGTGCGACTTGCAATACGGAGGTCGCGGGTTCAAACCCTGGCTCATACCAATGAGTTTTTCGGAACTTACATACGAAATATCATTTGATATTTACCAGTCGCTTTTCGGTGAAGGAAAACATCGTGAGGACTAATCCCAATAAGGCCTAGTTTACCCTCTGGGTTGAAAGGTCAGATGGCAGACGCTTTCGTAAAAACTAGTGCCTACGCCAATTCTCGGGATTTGTTGCCAAGCGGACCCCAGGCTCCCATGAGCCGTGGCAAAATGCCGGGACAACGCGAGGAAGAAAGAAAAGAATTTAGAATTAATATTGATTTTCATTTTTGACCCAATATGGAATCATTCTGAGCAAGGATATACATTTTGTAATAACATACAACATTTTATATAAATATCAAGGAATGTTTTGAGAACTTTAAGACATGTTGCAAGAAACAATTGTGGGACCTGCAACAAAGAGTAATTTCACGACTTTATTATAGCAAATAAGGAAATATTATATGGTTAAAATATACAAAAATAATTTCTTGTTACTAGAAATAGGTAAATCTGTTTTCTGTCCCGTTAGGAGCGGAACGTAGAATCAGTCCGAGCTGCCAAAGACGAGCGCGTTCGCGAAATTCGCAACGCCGTCGAACTTATGATTTCCCGCCTGGACTCTGCGCTCAAGGCCAAGCTGCTCACGCTGATGGGCCAGAAGAACAGTCTCACACAGGAGACTGAGCAGCTTGAGCATTTGCTGCAGGAGATTGAGCATCAGCTACATGCTAGTACTAGGTATAGTCACTTACTGTAATATGATGTTAGGAAGGTTTTATAAATAATTCACACACTGACTGTAGTGACTGTACAAGGAGGATTTAAAATAAAATTTCGATTCTAACTAGAGTTTGTAAAGATAAAGACTTAATCGCATATGTATGGGACTTATAGGCTTGAAAATTATCCCCGTTTCGAAGCAGCTTTGTCTTCATGGTTTCAAAGACAATGCCAAATGTGGTGTTTTGTCAAGATGTTGGGAATACCATGTTGTATTTCCATCGGTTCGATTGCCTCGGAAACTACATGTTATGTTCTATATGTGTATGTGTCACTCTCTCATTCATTATTGAGTATTCTAATGAATGGTAAAATAAGGATATGAACTACATTCATAAATTTAACATAAACATTTTTGTCACGTAACCTAATTAGGACAAACATTTCATTAGCATAATCATTTCTAATCATTTACGCAATCATTAGATTCCAATGCTATAGCTATATGTTTCCAACAGGTCTGAACTAATAGCTAAGAGTAGCGACCTGTCGAAGATGATTCACCAAGTGCGCAAGAAACCTATGGCGAGCTTTGTCACTGCCCCAGTTCCCGCGGATTTCCATAGGTAAGTTCTGTTATGTAAGCAAGTTAAAAAAACTTTTTTTTCGGAAGTATTGTAACTAAAATTTGCATTGTTTTTTTTCGAAATAAATTTGAAAAATACGAGCCGAAACTAATTTAGTGAACCAGTGTTGTCACATACAATTTTGCCGAAGTGGTAGAACAGGGTGCAAAAATAGGTAGAAATGGGTGGTTTTAAAATAAAAAACAGGTAGATGTACCACTCAATAGCAAGTACATTTTTATGATTAAAAATGTGTAAATATACAATTTTTCAAATTATTTATTAGTCTTTAATATTGTAAACAAAAATGAGGATTTCCATTGTTTGTAGGTAATGAATCTGCTTGTATAATCTGTTTCTTTGGCAAGTTTTCATTACATCGAATCTAAATTCGGTAGAAATTAAGTAATGTTCCATCACATGTATTGAGAATTACTTACAATTGTACCATTTTGAAAAATAGGTAGATTTCAGGCCGAGGGAGGTAGATAGGTAGAACGCAGGCAAAATAGGTAGATCTACCCAAAAGTTGGTAGATGTGACAACACTGTAGTGAACTATTCGTAAACTTGTTTTTTTCCGTTCGCTAGTTTAGTAAACTTGGTAGCGCGATGTAGGATTCTCGATTTCTCGCGACACGGAACAACACCATCTAGTGCGAGATTCATGAATTAAAGAAATTGCATTCGTTTGAGGTCATTATCCCGAGAAAAATATTAATAGCGCGATTCAGAATTTTTATTACTTGGAACAGCGCCATCTAGTGTGCTATTCGCGCTCGCTCATAAACTAAACAAATAATATTTCAATATCATTTATTTCAGTCATTATTACACGAAGTGTTGATAGCGCGATGCTGGATTTTCACTAAATAGGGCAGCGCCATCCTTTAGGGTTAAGGTCATTTACAAGAGAATTCTTGATAGCGCGAATCAGGATTTTTACCTTACTAAATAGAAAAATATACAAAACAAATATTTTGCTGTATTTAGTTTGCTGGGGTCATTACATTATGTTATTATCCCCATTTATCTTCATTTTGGTAAAGAAGGAAAAAAAGATGCGCCCAACGTGGGGCTCGAACCCACGACCCTGAGATTAAGAGTCTCATGCTCTACCGACTGAGCTAGCCGGGCTGATAAGGGTTACGACGAAATTCGTATTCAGGGACGTTGCGCCCATTTACCTAATAGTGTTGAGCTTCTCTGGAATATCTTGTTTCTTAACTTTGTGAAATAAAAGTAAAAACGTTTTATTTAATAAGACATACTATAATTTTGTTTCAAAGATTCAAGTTATTCAAATCATTAGACTTGTATTTTGCAATTTTGTAAAGCATCTGTTCTATAAAAATTAAACGTACAATCGTGTTTGAAAAAGTGAAGTCTCTCTTATAGTATAAGGATACAAAAAAACGCGCCCAACGTGGGGCTCGAACCCACGACCCTGAGATTAAGAGTCTCATGCTCTACCGACTGAGCTAGCCGGGCTGTTGGGTAAGATGACGAAATTAGCCACTGTTTATGTTACGTCACTCAAGATTTTTGGAACAGATGTAAAAAACTGTCTATGCTTCGAGGGGCAAACCAATTTTAATAGGCAGAGCTTAGAGTAATAACACTAATAATTTATTTACAAGTAATAATAATATTATGTACTTTTAAAATTATATTTGACTCAATGGCTATTTGAGCCATGTTCTTTCACTGATATGTGTTAAATATCAAACGGTGTCGCCATCTACTCGAGTATACACCAAAGGTATATCGCCATCTGTTCGAGCATACATTTTTCTTGATTTTTCGAGACATGATTTTTTTCTTAGACTTTATTTATCTTATACGGAGTTATATACACCGTGTTTTTTTTAATCCGTTAATTTCAAGGATGCATTTCTGAGCTTAAATTAAGCAACTTTCACAAAGACACCGGTATTTGCTTGCTTTAGAGCCTGTTTACATATTGATTAAATAAATAATGTTATGTATTACAAAAAAAAAAACACAAAAAATAAATACAAAATAATTACAAAAAAATAAATAGATAAATAGATACAAATTATTACACAAATTGACTAGGCCCCACAGTAAGCTCATTAAGGCTTGTGTTGTAGGTATTTAGACAACGATATATATAATATATAAATATTTATAAATACTTAAATACATAGAAAACACCCATGACTCAGGAACAAATATCTGTGTTCATCACACAAATAAATGCCCTTACCAGGATTTGAACCTGGAACCATCGGCTTCATAGGCAGGGTCACTCACTACCCACTATTTTGAATTGATCAGTGTTTAGTACGAGTGTATACATTTGCTACTTAACGTAAGTACTATCTCGGACGATTGATGTTCGAAATGACATTGATATGTCACAGTTTTCAATTGTTTGGTTGAACTAAATGTCATGCCCGTGTTACAACAACGCTATATGCAACATTTAATTACTTTTTACAAAAATAAAAAATATTATTAAAAAAACTTTTTTTTTTAAATTAGCCATTTAGTTTCCTTAAACGTACTTATCCATACTCCGGTGTTAACGGAATACGTACTTATCCATACCCCGGTGTTAACGGAATTCAATAAAAACACGGTGTATATCTTTGGTAAGAACAAATGGGTAGGTACGGTTAAAATTATCTCTTGCGACCTTGACGCTTGTCACGCGACATACGTGCGTATGAACCGAATTTAATACTGGTAAATAAAATTTCTGTTGTCACGCGAATTTTGTTCACGATAATCAAATCAAAAAATGTAAGTATAGAAAGTGTCAAAGTTGTCAAGGAGAGGAATGCAAAGATTTGTGGTAGGTATGTTTTTCTGTCGTTGAGGTTTTTAAGTTAGCTTACGAGTATAATCTTTGGTCATTTCAAAACTTCCAAACTAGCTTAATTATTTACTGATTTGTTAGCCGTAAATGGTTATTAGAAAAAAAACTTGCTCGAAAAAAATTGAATCCAAAATACAACAAATGGGCCTGTGTCTTTTATTTAAAACCATTTTTGCATAGTAATTCATACATTACTGTTTATTTATGTCTAGTACCAAACAATAGTAGGCAAGTAGGTAGCAACATTCAGCGTCCGATAATTAAATAGATCGGTGTGCGTGTCCTATAGCGAGAAAACGCCCTCCCTTTCGTCCCAGAATAATACGTATATTATACATATTTATACATGCGTATGTAGCGTAGTGCAAGAAGGCCTTTTAGGTGGTAGTATTTATGGCTTTGTAATAAGGTGCTAAATAGTAGCTGCATGTCTGTGACTGTTGAATTTAATAGGCATCATAAATAACATATTCTATCATTTATGTAATTTTCAAGCAAATGATAGATATGCAATCCGAAATAGTTCTTATCGATAACTGACGTATAGGTAAAAAACTTAAGTAAGTCACATGTTATATGTAGTTGTGACGTGTTCGAATAGACATTTGTTTTGTTTGTGTGTCTTTTAAACATGTATTGTCTATTCGAACACGCCACAACTACATACAACAGGTGACTTACTTAAGTTTTTTACCTATACCTTTAGTATATCGTTCGATACCAACTAACATGCGAGATATGTTGAATTTGTATGCAATTGAAATGGCATTTCGAATAAAACGTCATCTCGAGTGATATTAGAATAGAGGTCAAATCAATTGCTTTTTTTCAGAGATGTTCGAAGTTTGATGTAATTACAACATTTTCACAGATTAGAAATTTGTTGTAACAAAACCGTTTATCGTAATGTTGGTTATTATTTACGGGCTTACGTGGCACACGGCAAGCGGGGACCAAACCATGATAAATTATATAAGATATTATAGAGTAACGCAAGAGACATCGTCATCTGAACATGCGCAAAAAATGGGTCATTTATCAATTTCGAGCCACATCAGTCAGCTCTGTGCCCAAGCGAAATTTGATTATTCAGCGAGCTGAAGTGGGACTGGGCGGGACACGTTTGCCGTATGCCAGGTGACTCGTAGCTCGTAGGCTAAATCAACTACCAATCGGTTCCCACAAAATCGAACCGGTGGTCACGGCAAACCTGACAGGAACTAACTTGAAAACGTTTCTTTTAAATTCACAATAAGTATTAGTACAGTTTGTCTGTGTTAAACAGCGAGATCGTCCCGAGCTACGACAGCAGCACCTTCCCGCTGACCAACTTCACGCAACTCCAGCACGCGGCCGCACCCGTTTATTCTGCCCCTCTCCACGTCAACGGGCTATGTTGGCGTTTGAAGGTGTACCCGGACGGCAATGGTGTTGTACGAGGGAACTACCTGTCTGTGTTCTTGGAGCTGAGCGCTGGACTGCCAGAGACTTCCAAGTGAGTGGCCTTGAGCTTTTGTGATTCTATGAGAAACTAGCAATATATTCTGCACCTCTACGTCAACGAGCTATGTTGGCGACTGACTGTGTACTCGAATGGAAATTGTGTTGTACGAGGGAACTACCTGTCTCTGTTCTTGGAGCTCGGCGCTAGTTTACCGGAGACTTGCAAGTGAGTTCTAGCAGACTTTTGGAGTGGTGTGGTGCTGTGCGCCTCTGCACGTCAACCGACTTTGCTGCCGTGTGAATGGCGTAGTGCGAGGAAATTATTTGTCTGTTATGTGTTCTAGGAGCTCGGTGCTGGCCTACCGGAGACCTTCAAGTGAGTTGGCCTTGCATTTTGACATTCTATGAAAATCTTACAACTACTGAGAACTGACTGGGAACTTCCTACATGTGTTCTTGGAGCTGAGAGATGGCCCGCCGGAGACCTCCGTGCGGTATCACCTTACATTATTAGTACCTACGACTCGATTCTGGCGTTACCAATCCATGTTTAAAAAAAATTCGGGGGCCATGAATATTTTATTTATTTGTTCGTAGATACGAGTACCGAGTGGAGATGCTCCACCAAGTCTCCCGCGACCCGTCCAAGAACATCGTCCGCGAGTTCGCGTCCGACTTCGAGGTCGGCGAGTGCTGGGGCTACAACCGGTTCTTCCGACTGGACCTACTAGCTAGTGAAGGATACCTTAACCCCGACACCGATACCCTTATTCTGAGGTATGTGTTACGAATTACTGTAGTATCTTATCGAAAAACGTTGCATGCGAGTTGTCCGATTTCGAGGTTGGTGAGAGTTGGGGCTACAACCGGTTGTTCCGATAAGATCTGCTGGCTAGAGAGGGGTATCTCAACCCTAATGCCCTCATACTGACATACCTCAGTCTTATCCATTATACATAATTACATATATAGGCAAAGTGTCCCTCAAAACGTATGCGATTGGTCCCTCTTTGAATAAGTGGAAGAAAAGTTGGTACAAGATGACGCGGTAATATAACCTCTATATAAAAATCCAATTAGAAAGATTTTAGATATATCACAACATTTTGATTGGCAAACTTTTCAAAATGGGAACTTCCCCCAAACTCATGAGAAATTTTGCAAAGTTTCTATGAACTTTCCCAACTTTTTACTTTTTGCAACTTGTACAGTCCGCATCAAAAGTAGCGGATCAAATAACGCTTCATAAGTATCTACCATTCTGTAAAAGCTTAACAAAAAGTGATGTGTTTAATATACAACAACAAAGATTGTAAAATATATACTTTTGAACGCGAATTCTAGAAATTTTTCTGTATTTGAAAAAGTTATCCGGAATATCAGATACTATTGGCGCGTAATTTCATCCGCTACTTTTGATGCTGACTGTACATCTGTATACAAGACTATATTGGACAGGTTCCAAGTGCGGCCGCCGACGTTCTACCAACGTTGCCGCGACCAGCAGTGGTACATCAACCAGCTCATCAACATGCGCAGCCAGCACATCCTACAAATTAACGATCTCAAAGAGGTTAGTTTCATTACAACTACGAGGTGTGAATCTTTACACAGTGCAGCTTGATAATTAAAATCTTACTCTTAATGCGACAACGTCTAAAACATGACCCTTCTGTCGCATTTTTTCCTAAACAGAACAATTCATTCATTACTGTTAAGCGCTGATTTATGTCAATTTAAGGGCGGATTTAATAATCCATTTTATTATATCGATGTTCGAGAAAATACAAGGATTGTAAGACAAAGGTCGTACAAGTTGTACAGCGTCAGATTTTATGGGAAGAAGCAGTATTTTAATAGAACATGACACAGCATATTACGTCAACTGGCATCAAGACCTTCCGCTGCTTCCCAAGGATTCATTGTCTAAGAAACCTTAACACGAAAGAAGACAAACGCGTTATGAAGTGTTCTACATTCCAATGTTTACCAATTGTTTTCCTTCCAGCGTCTGTCACTCGAAATGTCCCGCAACTCAATGGCGGCGACCCGCGCTCCAACAACCGCTACTCCAGCGGCGCAGGCCTCCGACACCGACAACCCGGCGCAGAACAAGCCCGTCGACGGCAACGCCGTCAGCGACGCTCTACTATTCGCTGGACAGTGGAAATACTCGCCGCACGCAACTGTCAGTGGCCAGCGGCTTATGAGTCCAGGTTTGTTGACAACAAGCTTCCGACGACCGCGGCTCCAACTGCCTAGGCTACCCACACCGACAACCCGGCACAGAACAAGCCCGTCGACGGCAACGCCGTCAGCGACGCTCTACTATTCGCTGGACAGTGGAAATACTCGCCGCACGCAACTGTCAGTGGCCAGCGGCTTATGAGTCCAGGTTTGTTGACAACAAGCTTCCGACGACCGCGGCTCCAACTGCCTAGGCTACCCACAACGACAACCCGGCGCAGAACAAGCCCGTCGACGGCAACGCCGTCAGCGACGCTCTACTATTCGCTGGACAGTGGAAATACTCGCCGCACGCAACTGTCAGTGGCCAGCGGCTTATGAGTCCAGGTTTGTTGACAACAAGCTTCCGACGACCGCGGCTCCAACTGCCTAGGCTACCCACAACGACAACCCGGCGCAGAACAAGCCCGTCGACGGCAACGCCGTCAGCGACGCTCTACTATTTGACAAATTTGCGCGTCATCGTAGATAACACGAACTATATCTGTTTTCTATTCAATCCAAGTTAGAAATATAATGAAATAAATAGTAATATACGTGTTATCTTTTGTCTAGTTTACTTTTAGTTTTTTTAGGAATAAATCTTTGATTTATTGTAGTTTATTTATTTAATTTATTGCATGTTTGAGAAAAGCACTACATACCTCGGCGTGAAAAGGGGTTGCCGGCCTCGATAACTATCCTATCCTGTCTATATGTACTCGGCCGGCAACCCTTTCCCGGCTTCTGTAGTAATGTCCTATTATCAGGATCCCTGACACCGGTGCTGTTCGAAGAGTCCCGTAACAACGACGTCCAGTCCGCCGGCGCGTGCGGTTACGGCGACTACGGCGACCGCCGTCTGCCCGTCAACTTGCCGTCCACTTCCAGGTATTGTACGATATAAAATACAACATGGGGTCTAATAGTAAATCATACAACTAAAGGCATAAAGCGACCCAATCGCGCGACAATTTTTCGGCCCGAGCGAAAGCGAGGCCCGATATAGTTTGAGGATAAAATGGGGCATTTATGCCCGAGTTATATACTCCGCCCTTCACTTAAATTGCGAGGAAAATATACAGAAATATCCAATATCTTTTTCACGCCACTGTTCGGAAATGTGGCAATATGATGTAAAACCTGCTGTAGCACCTGAACCACCACTACTACAATGTTTCATTGTTATCACCATCTGTCATTGGTGATCATTGTTATCACCATCTGTCAGTGGTGATCATTGTTATCACCATCTGTCATTGGTGATCATTGTTATCATCATCTGTCATTGGTACAAGTAAAAGGTCTTTTTATTTGGCGCAAGTTTTTTCTTCAAAAATAAAATTAGGTTATTTATTTACTCGTATAAAAAAAGAAACGTCAAAATTAAGGCGTTTTTACTTTTGTAGCTGTTTGTGGTTTTTTAGCAAAAACGCTTCTAAGCTTAGAGTTGGTTTGAAGCAAACAACAGAAAAACGCCTCTTAAAAGTGATAAAAAAGTAAAAAAGGCGGGATTGGAAAATACTTACTGAATTGGATAGTGTAAATTGTGTTT
Organism: Cydia pomonella; assembly: GCF_033807575.1. Lineage (NCBI taxonomy): Eukaryota > Metazoa > Arthropoda > Insecta > Lepidoptera > Tortricidae > Cydia > Cydia pomonella. The sequence goes on along the minus strand of NC_084711.1, from coordinate 4,920,289 downwards.
GATTAAAAAATACAAGAAACACGTATCTACGCTATAAAAATGAGTTCTTCTAGTGAAGAAAATATAAATGTTCCTGACAAAAATACATCCTTTCTTTCAACAATTGTCTTCACGCCAATAGTATATATATTTATTCTATTAAAGTTATGCAAATATTTTCTTATTTCCTCGCAGTAGTCGTGAAAAGCACTATGTAATCCTCCGCCGTATACGCTTAAGATGGACTCGTATTATTAACTAATTAATTAACTAACTAACGTAACTAACGTGTCGGCCCTCAAACTCACTTGTCAATCTTTCAGCGGTTTTCCGTCCCCTCTTACAATGTCCTATAGTTTATTTTACCGTACTACGTCGAATAAATATTCAAGACTAAAAAATCATACTCGGGCCGGTCGGGGGCGCGCCGGCCATCAGCTGCAGCAGTGGCAGTTTGTATGGTAGAAATAGTATTTTATTGCTAAGCCAATAAGGGTCATTATAGGTGATTTTATAAACCACAATGTTATTTTGACGAGCATGAGAAGTGAAAATTTATGTATTTATTAGGATCCCCGATGCTGGTATTATTGGGAGAGGCCTGCAACTACGACGTGTCCGACAATCTATTACATTTCTTAGTATCTGTCCTCTTTTTTTTTGTCATAATTGAATGTCAGTAATTATTCATAAAAAATTAGGGAAGGTCTTCTGAGGAAGCGTTCAGGTTTATTTATAATAGGTGCCGAGTGTTTGTTGGTCCAGGTCGGCGAACTCCCTGGGCTGCAGCGGCGGCGGCGGCGGCGGCGGCGGGGGCGGCGCGGACAGCATGGCGCTGGTGAGCCTGCACACGCTGCTGAGCGCCGCCGCGCCGCCGCGCGCGCCCGAGCGCGTGCCCAGCCGGCTGCCGCGCCAGCACCCTCACCCGCACGCGCACCCGCACCCGCACGCGCACCCGCACCCGCCCAGCAAGGGGGACCTCGCTAGTGAGTAGCCCACTCACTTACATCCTGACAGTAACCACGAGCGATAATGTTTTACAACCGCCTGACCCAGTCACTCCCACTACTACTAAACCTGCATATCATACTTTGTCCAATCGTGTCGTGGCGGCTTGGAACCGTTCACCGGATAGTGTTGGGACTGCTCCCTCGGTTATTGTGTTTAAAAACAGATTGGATTAGTAAATATGTGAAGTTTTGGAAAGTGCGTCTAATTTACCTCGTAAGGTTCGATTACATGCGGGACAGGTAAAACTAAATAATATTGTAAATAGAAGGATAGCTCTAGTAACAGTTTGACCGCCAGAGACGTCAAGTGACGGGTGTGTGATGAAGGTTGATATTGGGCTATAAGAGTAGACAGTTTCAGCCAGTGTGATTCTGAAGTTCACGATGACGCGCCGAACACGATAAGCGTGGCGTTCAAAGAGCTAACTTACGTTTTGTCACAGCAGTGGCCTCAGTGCCGGTGTCGGAAGCCCCGCACACGGAAGCGGCGCTGTGCGCGTCGATGTCGTCGCCCGAGCTGAACGCGGGCGCGGGCCCGGAGCCGGCGCCCGAGCCGCGCGAGCCGCCCGCGCCGCCGCTCGCCTCCGAGTCCAGCAGCGACGCGGGGGTCAGTACCACAAGTGCATATAGTGTACTCGGCCTCCCTCCTAGACAGCGCTACACACGTTTACCAATAGAATCTTCTTTACTTTAGTGCTATAGCAAACACAAACACAAATTCTCAGTCAGTAAGAACCAGGAAAATTATACTCGTCCCTTTCTTTTGAATGCTAGTATCCTAGCGTAATACAAACACATTGTGATTCTCTCGATATTAGACCGCGGGCTCACCGCCTGCGGGCAGCGGGACGGTGAGCAGCTTTCGTCTAAAGCAAGTTCATTAAAGTCTACATTTCGATGGAGTTGCTCCTGATTTTAATTCCTGACTTATATACCGAGTAGCTATCATTTACCCTACAAACATCAAAATAAGTACACATTTTTAAAATGTTCTTGTTCTTTTCACGCAAAATTTCATAAGCCGGTTGATGCGAAAACCTTGATGGTGAGTCGATGGGGATTAGATTACTGGAAAAGCGCTTTAACTTATAATTCTGCATATATTTTCCATAGGACCTGATGTTCAGCGAACTGGAAGTGTTCACGGATGAAAACAATCCATGTCACGCAGACGACAACTCCAACGAGGAGAACGACGTCGACGAAGAAACCATGTCGGGTAAGAATAGCTTTAAGAGTATTTTAACGCGTCATCAGTTCATTTCAGGTATGATTCTGTTCCACTCCGCCTTTTTGTGGAGTAACGCCTTTTTCTGACGTATGTTACCAAATGTTACCGTGTTGCACAGTGTTACTTCACTAAACTGCGGGGTTGATGGATGCACCTTTAAGAAGAGATTATGTGTATTTTAGCCCTTATTCTGAACCTTCCCCTTTGTAATCCGGAGGTTATAAAACCCTCATCCTTTTCCGATCTATAGCCACAGAGCAACAATAACTTAAATGAATCTCCCGGTTCCTCACTTCGCTTCGCTCATCGCGTATGCTCCACTATAAGTTTTAGAGTCGTTCCACGAATACGATTACGATAGGCTTTATTAATCAGATTTATTTTATTTATTATTACTTTGTTTAAATATAAGCCGAAATATGCCAGGTAATATTGAACGGGCTATCATAGTTGTAAATCCAGGCGTCAATCAGAGTACAGTTTGCCCTTTTAGAAAGGTAATTTTCTGTAAAAAAAACTAAACTTTATTACGAATATGTATCCGTTCAGCTCATGGCCCCAAGGCCATTCGGGTAACCTGGTGGGGCTATTTTGTATTTGGTATCTAGACTCATCTCGCTCAGATAAAACAAAGAAGAACTCCTACAGAAGTAATGAATTAATAATAAGAAAACCAAATATTATCTCCATTAAAAATAGCTTTTTATGGTATTTATTAGAATAGAAAAAACAGAGGTTCTTAATAATTTAATTAGTTTTTTATTCGGATTTATAGTTTTTTTTTTTTACTTCACTTTTATTATATACTAACCTCTTTGATTATTATAAGAGTTAGGAGAGAAAACAAATTCCTCCAAAATTTTTAAAAGCTTCTACCTTTTATGATAAGTAAAAAAATCGAATGAAACTGCATAATAATATTTTATATAATGTCCACCCAAAGAGGAAAATAGGGACTACGTTTGTATAGAGAAACGGTCTCAAAGAAAGCGCCTCGCTACTAGACAATTAGATATTTGTTTCGCGAGACTATACCTAAACTAGTAGTCTGGCATACACGGAGCGCGGAGGGGAGTAACCGGGGGAATCATAGTCGTCGCGTCCTTAATCCTAACCTTCCTTCCTCCCCTCCCCTCCCAGACGCGTCGTCGGGCACGGGCACGTCGTGCAGCTGGTGCGCGGAGCAGCCGCGCCGCGTGTACTGCGCCTACCGCCACCGCCGCCGCGCGCAGCCCTACTCTGCGCGCCGCCAGCGCCCGCAGCAGGACCAATAGACCAATACACACCTGGACCTCGAGACTCCCACCGTCGCTAAATCACGCCGATAGACGCTACCAAGGCAGATTCCCACCGTCACCGTCCGATATCGTGACAATGGGAGACACGTGAATTCAGAGTAATCTGCCTTCTACCCGCGACTTTGTCTGCGTCAATCCTCGTTTCCACCTCTTTGAAGAATGATTTCCGGGATAAAAACTATCCTATTTCCTTTCCCTGGACTCAAACTACCTACTTTATCTAATCTAAATTGTTTCAGCATTTTAAGCCCGAAAACGTTGTTTCTTGACAGAACGAGGCAATTTCGCTGTTGAAATATTATTAGCGATGTATGAAAAGTCAGAAACGCCTGGGAGTTAGAGGTCTTATATTTGGAAGTGCTGGAGTTGAGGGGTTAAATAATGACATCTCGAAGCTACAAGATTGCCAAGCCTCAGCGGAGAAAAAAATACATTTGCGTAGAGACCGATAGTTTTATATAATCGGCTTATTTATCGCGCTGAATGGTCAGTAGAAAGCTACAGCTATGCCCTGGACTTAATATGCGGTCGAATGGCGAGGCGACTAGCGAGATAAATTATTTTTATTGGCATGCAGAGGTTTGGTAAACGTGTAATGCCACAGAAATACACGTTTAAATAGGCGTTAACAATTATAGTCCGATCAATATTATCTGGCAATTGCAAAACTGATTATACTATTCTAACATCTAAAATCGATTTAACAATTGTTTTATGAAGCACAGGTAACGAGGAGGTCACTGTGTTATATTATATGATTTTTAATTTCGGTAACTTATTAGAAAGTTAAATTATTTTAGTTAAAAAACAAAGTATTGAATAATTTCTGTTAAAGAATTTTAAATGCTAGTTTCTAACGGCTTATTGTATTAAAGAGGTATATTTAATGGTAAACACCTCCTAAGCGATGTTTTTAAAAAAAATCCTCTGAGGACGCTATTAAATGCTCTAATTTCCGTTACCCCTAGTATGCTCTCGCGCTGATGAATGTCGAACTATTTTAAACCCTTGGTTGTACAAAGTACATGGCAAAGGTGAAATATTTACAAGCATTTATCATTGCTTAAGTATATTAGAAACGAAAGATGGTCCTCCAAGTTTCAATTAAAAATATAATTGAAGAATTGTTTTTACTGTATTTTTTTACTAAACTGTTACATATCTAAATAAATTAGTATGCCAAATTTCCAAAAAATGACTGCAAACATTTTACATCACCGCTACTCCATATAAAAATGAAATGTGAGGGGTATAATACTGTTTAAGTTGATTATTATGTTTGATGAAGAATCCCAACAAATATATCAGACTATCCGACTAAGCCATAGAATTAAGAAGACGTGGTCGTCCATAAAAAAAGAGTAAACGTTTTTCCACTTCTAAATATTTTCCATTTTCCATGATATTGACACAATGATAAACTAGGTTCATAGGTTTCCTTTTTTCCAAGTTTGCGACACAATTTTTTATTTTGTTAAAAAAAATTAAACCTATAAACCTAAAAAATATTATGCTGAAGCGATCGACATCAAATTCAAAGTGATTTGTTGAGATTTAGTTGGTGGAAAACGTTTTCTCCCGAAATGGAATTTCATAGAAAAAGTACCGTTATTTCGCTAGGATCGCAAAGCTACTCTGTCCTCTTAAATATATTTGATGGTATGTGTTGGATAGTAAATAATTAGTTGTTATTTCCAAGTGGTGAAAAATACCGTTAATCTTATAAATACGATATTAATAACATGCTAGTTTTATTTTACTTGCTATGCTTAAAGTAGGTACCTACATTGCTAGTGAGTATTATTCAATGGTTTCTAATTTATTTCATACTGTTATGTACAGTCACTTGTAACTGATGTCTGACTCTTATTGCGCTACAAATAAGACTGTGTCAGATATTTTTGTGGCCTTCGTAATGTAACATATTATTATAAGTGACTGCACTTATACCATAACGATTATATCCTTTATTTATTTCGTTTGTTAAGTTAGGCTTTTACAATATTCTTATTAAAATAACATTATTTTTACTTGTATATGCAATTTATTTTAGAACCGAGGAAAATAAACCGATAGAAAATTTTGCTAAATGGTTGTATACCTACATCTGTTCTCTGCAGGATTCTTTCTGTCAAAATAATATCTATATTTTTCAACCCTACTAAAACAACGTTATTAAAATTCTGGTTTTTGTGCCCGTCATATACTCATTCGTCGTATTCGTACAGGTGAGAACGATATCGAAGGCGCCTGCGCGCTCCCGACGGCCGCCAGCTCCGAAATAATCAGCAGACTCCTGTGCGCCGTGCACGGCGTGCCCGAGGCGCGCCACGACGACCAGGCCACGGACATGCTGCTCCTCAACCTGATGCGGATGAACGGCCTGACCAAGTCTAAACATAGTGAGTTGTGTATTATTACTTGGACATGTTATACGGACAACGTAAATGAGTAGAATTTTGCGAAAAAAATAAGTGAATTTCATCTCGCTAAAATTTAAAGCAGCAGCCTGACCGGGAAACTATCGTCTATAATATAAGACTAACCCCCTTATTCATAAACGTGTACTAAAGTTACGATGCCGCTAATAATCGTTTGTCCCTTTCCATCATACCAATACGTCGGAAAGGGACAGACGATTATTAGCGGCATCGTAACTTTAGTACACGTTTATGAATAAGGGGGTAAATATGTAACGTTCTATCAGTCGTTTTGTAACATAGCGAATTTTCATATAGTTTCAAAGCCTCAACACGCCTATATGGGAAACACTTAGTCGTATGTTGAGTTCACGAGTGCACGAAATCCAAGAAAATATATGAGCACATTTTTTGAAACGTATGCGATTGGCCGATTGTAAAATGATTCCTTTTTCAGGTCCGAAATCCACGTCCGAGTTCACGGACCCCGTCCCCACGTCGGACACGTCGACGAAGCGGCACTGGGCGGGCGCGCGCGGCGCCGGCCCCGCCCCCTCCGCCCCCGTCGGCCCCGCCCCCTCCCCCTCCGCCGCCGCCCGCCCGCGCGCCCGCCGCCCGCCGCGCCCGCCCAGCTCGCCCGGCCAGCTGCGGCGCGTCGCTGACTCCAGGCCGACTTGCGGTAATACTAGCAAAAAGTTACACATACCCATCTCGGACGGTTCCCCTATTTTTTTTGTTGGCATATTTTTTTTTGTAATAATTCTATTCTGCATAATAACTTTTTTGGCAGAAATAAATTTGCCGAATGTTTCGAAATTCACGACTACATAAAGCTGTTGGATGTGGGCAGCCCTTCCGCCCTCGCGTGACGGAGCACGGTCACTACACTCGGCTCCGCAGCTTCGGCTTGCTGATGGCCTTCGGCTCGCAGCCTCAGCCGCTCGCCTCGCTCGTTCCCGCGCTCTGTCCGGAGGGCTGCCCTCCCTCCGCGCCTCCGTTTTCGCAATTGCTCTCTAGGGGTAGGACAGACAAGACCACGTGGATAGTAGGGTGCTTTGATTCAGTTTTAGATGACCTTGACATTTTGGTGACCTTTTGATTTAACGGGCATGAAAAATGAATAAATGGAATATTGTTTATTTCCTTATCAAGCATTGTTTACAAATTGCCATCAGTGGTTGGGACTTCCTTTTGTGTGAATGAAACCTGTATCAGTATGCCCCGCTCCTTCTTCGCAAATCAGTTTTAAAAACGGCTTATCATTTAATTATTTCCCATTACAAACCGACGCTTTAATTTTAATATTCGTCGAAAAACAGTTTTGCCAAATAGGTTATGCCAGATGAGTTTCGGGTCACGGAAGTTATGCCAAATGGACGGAACCCATCTCAGACACGTCAACGAAGCGTAACTAAGCTCCCACTTCTACGCCCGCATCGATGAACCGAGCGCTTACATTTTTTGATCGCCGGCTGGCAAACATTATATAGTTTTAGCGCGGCTGATTGTTTAGTTATATTGTGTTCTACTGCAGGAGCGGTGGGATGTTTCCTGAGCCCGCCGGGCACGCCCGAGCGCGCGCAGCCGTCGCCCGCGAGCAGCGACTACAGCTGGCCGTGCGTCGGCTCGCCCACGGAAATAGTCACTAACGTCGACTCCATGCTCGACTACAATGTGAGTACTTTCGCTAGTAGTCTGTAGCTTGCTTAAAATGATTTTTTTTATGCTCTAGTGTAAACTCATCTATGAAAACCTATATTAATACGTTGACCAAACAACCTATACCCACCCATCTACGTATACGGTACCTATATTGACTTGACAATCGAGTCCAAAACTTTATAATCTTAACTATGTAATAGAGGTGTATTGTCAATGTAGCGACGTAATTTTGCTGCCATCTTTCGACACATAATTAAAACTTTTAGAACGCCATTTGACTTTTATCCTTATTCTTTTACGGATATGAGTTAAATTTGTTAAATATCAAAAAGTGGCGCCATCTTAATATATAGATCTAACAAATTGAACACATATCCATGAAAGAATAAGGATCAAAGTCAAATGGCGTTCTAAAAGTTTTAATTATGTGTTGAAAGATGGTAGTAAATTTACGTCGCTACAATGTTTTCTTTGATAATACACCTTTTTTTCAAACTCTCTTTGCTATAACATACGCATGTAATATTCATGTATACTTTCTTCGCAATCACTAATAAAAATAAAGTCTACCAAAAATACCCATTTTATGCTCGACCTTTTTCTTTCTCGTATTTTCATGACTGGGGGCCGCGACCGCATGAGTTCGTTGTTTTGTGCACACATTTTGTACGATTTTCTGCGTTTCTAATAATAAGCCCTGGCAGGCCTTCTTTACAATGTCTACGCAGCGGGTCGGTGGATGTGCACTACCCCGTCCTCCATCCACCATGCCAACTACAATGCGCTGTTCAAAGTTATTCGACTCGCAACTAATTTTCGATTTTCTTTGAACGCCACGCCCATCGTGTGCGGTCCGTCATCGTGAACCTTGTTGAAATGCACGAAGGACGACTTTGGCGGTCAAAAGGATATTTGCTGCTTTGGATAAAATGTCTTGTTATCTACAATTATTTATTTCGTTTCCAGGACACAATCTTCGACATCCTCCTGAACAGCCTGTCCATCTCGTCGCCGTGCGAGGCGCGGCCCGCCACGCCGCCCGTGGCGCCGTGGTGCCCGCCGCCGCACAAGGACGCCGACGCCGAGTGACGGCGGCGCCGCCGCGGCCGCGAGTACCAACACTGACATGTCGCTCATTACCTTGATATCTCTGACATCTTCCTAAATACTGTCGCCGTGCGAGGCGCGGCCCGCCACGCCGCCCGTGGCGCCGTGGTGCCCGCCGCGGCACACAGTGCCAACTCTGACTGATGGGCCAGTACTTCTGCCTACTGGGAAACCCCTTTTGCACAGATTAGAAAGAGAAAGGGCAGTTCTCGCCCGCTACTCGACTATAAGCTTATGGGTCTATAGCGTTGTTTGGCTAGTACGTCTGCTTATCGAACGAATCGCGACTCCTTGAATATCGATTTCGATTCGAAAGTGGTGGGTAGATTTTTTCGCCCGCTGTTTGAGTATTTTAGCAACCGATGGGGGTTAAAATTGGCGTTTATTCTACGTCCGCGATTTTCTACTTGTAGGATTAGCAAAAGAGTCTAAAGAATGAGAAAAACTGGAACTTAGGCGCTATCAGTCAACTTCTTAGCGTTGTTTTGTTAGACAATTCGCTAAGCAAACATGCTGTGAATTTTGTACTCATAGAGGGTACTGCCCAGTTGTTTAATAAAATTGTAAACCCTTAGCACATATAGTTAACATTTGTACAAAAATATTAGATTCTTTATAATTCTGGGTAAGTACCCTTTATAGATAATTAAAAATAGTGAAAGAAATACGCACATGCGGCATGGAAAGTTACAAAACGGTCCGGTTACGCTAAAATGGCAATTTGTTATCGATTTGCTAATTGAGGTTGATTTACCCAATAAAACAAAAAAAAAAATAGATCAATATTCTTAAAATAATGATCAATGTTTGAATGAAGCCACGCTATGTAAACTACGGTATTCTTGGTTTGCGTTGCTAAGTTTAGTCGTAATTAGAAAGAAGAGTTACAAAGCTAAGGGTGATATTTCACCTGTCCTATTTCTGAGTCCAGTTTGTATTTGCGTCTCACATTTCGCTTAATGAGAGAGCGAGACGCAATGCATATTGAACCAAGAAATTGGACAGGTGGAATACCACCATCAAGGTTTATGGTGTAATAAGTCCAAGGCGCTCCAAGTGCACCTAATGTCCGTGTAGTCTATGTGGAATTGTTTTGTTGATGGTTTTCTGTAGTGATGCTTTCTTTCGTGGAAGTATTTCTCATATACAGACGCTGAATGTTGCAAATATGTTAGTGTATCACTTGTTTCGAATTTGTAATCGATATGGATACAAATGTCGTGTCCGTTAATACTCGGCTTTGAAAACATTGTTCAAGACTATCCTTGCATTTCAGATAGCATTTTAAAGACGACCGCCTGACAGTTAGCTGTTGGAGCGAAGTAATCATAAACGTATGGTAACGGTAGTCGCCTCGTGTGACTGCTTCATACCATCATATTCGTTGCTTTCCCTCGTTTGTTGAGGTCGTGCGTTCGCGGTGCATACTCAGTAGCTTAATATAAGCAAAAAGAATTTGAAATAGAGGTGGATTGTCACAGTAAATTTACTGCCATCTTTCGACACATGATTAAAACTCTCGAAAAGATGCCGCCATATCTTAGGCTTATACTTTTTGATATTTAACAAATTCAACACATATTCGTGAAAAAATAAAGATCGAAGACAAATGGCGTTCTAAAAGTTTTAATCATGTGTCGAAAGATGGCAGTACATTTTATACTGTGGCTATAAATATTACTTTGACAATCCACCTCTATCTCAAATTATCTTTGATATAAAGGTATGAATCGACGTTCTCGATGACTAGTGATTCACGGTATTATAGTGTATTTTGTATGAGTTTACTCGACGGAGCTAAGACTGCGCGATGTGTAGCGAAAATAAATATTTTGTTATGGGCATTTGTTAGAAGACTCAAAATTGTAAAAGATCTCTGTTTATTCTAATTGAATAGTATTTCAGTATGATTCTAGTAAAGTTGATTATAAATTATATATTTTTTAATAATACGAGTTTAATAATGTATTTGAATTATACACTGAATATAAAAATGGTAATTGTCCGAAAATGATTGGTGGTATTTGTTATATTAAGTGGTTAGATAGACAATTGATATTTTAACTGTAGCCCTATTGCTTGTATCCCAAATGTTTATTTAATTTGGGTCCTTCGCAAGGTTTCTTTAGGTATATAATAGGTCTAATTGCAATTTAGTGTGAAGCAGAATTAATGTAAAATTTTAAGGAAGCTTATTTACTCATATTAATTGGTGTCTACAACATTGTGTACCAAAATTAACTTGACAAGAGTCAGAAGGTCCTCGTAAATTCATAATACCTTTTAAACATCTGTTACAGTTTTGGTGATTTGTTCAATTTGCTATAAAAAAATCTCCAAATTCAAATTTTATTTCATTGGTATCCTATTTAAGGCCAATCAGGTTGGTATTTTTTATACACAGAAAATATTATGTATGGTCAACCAGTTTTAACTCGGGGCCCATTTGAATCTTGACAATCTCATGACTTCGACAATTCGAAAACCTCGATTACATACATAATTTATGTGAACAATCTTCGAGGGATCTCATTGATATACTGCCAAACATTGTATACTCTCACTACAACAGTTCAAGTATCAAGGGTTTGATGGAGAGGTAACGCAAGAATTGTTTGATTCAAAGTGGCCAAGTGTTGAAATTGTTTGACTTACTGATAGCTTGATATTCAGGGATTTTGCAGTAAGGGTATAAGTAGATATTTTGTAAGGCCGATAGTTTTGTCAAATTTTGTGCAAGAGTAACATAAAGGTATAATTTGAATGTTACAATTATAGCCATTTCTTGGAATTCTTTTCCTTCCACGTTTCCTCCTGGCTTGACGTACTTAGAACTGACTTGATTTGATGTACTTGAGTACAGTAGAATTATTAATGACATAAAAACCTGACATAATTATCGGCCGTCACGGTATTTAAAAACAGAATTTATAGTCAATATTCAGTAAATAGTTGTTAGTTTAGTTAAATGATTCGACTGAAAAGTTCAAACGCGTGTGATCCTAATGATTATTGTAGGTGGATGGTATGGCTTCGTATGAACTTGACTTTTCTGTGTGGATGTATTGAGACTGCAATAATGATAATTATCTATTAACTGTTTTATACTACAGCTGTTATGTTCTGTCCTGAGGGTCAACCCAAGATGACAATCGGATACAAACAAACGCTAAACGAATAGAAAAAATATATTGGGATAGATTTTACGAAAAGTCAGGTATTTCCATATATTATCAATCAATTTTTCGTGTTATGGCTCCATCAAGGTGTTGATGATTCTGCCAATGTCGAGGTTGGATAAGACACGGCTAGTATATGAATCTTATTACGGTCATAGACTTATTCAAGTTCCGATTGGCGTTTTCTAACAATGTCATCTTGACAAGGCCTTCTGATATCGTATTAGCTCAGCTTTTCAGTTCCCCTTTGCACCACCACTTATTTGAATAAGAATTGAAGTTTTGATCTAAGCTGTCATTGTCTTATTTTGAAATTCCAGTTCTTAGTGGGCGACTGAGCTAAATGCGAGTTGTGCGTAAGTGAAGCTGATTGTACAAAATATTTTGAATGGTTTCTTTAACGTTAACAAAATTATTACTACCTGTTGTAAGTTGCAGTGGCATGATGAATACATTACTTATGAGTTATGAGTGTATGCAGTGGATTGCTTAATAAAACAATGATAACTTATTTATGTCTTTTGATTTTATGTATTATTTTATTAACTTTGTTTTCTACTTTACCCGTTTTTTGGCTAGGAAGAGTAGGAAGTAGTTCACGGAATTTCTTTAAAAGAGTGATTTTTTTAATGTCGAATTACCATTTGATGTGGTTTGTTTTGTTTACTCAGTAATGCCAAAGATACGGAAGGTGGAGATATTCCACACTCCATAGCCAAAGAGAATTGAGTATAGAGGCGTATTGTCAAAATAGTACTCAACGAAATTTACTGCCATCGTTCGAAACAGGACTAAAACTCTTAGAATGACAGGCTATTTGACCCATCTTCTTTCACTGATATAGGTATGTGTTTAAAAATCAAACGGTGTCGCCATCTACTCGAGTATAGGCCAACGCTATATCACTATCTATTCGAACATTGTTCTTTTTCGTTCTTTCATTTTCGAGGCACGTTTTTTTCTTATTTCGTTATTTATCATACCAAAGAGAATTCGAAATAGAGGTGGATTGTCAAAGAAAACTTTGTATCAACAGTAAATTTACTGCCATCTTTCGACACATGATTCAAACTATTAGAACGCTATTTGAATTTGATCCTTATTCTTTCACTGATATGTGTTAAATGTCAAAGTGGCGCCATCTAGATCAAAGGCCATCTCTCTACTCTGAAACTCTGCGTAGGGGGCCCCACCACCACAATCGATCACAATCTGAGATTTCTACCGCGAAACAAGAAACTCAAAATATCGTTATCCAACCTCTCTGTCACTCTTGCATATTCGTGCTCTGAGGAAAGAAATCTCCATATACCAAAAAGTGTCATCAAAAAACCTTGAATAGGTGGCGCTACAATACTAAGAGTACTTGAACAAAAAAAACAAATCATAGACAGCGCACTTCACTCCGACAATAACGCCTAGGTTCTTAGCTACTCTAGCGCTACTCTGGAGATATTTGGAGCTATTATTTATAGCTGACAGCTGGACACTTTTGCAACAGTTCTACCATAAGAGATTTAACTCTTTTTAATCCACACTCCATAATTCGCGCGATAAAGAGGCAGATAACTAAATTTCTTGGTCTTTGTGAACAAACCGCCTTGATGCATCAATGTCATATTTTATTATTTGTGAAAATTGTCAAATATATAAGTTACTTTATGGTTTACGATATGTGCTAGTACTGCACTCTGGCGGCAGGACATTGCAGTAATACCTCCTATTTACTCACTGATATGAGCTCGTGTTGTCATAAGAAATATAGCGTTATTCCCTTTCACTGCAATACTGCGACGATGTATCATTTCATCGCGCTACGGCGCACAACTACAAAACACGGCACACTGTGAAAGCGATATGCTACGCTTAATTGCTTAGGTTAGAAAGGAAACAAAGTTCTAAATTGATTCAGTATTTTATTCCATTGCTCCAAAATATACACAATGACAATGAATATTGTAACGTGAATCAGACCACGTTTGCAAAATGTCTTACGGTGTTTACTTGAATTTTATAGCTGATTACACGAAGGACATGAATTAGATTACTTGAATACAATTCTCTTGCAAGCAGACACTCGAGCGAGACATGTCTTTTATATGTATGTACCTAACGTAACGAGGAGGCGGGACCGCCGGTCGGCGCCGTCCGTCCGACCCGACCCGGTCCGGTCCAGTCCCGTCCCGGACGGTCCGACCGGGCCGCCCCGACCCGCCCCTACCGCCATCTACCGTCTACTTACAATATGACGCAGTTACAATTAGTAAATTCACTGTTCCTACATTAAAAGATATATTTACAAATAAAACTTTAAAGGAACGCTTTGCAAACATTCAACAAACTTGAGATCGCCTTAACGTAAAGATGGTATAAAATTTTCAAAATAGTTAATGAACGAAAGTCTAAAACATCATTTTGCCGATGTATTATGTACAAAATATAATTACAATTTTAAAAGAAATTGCGCCAAATCACGTTTTACAGCTTTCGCAAATAAATAACAATCGAATTTAGCCTAAAATACTTCTCTTTGATAAACAAAACAATAAAAAATAATTGCATTCAACAAAGCTAAGATAACAAATTTAATATAAATTAATCATAAAAGAAATGTACAATTTATACAAAGCTAGAGAATCACTTTTATTATTATCACTGTAGGAGTGTTACGTCGGTTAGTCGATACGGGCGGGCGCGCGGCCCGGCCGCTGTCACACGGAGAGCGCGCCCGGCGCCCGGCGGCAACCCGGAGCCGGGACACGCGCAATGCATCCACTATTTACAATACAAGTCGCACTTTGTAATATTAAAAACTAAGTCAAAGTTTTACAATTTCTAATTCCAATAGTCAGCTAAAATATTTGATTAGGTACATAATTTCGTTACAGAGGAGACGGGTCTACTAGGTAACTTTATTAAAAAGAATCTATTTAAATCTGAGAATTGTGCATAATAAGTCAAATCCGCTAAAACTATTGCAAAGGCAAGTAGGTGATGTATGCTTTTATTTATTTTTATAATTCCTTCCAATAATCGCTATCAATATAACTCGACGAGTACCTATTATGTAATTCTTACCGATAACGCTTAAAGTTACGTGGTGTTATAGTAGTCTGGTCACATGTTCACCCGATCGGGCACATATACTTAAACTAATGTACGCCTGGGCGTTGTATCTAAATAACATTCATTGTATGTATGTACTATCTACTACTAGCACTAATATTAGTTTTATTATGCTCGTTTGCACTATCACGGCGTCTGCAAGCGCCCCACAAGACTCCGTACAGAGTAGTTCTTAACCTACACAGGGAGTACTATTCAAGTATGTCGGGGGCGCAGCGACGCCACAAGGTACAGTGCGTATTGCCTCGATATGGTGAGTAACTCAGTAGTTCGTTGATACATATTCCTTCCATTCCTTTCAGAGTCGCGCCTTCACTCTATTATGCTCCTCGCATTCTCAAAATTGACGATTTCCTTATCATTCTTTGGCATTATTTAGTGAGCTTAATTTTCTATTGGGGCAATGCCACGTTTAGTAGTACGCACCATAATTTTATAAGCTACGTTCGGAGCAAGAAATGTTACACTCCATCAAGCCAAGCATGGCACTGCCCCAATGCCCGCCGCTGCTAGCCGTCCTTTGGTGATTAAGAACCCCGTTTTCTTTGTTTGATTCTTGATCGTTGAGGGGCGGCTAGCTGTTGCAGCATTCGCCTTCATTTGTTTCTTTTCTTAAACATTTTTTCCTATTCAAGTACCTAAATTGTATTGCACTGTACGATTTAATTTTTTCAATGAGTAAATACGTTGTCCTATATATCTCATATACAATTTTAACTTATGTCTTTGTTACATCAATATAAGTTTTGAATATTTTTATTACTTATGAATGATTTTTCGATATAATATAATGTAAATGACTTTTGAGTATTAGCTTTTTATTTCATACTATAATATATATAATTATATATTTTTGTGACCTAATCTATTCAGTCAATTGAGTCGAATCAAAATAATAGCCTCTCTCGATGCGAAAGTTCCTGTTAGTAGAAGATATAAAATATGGTAGGTACTGCATGTAATCAGATTTTAAAACATATATTTTCTTGATTTCCGGTACCCAAATTTTTGATTCACCCACTTCATTAGAAAAAAAACTACTTAGATATAAAATAAACAGCACCACCCGAACAATAGGCACCCATTGTAGAGTCCAGTTAGCGAAGAAACGATGTACTTCGAAGCCCATTCATCATACGATATTTAAGTCCATAGACGACTTAATATCTAGAAACGGCTTAATGTTTTTGTCGAAACCCGTCCCCCGCCGGCGCCGAGTGCGGCCGGGGTCTCACTTCTGTCTTTACCGAAAACGCTAGTTCGGCACAAAATATTTACAACCGATGCAGTTCCCGAAATCGATTTCGACCTGCGAAAGTCCGCAGCATCGATGACAAGCCGTGCGCGGTGGGCGGTCCTTTACAAGGAGTGCGCCTCGTGTCAGACGTGGCTCTCGAGCGGCGGGCGCGGCGGCGGCACGAGCGGCGCGGGCCAGGCGCCCGGCGCGGCGCTGAGGTCGGGCGACGACGTGCGCGTGTGGCGCGCGCTCCAGCCGTCCTTGTCGAAGTCCTTCGTGCCGCCCACGGTGTGGCGGCGCTTGATGCCGCGCTCCGGCATGCCGTTCTTGCGCTTCAGCTTGGTCGAGCGCCACGCGCCCTCGCGCCTTCGCACGATGTTCCACTCGCCCTTCTCGAGCTTGCTCAGCCGCTCGCCCTTGTTGAGCGACTCGGAGCGCTGCAGACGCGACTCCACGCGGCAGTTGAGGCTCTCGGAGCGCAGCACGCGCGCCTCGCTCCGCTCCGGATCCCTGTTCAGAGACTCAGACCGTTTCAGCTTGGAGCAATCTACGTCTTTTTCGCTGTCGTTTTCGAGCGCGGCGCTGTTGCGCTTCACGCACTCCGGGTTAGACAGACGCAGGCCGTTTTTGTAAGCGGAGGGGTAAAGCAGCCGGTCGATGGTCTTGTCGTTGTCGGGCATCGTTTCGGACACCTGCGAGCGGGTATCGACGTCCTTCTCGTCCTCGGTGCTGCGGGCCTCGTCGTTCTTTTTTGGAATGATGCAGTTCTCCTTCTCCGAGTCGTCGTCCCCCGCGGCGCGGGCGCGGCGGCGCGGGCACGGCCAGCGCGCGTCGGGCTCGTCGCTGGAGGAGGAGGAGTGGCGCAGGTCGCGCGCGAGCCACGCGGCCTTCAGCTCCTGCGCGCGCGCGCCGGGCGACGCGCGCTCCTCGCGCTCGCTGTGCTCGGACGGCGAGCTCGACGACGACTTGCCCGACGGCATCTCGAGCTCGTCCGGCTCGGGCTCGTCCGCGTACGGGATGCTGCCGTCGTCCAGCGGCGACGAGTTGTTCAGCGTGCGCAGCTTCTGGTCGAACGTGCTCGTCAGAGACGACACCAAATCTCCGGCTCCTACGACAAGTCAAGTTAAAAGTTAGTTACGTCAAATCAGCCAGTAT
This sequence comes from Cydia pomonella, assembly GCF_033807575.1. Taxonomy (NCBI): domain Eukaryota; kingdom Metazoa; phylum Arthropoda; class Insecta; order Lepidoptera; family Tortricidae; genus Cydia; species Cydia pomonella. The sequence continues at coordinate 4,902,885 of NC_084711.1, read as the reverse complement.
TTGGAGATTTAGTAAAGAGAAGATATATTTAGACGACTCGTTCGTCTAGAGGTACCTTCGGACACGAATATTGAAGCGTGTTAATGTTGCACGTTAAGAGCGTGACAATGAAGTGAGATGATCGTCGATATGGACATGAATGGCGGTCGCTCGATCGTTGGATGCTCGAGCATGAAGCCGTGCTGTCAGCAGCCGTCGGTTCTAAGCGTTAGTTTTTTATCGGAGCCGCTATTTGTTCGCATGATCCATCGATTAACTGGCCTCGACAACTTGTTAACTTCACCTGACTTCTCCCAACGGAAGGTAAATCTGTTATTAATGAAATCATTGGTTGCGTGAGAGCTGGCAGTGGAGTTAACTGTTTTTGCAAGAAATTCAGCGGAGATGCGAACAAATCGCCCGTGTTAACGGAGCCGAATGCGTACACGCAGCACGCACACACTTGCAACACGCACGCTCACATTCCTATACCTTTTAATGTGGACAAAAGAAAGGGAATGCTGTGTCTACTCTCTGACGTCAGTACTGCACACCTAGTGGAGCAAATAGTAGATAGTTTTTATTGACTGGACAAAAGGAATCAGTGGATATGGCCAAGTGAAACCCAATTGAATGTAAAGGAGCTGCGAGCTTGTTTAGGGATACTCTTTCAATTACAATGGATTGCTCAATATCATGACACTTTTAGGACAAATGCTTTGCTCTTATAACAAGATTTGTTGTTTCAAAATGAATGTATTTTACCATTAAGAAATCCTTTTTCCACTGATAGGTAATCGAATACTACGCTCTTTGTCTCCCTACAATTGAAATGCTTACCATCGATGGAGAAGCTCTGTAGCGTGTGTGTGTGCCGCGAGAGCTCTTGGCGACCGCGGCCCAACACTGATATGGACTCCATCTCCACTCTGAAAACACACAACAAGTTAGTAAAACAAAATCAGTTGCGATGTTTATTAAATCCAAATAGCGTTTTGATTTCGAAATTTAAGTCTGGCAGCATATTCTACTTTAGGATAATAAGGTTGATGATAAAAGTGATATAAGCCGGTTATTCAGAATCTGAACACGGTTGAAGACATTAACTGAAGGTACTAACTTGTTGCCTCCCTGGTTGAACGTATGCGGCAGGCCGTCGTAGTCGGCGAGGGTGGTGGTGAGGTGCGCGGGCGGCGACGTGAGCGGCGAGCTGGGCGGTGAGGCGCCCGGCGACGCCTCGGGCCGCTTCTCGGCCTCCGCCCACTTCTTGCTGTCCGACGACGGCTTCGACCGCGGCTTGCGCTGGATCTTGCGGTTCGCCGCTGAGATGATCGAGGATACGATGTCGCGGGTTGACACGTCTTTTCCTGCATAAATGATGATGATTATAAGTTTTATTCGTGGGTTCCACGACGTCCGATAGTTGCAGCATTATTCACAAGTCTCTCCAAATCAATGTCCGTGTTCGATTGTCTTAAAAACGGCTTTTTTCTGAAGGAAATTTTGCGCGTAGGTAGTTATAATAGAGAGAGAGAAATTAGCACAGGTATCTATGGCAGAAAATAGCTCCCAGAAAAAATAATTCCGGAGGGAAGACGATTTCTTAGAAATGATACGTGTGAGGCATATGGGACAAGCTGAAATAAAATAGTGAAGATAGACGACATCCAGGCAAGAATGGATGAGTCTAGGGATTTTCCGCTGAACGTTAAGATGCTCAAGATGAATTGTCTTGTTAATAAGTGACTAGTGAATGATTACCGCGGATGTTGGGTTTGGCAAAGGTGATTGGCTGGGAGCCATATTGGGTTACCTTCGATCTTTTTGACGTTGTGGATGAGGAGGTCGCGAGAGGGCGCGGGGGCCGGGGACAGCTCCTCCGCCGTCGTCGGGGGTTCCACTGGGGGCTCGCCTTCCTCCTCTTCAAAATACCAGTCATACTGCAAAAATAAACGATAATAAGGCCGAATGCCGGATAAGAAGTAAAAAAATATATACGTCAGTCATTAGGTACTTAAAATATTTATGTAAAGGTGAAAATACGCGGGACTTACGTGAGACAGAAAAGACTCGATGATGCGGCACTGACTGGACATGTCATTGACCATTGCGAGCATGTCGTCGCTGGCGGCGCGCACCAACGTTGGCCCAAACACGATGGCCAAGTTTCGCGCTTCCATCTTGTTGTGTGACGAGTGCGCGACGACTTTCCGCAAATGTTGGATCAGGTACTTGAGTGTTTCGTAGTGAGCCTCGGGCAGAGCGTGGACTAGACGGCGTAACTCCCGAGCTCTCTCCGGTGAGCGATCGGCCGCTGAAAAGACAAGTAAAGAGTTCTAGAAAAATCCAGATTTTCAATTGCTGGTAAAGTAAACTAAACACTTGTCGAGTGATATCCCGGTTTCAGACGCACCATTCATCACCACTTGCGGTAGGTACTAACAATAACTCGACTCGCTACAGCTAAGATGAAAAGCCGAGGCTCATTGCCAACAATTTGGTAAAATTAATGAGAGTTTGGATAGAAACATTTTCATTAGGTTTCGACGAACTTCTGAAGAGTGCATGCAAAGAATAATTTGTTGCCAGTTGCAAAAATTCCGGTACAATATACACGACCGTAAACTCTTTAGAAGTCGTTTGGATATTTTTTTATTTTATTTGTAGGTGGATATCTTAATTGAGCTCTTAATTGCAAGAAGACATCTGGCATTACGGTTGGTCAACAAGTGAGCTCTCCTTCAAAATAATTAATAATTTAGGGCACACGTGTCAGTCGGCTGTTAGGAATCAAACACAACGAATCTAATACCTAACCATCCAATGCAAAAACATATGTATAAGACCAAACTGATATCTACTAAAGCTCGGCGACACTCTCGTTGGTGTTGATGTGCCACCGAATAGAAACCTGTTAACGGACAGATTTATCCAAATAGGGTCACATGTTTACTAATCGTGCTTTATTCTTACCAATAAAAGCGGGATACATGTCAGCCGTGAGCAGCGGATCAGGCAGCCGCCTCAGATATGCCTTGAGCAGACTGGAGGCGACGTGCACATCCGCCCACCGCGGGTCGCCCTCCGGCGGAGGTTCGCCGCGGTCCAGCGCGGCCGCAAGTGCCGCTACGCCGGCTGCATTGCCTGGCACGCGATACACGCCTACTGTGCGAAGACCGAAGGCCTGCGGATGACAAAAAAATGCTGATGATTAAGAACAACCTATTCGTCGAACAACACTGCAAATTTCTACAAAACAACTTTTCCACTTGTGAAACAAATAACTATTGTGTGCGGTACTGGTACATACCTCCACAGCATGTGCTGGTAGCGTGACCGCTCGCGGCACCAGCGGGTGCTCCGGGTCGGTGGGGCAGCGCTCGAGTGGCGCGCCGAGCCACCCCGAGGCCGGCGCGGGCACGGCTGCGGCGCCACCGCCGTGCATGCGACGGAGCTGCTTCGCCATGCGGCCCTTCCATGTTTTGTTCTTCGGCGATGATGGAAGGGTTGGCGTTGGTGGTCCTTAGGAATTAAGGAACATTAAGGTATATGGTTGGAGATTTGGCGCCATTATCTCTGAAAAGGCGGCATTAATCAAGCCAGCGAAACGCTGACTCGGTCACCGGCTTATAATCCAGGCCATGTATGGTGGAGTAAGATTATGAATATAGGCTTTATTGACAAGAAGCATGGGCCAGAATTTGGTGGCAGAGGTTTATTGTATTTTAGGTATATTAGGTAAAAGTAAAATTTAATTGAATGATTAACATCGTCGTGTTCGTCACACTATCCCATCCAAATTCAATGCGAAACTAGGCTGATTGGCTATTAGATTTTTAAATCCAATATTGATGACGCTGACATGATGTAGCGAACCCGAAGCAGTAGCTAAGGATGCCACTGTCCATAGTCTAAATAATGAGAGAGACTGCTGTTCATAAGTTCACCTTAGCAAGCAGTTATTGCCCAGAACTGCCTGCTAAGGTTAACTTTGCCGTTCCTTCGAGATTGCCGCGCCCTGGTGTCTACAAGCTGTTCAAAGATAGGCTAAGAAAATCTAACCTGGGGCGCAACTTGCCGCTATCTAGGTTTTATCAAACTTACAACCATCTCCCGAACTCCTTGGAGGCAGATATACTTGGTAACAGCCGTATAGATTTTAAAAGAAAAGTGCTGAAGCATTTCAGCTCCCAGGACTCCGAGAGACGGTAATGTGCCTGCAACGGTTAGACTGCAACGTTTATATTGTATTTTCATCTCCTTCGTTTTTCTTCTTAAAATATGTTAATAATATGCTACTTCGTCTCTTTTCTGTCGCAAAATGCAAATTAATTAATTCAATTAACATAATTTCCTGCTAAGTATTTTTTTGATATTTGTTAAATTTTGGTTAAATTTTATTTATTAAGTCTAAATATCCTACTGTACTTATATTGTTTGTCCTAAGATTATGGAATAAGCTGTGGTTACCAATAATTGGACAAACATCTACCCTTAATGTTATGTAACCTACAGATTATTTTTTCATCACAATATAGACTCACAAATAACAAATACACAAATATATTTACAGATTATTGTTGGTAATCCTAAAAAAAAAAAAAAACTTACCGGTAGGCGACCTGTTGCGGCCGATCTTCTTGCTGCGCTGCGGTGGCAGCGGCGAAGGGCAGTCGGGCTGTGCGGGCGCGGTCTCCGCCGGCGGCGGCTCAGCCGAGTGCCGGCGTAGCGCCGCCAGCCAGCGCTGGGCGTCTTCTGGGCCCTCCGCCTGTTACACAACGTATGGTCATTTTGGTGCACTATTTATGTTTTTTTTAGTCTAATAACACACATGGTTAGAAAACACAAATTGTGTTTTTGTTTGTTGTTTCTGTTTTTAAAACTTTTACAATTTATTCGATCATAATACGATCGGGCACGGTCGGTGAGTGAAAAACTTGCACGACATCAAGAACTGTCTAACTGTTAGTCTATGAAGCTTACCTGTAGCAGCAGCTCAGCGCCGGCGGCGGTGGTGACGCGCACGACGTGTTTTCGCTTTGTATAGTCATCGGCTAACGCCGCCAGAGAGTACCGCATGTCGAGAGTGTCGCGCGAGCTCTCCGCGCCCGGTGTGGATCCGCTCACTGCGCCAGGGCTCTGCAACAATGAAACAACAGATAAGTAAGGGAACACCAGACATTTAATGTATGCGTCTTTCTTTTTCTGATGGTTTGGGATTTAGATTTGGAATTCGGGTCTAAATTAGACAAACGTCGCAAATGACACACAATTGCTGGGCGGAAACCTACATGCAGACACTAAGTATAGATATATTCAAAGAACTATTAGTTTATGATTACTTATCTCAACTGTCATTAATGCTTTTAAAATTACGCCCAAAAACAAGTTATCATCCAATCTACTCACGTACTCACGGATCTAATCTAAAAAGTTCACTTTCACCCCTAATTACAGGTACCGTGCTGAATAGACGTGAATCAGACAAGTGCTCGAGATTCGGCGCTATTATCTCTGAAAAGGCGGCATTAATCAAGCGAGCGAAACGCTGACTCGGTCACCGGCTTATTAACCGAAAAATATAAAGGCCAAGTGCGTGTCGCGTGTGAGGTTTCTTACTCTGAATTAAATATCTTTCCGTTAGATGCTCCGATAAAAGTGACTTTCGGAGTTTTTCCCTGTCGCACTAATATTTGTTGACGGTTCTGGACATTTGCCACTTTACCGTCTGTTTGTATAATAATAATGTAATAGCTGAAGAAGACGAGCTTAAATGTAAGAAGTAGATCTGATACTGATGTTGAGCAGAAGAGACTATTCGCACTGCAGAGAAAATTTACTCTAAATTATGTACTCTAATGCACGTAATTAGTAACGTAATAAGTAATAATCATTTAGGATTTCTTCTTAATTACTTTTAAATTCAAGTGCTCTGAGAAGTGTAAGGAGTTTAAAGTAGATAGAAACAAATAAGTAAATGTTGTAGGTAGCCAAATAACGTTTTTAATACGGAATTAAGGAACCCTAATAGCTGGCGGCGCCTACACTCGGTTAAAGATGAATAGATGCTTTGTTTTTCACGGTAAGTAGCTTACGAGTATTTGTCTATTTGCGCCCGAGGCCGGGCTGCAGTGCAGGAAATCGAAAGTGCAAACGACCGAATGCGGTCGCGGTCGCGTCTTCCGCGGACCTCCGCTGATACCGATCAGTATAATTACAAATATATTTCATGTGACGGATATAAATGGCCCTTTCGTTTTAGACGGCCTTTAACTCAATAACAATGCTTGAAACAAACGACTCTAACTTGCTTTATATTATTTCGTATTTTTTAATTTTTAACAGTGAAAGCCGTCAAAAAAAAGCGTATTAAAGTCGTCAAAGTTAAATGATATACTCTCGATAATGGCTTAACCTTTCGTGAGCTGATATACCTTTCGAGCATATCTATCTCATTGTTAACGTGAGAAGAAATCGCGATCATCATTTGACAGCTACATTAGCAGTGTTGACATTGTCTACCTGTTAAAAGACGATTCGGTAATGACCAGCTCATGAAACTTGTAACAAAGAGATTTCTATTTTGCGGATTTTGTTAGAAAGTTACCGATGATCACACTCTCGGTGAAAATACAAAAGGACTTGCAATTGAATTTTGTCGAACGACACACATACTCTTTCATAAAATAAAACATGTGTTTTTGGTGACGACATTACACGATCGTAACCTATTCATATGAGTGCAATTAGCAGGTCAGCGGCGCGTCGTCAGAACTCAGAAGTGGGACGCTGACGTAACGAGCGTCGAGCGTCGGCGAGGACCGCGCACCTCCGCAGGAAACGCACTAACTAGTGGCAAATTAGCAGGGACCCTTAACGAGCATACTACACTTGGGTACATTAAACCTAATGCAAGACTCTGACCGCAATCATTATGTAGAAAGTAAACGAAAGAAATTTGAAACTAGCTAAAGCAATTGACCTGATAGATAGATATCTAGGCAGGAGTGGCGCCCGAAGCGTCGATATGTAATAACATGTTACTTCTAGGTCAATTGCCTGTACCTTCAAATGATAGTAATTGTGAGACACTATAACGCCTCCATCCATATTACCTATATGAGAGAATTGCACGACTCTTAATGGTTTAACGATGTCTTCAAGTTGGTTTTAATTGATTTAGTGTCTCGCCGTCTACGCCGGATGGGGTCTGTCTCAAAACACGCTTTATTGGGAACTTAATTGCTTTCTCAGCAATTCAGTTTTAATTAAGCCGTCATTTCCATAGATTGGAAACTAACCTAAGTCAATATTATAGATGTCACGACAAGGAGAATGAGCTTCCTGTCGAGGTTTTCTCATGGAAGTTTAGAATGGAGAATGAGGTTCTTCACAAAATGAGTTTGTACTGTTAAGGTGTTTTAAATGCCGGCAACTCGTATGTGCCCCCCTGAGTTCAGAATCATAACCAATGGCTTGTTTGCATTTTTTTTATACTACGTCGGTAGCAAACAAGCATACGGCCCGCCTGATCGTAAGCAGTATCCGTAGCCTATTTAGAATAAATTAAAAATACGGTCTTGGTACAGTCAGCGTCAAATACTTTGTAGCAACCAAAGTAGCCAAATAGTTCGGTACACCATATATTTAGTATGGTGTACCGAACTATTTGGCTACTTTGACTGCTGCAAAGTATTTGACGCTGACTGTACACCAAAAAAATATAAAACTGAAAACTGATATATATATTTGAGTTTTACACAGACCCTAAATATATGTTTGTTTATGTCGGTTGTTATTTTCGTTGCACACAATAAATAGGCTGTCAAGAATATCACAACAGTGGGAGTACGCGTCCGAGAAGGTACCTACACTACTTCTGTTTTAATTGCTTTGACGAAACAAATGACAATTTCAGTGTTTATAAGCTCACCAGTAAATCTGTGTACCAGAGCGTCATGACTTGGCTACCGTCCACAAGCGTCAGAAGTCACAATACATCGCGGCCTTTATTTCTCGTTCTGCACAATATGCACTCGCAGCCGGCACTCCCAAGCCCCTCACTGCATCCAGGAGATTCACACGAAAACACTACCGGCAATAAACGCGGGCAACAGCCTAAACTTCCGAAATATCGTCGATGATTGACACGGATCGGTTCGAAAGTGTTCCGTTATTACTCACTGTAAATCATTCGGCACTGGCAGTTATCACGATTAAAATATCGATGCGTGAAACGGTAATGAAATTGAATTTCCGGAAGCGCGAGTGCAGAGTGCGGGCGGGCGGCGCGCGCGCGTCTGAAGGACTGCGCGCCGGAGAAAGTGATCCCGCGCAGACTCCGCGCCGTCTGCCAAATCGCCGTTTTCACGGTTCGGAAATTGATGGCTTTTTCCGGACAGTTCACTCACCACGTTGGTTGCATGTTGCACTTATATTGCTCAGTTCTCACATAGGTACATGTGCTTAACGTTTTTATTTGATCTACGTAATTAAAATTATAGTCATCACAAACATAAAGAAAATGATTCGGATAGACTGTATGAATATCGTTTTTGAGGGGTGAATCTAAAATTGGTATATTTCCAACGTTAATACTCTATAATTTTTGATTGAAACACAAAATACAACACAACATTTAATTTACAAGTTTGTTTATTGAAAATCAACTTTCAGTCGTAGTTTTCATTTTGAGTTCGTTTCTTTGTTGTAATTTATGGTCAGCCGCGAACGACCGTCGCGGTCATAAATTCATCCGCAGCGAACGATACCGATTTGTCATACTTTTCCTCTGCCACCAGCAATTGAGAGAGTTCAACTTTTTTCACTACACGCTCGACTGCAATAAAATTGTTCGAGAAATTGACGCTTAATTAGATAAAAACTTCAGGCAAAGATCTCGCAATTGCTTGCCAAGTTTCATGTATTTTTTTCCCCCAAAATTTTATTTCAAATAGTTTTCAGTGGCATCTGGAGAAAAGAAATCATCAGTTATTCCTGCACGATTTTCGGAGAATTCTTAAGATTGTGGAAAAACTCGTAGTATGTATTTAAATTTACAAATGCGTGACAGACTCCTGAATCCTATGACGACAGTGAAATGCCTAATTCATGCCAATTTCATTCGAAGAAATATTTAGTAGGTATCTGATTTCAGAGATGGTCAAAAGGTTTTTCCAACTATGAAAACCGTTATATTCGGTTTTCCTTGATATTTAGTGCTAGTTGTACAGTCAGCGTCAAATACTTTGTAGCAACCAAAGTAGCCAAATAGTTCGGTACACCATATATTTAGTATGGTGTACCGAACTATTTGGCCACTTTGACTGCTACAAAGTATTTGACGCTGACTGTACACCTGGATAAGTGAGTAAACTTTACTAGCTTAAATTCACTCATTTTAGATTTTTCTTCCGTAACACGGCAAGTGCACGGTAGCTGAGTCACGGTTCATAGACATTCTTACACAATAACAAACACAAATTATGTGCTTATGTGTGTAACACATCACACAGAGGTCAATAGTCACGGTGTAGCTAAATGTCATTTCACATAGATTAAGAAATAAAATTACAGCGAAAAGTCTCCTTTTCAAATAAGACTGTAATAGTTTCTAGAAACTTAAGCACTCACTTAAGCACTGATTTACAGTCGTAACTTGCTTTCTGAAGTTGCGAAAATAGTTGGACACTTACAAAGTCATAAAATATTGGAAAACGCCGCCGCGTACCTACTTATTTACTTCCTAATATATTTCGGACAACAGACGAAGACGATTGACGGCGAAGTGAATAGCCCATTAAGTCACCATTACTTGGACATTTTCAACGACGCTTTCTTTGAAATAAGTAACTTATTTCCGTAATATTTGCATTTGTATTTTACGTAACTATTGCGGCACTTCGCTCTGCACTATGGGCTGACATTTTATCTAATTGAAAGCGCTTAGTGCCGAATGAACAATAAAACTTTGCTACAATCGGATGACTCAACGCCGTTTTACGACTGCAGAAGTGGTCTGGAAGGCTTCGCTATATTAATTTTGGTAAATATGAGTCACCGCATTGCGTAATGCGCTAGAAAGCCTGTAGGCTGCTTAAGAGTGCTATTTTGCGTGAAAGATCGTCATAGATATCTTCTGTAATCGATTGTGCATTGCATAAGGTATAACCTAGACTGCGTTTTGTAATTTTAGTATTACTTTTATTTCAGGCTAGAGTAAGTGGAGCAACGTCCTGTAGACAGCCGCTTAAGTGACTATGATTCATAGAGCTTCACTGTCGCAACAGCAAGTAGGTGGGTAATTAAACACGTTAGTTAGCATACACTAAATGTTAGAGAAAACATCGATACTTGGAAAATACTGAAGGCTTTACAAGGAACAGCTTGCGCAACCTGTGTACTTTGTGCTTACAACGTGCGAGTTGTATGAACGCATCCGGCTCTCGTGGACGAGGATAGTCTGAAGTATACAGAACACAGAAGCCAGACGTCCTGATATCGCCGGGTTGCGTCAGGTGCGCACGTCACGATCGCATTTGGGTCAGATTCTTCATACAATCATAGTTTATAGCCTATTTTTGTTTTATAAGAACGTTATGAGATAACGTAACGGCAGTGGCTAAATCATACTTCAATGCAGATAACATTGGGCTTTTTAGCAAACCTTAGCGTATTTTTAACCATGAAGCCGCGTCCTTGGCCTAATACTTTGGAAAACTACACCTTACTCGGCTTACTCGGATTGAAAAATAAAAAGCTATGTCATATTATATATTTATGCTCATTACATGCAATTAACTGTCAGACACAGATAAAATCATTTATGACCCAAATATATGATAACAAGTGTCAAAACAGACCACTTGAAGACTCTTTCGTCAAGTAAATTCAATTAACGTCCACACTTGTGACACATTACGCATTAGTCAGTACACTGTATGGTCTGCCACGTTCGACGCCCCGTCGATTGCATAAATTGCATTACTCATAATACCATACACTGTCTGTCAGTTGCCAGTAAAATTAGATTTGCCCACAAACAGTCTAAAAATAACGCAAGTAACGTGGGTTTACTACTACGAGAATCGCAAATGTAGGTAAGCATTAATTGAATAATCATCAAAGACAGGTTAAGTAGAGGTAGGCAAAGAAGCTTATTACGCTTGTTATTAAGGCCAAGCTTTGATGTAAATATGATTATATGATTAATACACGTAATAACGTCAAAATCGGTCATTGGCACGGTTGTTTCGAACGATAACTACAATTTACGATAAAACCCTAATTGTATTCAGAATTTGACGTTATGCTATGCAATGTCATTACATCAGTGTCATTTTTGACATTAATTTGATTGTTACAAGCAAGTTACATGTCGATTCACGATGTAAGGAAAAATATTCTTCCTAAAATTTCAATAACGACATAGAATCAATTTGTACATAGTACCTATAGTATTTTTCACATAGCTTGGGTAAGGTAACAACTGTTATTTTGTCTATTTTGAATATTTTGTGTTTCAAGGATATGGATTGGACAGCTATCCCGGCTATGTGAAAAAATGCTATAAACAAAACATGACAATTTGTTTTTTATGCGGTACTTAAGAAATTGAGGCGATCACTGATAGCCTCTTTTCATGTAGGTATTCTTATTAGTATTATTTAGCTAGTAAAACGATAGCGTTGTGCAACGTGCCGCATGTTAATCACCACGTTGCCCCACTTCCAGCTTTGTAATTTTAAATGCCGAAAATAATTTATTATTACGTTTTCAGAACAAACATACTGTACATCAGGTCACGGATAAAAATAACTCAAGTGTGAAGTTTAGTGTCATTGTATAATGCGTGAAAGAAAATACTCTAACGCGGGCTATGCTTTGTGCGCCTGTGGCGGCCGGCACCAGCAAGCTATGGGACGTCGTCATACTTGAGGCGGGAACAAATGGAAATACGCCTATGGAACAGATTTATTACTGGCAATATCAAATAATATCCAAATTTGAGGTCACAAAAGTCTTCTCCACTTTTCCAGGAATATGTACCCATTGCACTTACTAAAAGTCGGTATCAGGTATTCTAATGTATGACAATGGATGTTTTGCAAATATTTATGACTACATTTCCATACTGTCACCACACATACACAGTATAGAAGATAGCGTGTGCGCGTTGCTAGGCGCAGCGAAGCGTGCGCCGGCGACCCCGAAACGCATCATTCGCGCTTCACCGGAACAGATCTCTCGGATGCTTGTGTAGCTTTGATGTCTCTATTGATTACATGTATCCGTTTATAGGCAGTGTCAGTACCAATGGTACAACTGTTTCTTACACATTTAAGCATTTGATAGCTTTTATTCATGCTCTAATTCGGCGCATCATTGATCCGTGAAAGTTTTAATCTTTGCCCTCATCATCAACGTATCAGCCCAAAGATGTCCACAGCTGGGCGCAAGCTTCCTTTCATTATACAAGAGGGTGTAGGGATATGGGGACTATAGTTTGCCCTATATGGATTAGAATTGTTTTTGTAATGAATTTATACATTCAGAAACAACAGGCACTTTGTTGAACTGCGAGTGTGTGTGTTTGTAAGTTAGAAAGTAGGTACTCAGTTATGTTTAGCAATGCAAAAGCAAGTAGGTACCCACTATTCAGCATCCACATCCTTCTCGCACTGTTTGTTTCCGTCGATCATTGTAATCAGACACCTGGCATGAATCATGGATCCGCGGCCGAAATAAATATGCAATTAGGTGTAGAAAGTAAACAATAATTGGCAATGCATTCGGCCCACTCAGGGCTTTCATGCGGAAACGACTGGAAGCGGTGGGTGTGATTGTCTTGCCGATTATGTATCTGCATTGTGCGGTTAGGGTTATGGAGTAATACCGATTAACATAATCGATGTAGGCATGACGAAAGGTTAAAAATCCCATGACTTTAAAATCTAAAAGCTCGACGCTAATTTTGGCAGCACAATGGATGCAAAGATTCGAAATAAAAAATACAGTGCAAATTTGCGCCAGTAGACGTTTTTAGTTCCATTTATTCGAAATGGTGGACAGTGGAAATGGGAAAGGTAAACTATAGACTAACCACAGATAGTTGTCAATGAGTAATAAATCATTAGCGCCCTGTAATACGTAACCTACGTATTACAGAGCTACGTGTTATAGAGTCATCTTGATTCCATTAAATGCTCGATTTAAAATTTTGATAAACATTTTAAGTAGATGTTCTTAAACGCTTAGGATTTTATATGTATGTTGTCATTTAAATCAAATATCAACGAAGTTCCGTGGTATTTGTAAAAACAAACGAGATATTATCGATCTTTTATAAAAAAGAGTTCTATTTCGGGAATCAAATCAAACATTCGAATTTCTAAGTGAGTTCACGACCTTTTTACAACTTTTGATATTATGCTTAGAATATACAAATACTTTTTAGACTTAGTCCGTGATTTTGAATAGGTATGTAAATACTTCTTTGAATATCATTACTAAATATGCAAATACTTTTTCAATTTGCGTTTCTTTCCTTATTCGCTTCCAGTAAATATATTTCCTAGGCAGGACGTTCACCCCGGCTGCGGACGGACGCGTTGCACTGCGTCCACGCATAGCATAGACAAGTGATGGTGGGATAAACGATAAAGCCCGGACTCACTGCTGAATACCGAGCATGGCGAGTAGCCCAGCCTGCGTACACGTTTGGCACGATCGAGATCGTATCAACGTAGAATGTAGAATGCAACATTTAAATGTAGGCAGTAGTAAAAAGGAACTTATACTTTAATAGTTGTATGGTAATAAAGTTTCGATAGATTCTTAGTAGATTATACGAGTAGATGACAAAATAATCGGTAATAGAATTAAATCTGAACTAGTGATGGGCAGTGAAACTTACACTTAAATTTCATGTATGTTACTGTAAGTTTCAAATGGAAAATTTCGCTTATATTTCTTTTAATTTTTCTTAGTTTTCGAGTTTTTAGCGGACAGACAGATAGACGCGGCGGGGCGACTTTGCTATATAATATATTTAGATAAAGAATTTGTTAAAGATCTGCCTGCTTTACTGTCTCAAAATTGGGCACATTTTTTTTATTGGAACGAACAGCCTGCCAAATAGAATAAAACGTCAAGCGGAGTCTATAATGCTCAATAAAGACATTACGAATATTATGGTGTATTAGGATAACGAATAAGAAAGAGTAAAATGAAATTTCATATATGAGAGATTAAAATGCAATAATTATGTCTAATACACACATGAAGCAAAACAAGTAGCAAATATGCTTAAAACATTGAAAAAAAGGCGCAGCGTAGCGTGCACTTGAACTTACGTCCATTGTATAATAAGCGGGTGCGATTACCCCTTAGCCATGCGGCTACTGTCATATGTTCTCGAATTTTCCGATCACAATCCGTCCAACTGACGTCATGAGTAGCGGAAAAGATGCATGAATTTTAAGTGAAATTTATGCAGTAACATTTCTATCAGTAACATTTCTTGTCAATTATGTAATTTTCAAAAGTTGAAATATGTCACCGTTAAGGAAATACGTGAAATGTTTCAGAAATTGCCCATCGCTAATCTGAACACACTAACAGGATAACCATTTGATATATTTATTATTAACTTTTACGACAGGACAACAACCTCAGATCTTAGTAACTATTCCTCATTCTTAGACAGTGAGGCTACTTATAGAAATGTCCGCAGTGTTTTTTCCTCCAGGTAAGAAATGTAGCTGCTACTTCCCGGACCAGCGGTAACTGTAGACGTCCTGTTACACGCACTTTGCAATTTATATTTAATATCTTACAAAGGATCTGTTTTTATGGATATTGCGGTATTCTATTATGTAGCGAGAATCTTCGCGCTACTCTTGAGCTACAGGTACCATTTTTCAAGTATTATTTGTCTTAAAAATGTAATCGTTCTGGAAAATCATAACTGAGTTCCAAATTTGTGTCTTCAAAATGCACGTGCGTATAGATATGTTGTGGGACATTTCTATGTAATTTGAGAATACGGAAGTCAATATTAATAAAGCGCATAATCTGTCGAGAGTATATGTACCATCGCCCATACTGTTATCGTTTATCCATACCTTAATACAAAAGGCACAAGGTCCACCAATGGATATTTAAAGTGTTGCTGTTTGCACCAACTATAAAATCATTAAATTAAATGACGCAGTGAGAAACATAAAATAAATCGCACGACAGGTTATCGATGAAGAAATCGATGAAGAAAAACACCGTTAACACCATTAAATAAGTTTATAACCAAAATTACCATAAATGTTACATTGTCAGTCTTATATTCAATCAATCAGTTAACGGATGTTTAACCTAAAGTCACTATAAACTATAGGTACGTTCAAAATGTCATTCATAAATCCTCAATAATCACGATAGGTTGAAGATCCGTTCTTTAGTGGAGCTTTCTTTGTCTTTACTCGTTTACGCTAATAACGTAAATAACTCGTTTTCTTACATGCCATGCACAGTAAACTAACGTGTAGAACACACACAAATCCGTTGCAATTATTTACGCAATGTTTTTCCACGCATCCGTAATTTAAAACAAATGAACACAAATAGTGCACATAACGTGCACGCCGCATCGCAGACACTCGGTCTGGCGGATCCGCCATATTGCACACTTCAAATAAAAGAACATGAAATCCTCAAACAACCAGCTTATATTTAAAACTAAATGTTCTAAACCTTAAGATCGAAACTCCAACATACTTGATTCGAGACGTAACCCATTTTAACCCTGTAAACGCGATAACACTCGTTTAAACCAAATGCATCAAACAGAATGACCATTTATTTAATTAATACTTTAAAGTGCATATGTTACGGTTTAAATTGGGATGACATAGTTAATCGATGAAGTTCATTTTAGCACTAAAGGATGATCGGGCCATATGGCCGTTGATCATTTTATGGTTCGCCGTATTTGCTTGCTCTTGCAATTGCTTGAGAGCTGTTTGTTTGGTTTTGATTGAATTTACTGCCATATGTAAGTATCTGCGTTAATATTGGTAATCGAGTAGTTAAATCTGCTTCGCCCTTATTTTTCTGGAAATAATTCCTGGTAGATAAGTCACTGCCAAAGATCTGAATCTTAAATTACATCATTTTATCGCCATGACAGTCAGGATATAACTGCTACATTGTAGAAAAAAGCATGAGTGAAAAAATGAGCAATATTATGACAAAATTGGTTGGTTAGGTATTAAATATTAGCCTACGACAATTCCATTCATTGAATTATTAATGCTCTGCACCACGAAGTGCAAACCAATCAACCGCGACTACCGCTATTCCCTTGTTCACAATGCAATTAAAGAAAAAGTAGCGGAAATTTCATAGCTGTCCGAGTGTCCGCTATGGTACAAAACATGGTCTAATAGACTTTAATGGCGTGTACATTTTCATCGGCTCTCGCGCCGGCATCCGTTCCAGGAACGCGCGGCCCGCGGGTTGCTCTGACAGAGGGAAGGACAGACGGATAGACGCACAATGTACAATGGAGTGATGGACGGACGCGGCGGAAGACGGCGACATCGACAACCACGGTGGGGGCCACTGATGATGCTTGATAAAATGCCCCGCGATTGTCATTTGTTTTGCGGATCTTGCTCTCCGCTTCAGGGCTAGGAAACCGGTATTTTGGTCTAAGGTATCTGCAATTGGGCTACTGTTGTATCTGATTTCAGAGTCTAAACGTTCTGGTGATTTAGTTAATCTTTAGTTGAGAGATAATTCTAAAAGCCAATAAACGAAACAAGTTTATTAGATTACTGTGATTGCCCTTTGGAATTAATGTTATCGCTGTTCAATTAAAATAAATAACCTTAAAGGCTCGTTAGCCGCCACCGAGTCCATTACAGTCCCACAATTTGTTGTTCCAATCTAATTTCTAACTCGACTTATCAAAACCAGTATTAGGTCAATGGCAGATACATAATTCTGACAGGGCGTTTTCGAAATAGCTGGATCTGAGTTAAGAAACACTTAGGAGGCGATGCCAAAGAAATCACCAATAAAATGTAGTAATTTGAGTGACGTTTGTTTACAACAAGCGGCGTCAGAGTTGCAAAATAGAAAATCGACAAGTCTCATGGCGTCCGATTAAATTATGCATTAAGTATGCATAAGGCTGAAATACTCTTATGACGTTTTGGAGTTGGGGGTTTGTATGGCGCGTACGCATAACGCCGCCAGCCGAGGAAAGCTATAGAATTTCGTAACGAACGCAAATATCGTAATGGCTCTGATTGACAATCCGATTGGTTTTGGTCAAGCGGCAAGCTAGCTGTGAAGGTGATAAACACTTAGTTAACTCTTGTACCGTATAATAATTCTCTTAAAATGTTTGGTTTCGAAATGATTCTGTAATCCTTTTAGTAGGCAAATCTGTTGCCGGATTTTACTAAACGGTTTAACAAAATCTATTTCATATAAAGACAATGTTTTGTACGTGGTGTGTATGTAATTGTTTAAGCCAATAGGATAAAAAAATATTATAAAATTATAAAAGTTACCTAATTAGCAAAAAAGTGAGTGGTACAATATTTTAAATCTTTTATCATTCATTAAATGCACAAGTAGGTAAATATCTACCTGCTGATGAGTACAGTGAATGATTATACCAATCAGTAAGGCAGATGGTAGGTAATCAAGAAGTTCTTTAAGAACAGATAGTAGGCAAGCGCAAAAAACCCATTATTTTCTCCTTAATGAGATGCCACCATGTGAGGTAAGCTTACTATTAAAACTCGGTCGACTTCCACTTGAGAGGGCTGGTAGATTTAAAAAAATGGAAATAATAAATAATTAAATGGGCTTCGTAGCTTCGTATTTCTAATATCATATATTCTAATTTAAGAAATCAAACAGCTTAGCATGACTTGAGTTGTTGCCTGCAACTCCATATGTCAAGCGCGCGCGACAGCGCAAGACGTGGTAAGCGGCCATAAATATAAGAACAATCTTATTTTACGTTATCTGAATAAACGTACGTTATCTAATTAACGCGAGTTCGTATTTAGGAGTGCAACCATAAGCAGACGCGATGCACATAGGCGTCCGACTCTAATTGATTTGCGATTCGATACTCGGAAGGCTGCACCAGCGCAAGCCGTTTGAATGCAAACAGTATAAGCATTATGAAACCAATCGCAGTGTCATGTGTCGTGACATAACGCAGGTCACCGAAGGCGGCTGACAAAATAAGAAAAACGTTATGTAGGCGAACGTTTGACAAAATTACTATAAATAATAAAAGTCTGATAGTAACGATCGTGTTTCTCAATACCCAACTAAATAAATGAGCAGCTACACCGCTCGTGGCATTTAGAGCACTCTAGATCAGATAAATAAAATCAATATGTACGCTGGCTAAACGAGAGCAGTTTACACGCTGTCATCGCAACTTGCAGTTTTCGAACTCAAACCTTAATATTTCAAAATGGATGATTGTGATTACGCAAGCCGCTTGGGAACAATATCGTGCGAACTTCCCGTGTAATATCGATGCTCGATCTGTTCGCTAATCTATTCCTGAAACCTAAAAGCGATCAGTCGAGAGAATAAATTATGGCATCGCCTAGCTATCGTGCGTTGAAAAATAGTCAAGAGAGGTGAGGCAAGAGTTATTCGATCTTCATTTTCTCAGCGACAGTAATGGATTGCTACTGATAAGTATGCCATTAGGAGTCTGTGGGAAACATCGAAACTTGCTGCAATGGCGTAACTGCAAGCGGTGCATGCCGCCACCGCTACGTTATGAATAATATACTGTCACCAATTTAGATAGTGAATCACGAAGGGGTGCATACGAAATTCAGCATACTAAGGCCCGTTGGCACGCGTGCGGTAACAATAAAATAACTAACAATACAATTTCTACCTCAAACTATTCAAGGATGAATACCGATTGCGTGCCTTTGCAGGATCATTAGCAGGTGGATCACGCGCGTGCGCCGCCGCTATGGCGTCATATCCTCCACTGAATTGGTCTGACAATTAATAAAAGAATTGCGCGCGAAGGCAGCGCTATGTTCGGTAATGGACGGCAGTTTTTGACGCGATGAGCTTTCCGAAGACGGAACGGCAGCAAAAAAGATAGCAACGTCACTGTTGCGAACCGGCACTGCTTCGTGTTTTTGAGTAAGTATTTTGGTTGGTATTTTAATACATAATTATAATCCATCACTGACATGTTTTAGGAACCCATGGACATCCTTGTTAACTTTAAAAAAACTACACGCACCGCGGGGTATTTTACAAGAGGCGAGACGAAAGAGATTTTTGTGAAGCAATAAAATTTTTGATAACAGCCTATCCAAAAGTAACTATTTGATTTGTTATCCCATTTTCACGACAAGGAGTAATAAGATTCGGACTAGAATGAATAGCGAGAACGTTCAAGTTTCATCAACAATCCTGTTACCATTCGGAATACCTTATAGAATTTAAAGGGTAAAGGTCGGATTCCGGATAAAAAATCTGCGCATTCTTCGTCATCAATTGGGCTTGAGTACAATGGGACAAAAATGAGCCTTATACGGAGTCGAGTGCGTAGTTAGGACTTGCGTGACGTCACTCAGTCCTGTCACCGAGGACTTATCCCGGCTATCATCTCGCATCCATTATGCGCGAATAGACATGTGACCTTCGTAGGCAGTATGCAAGGCCGCGTGAGCTTTCCTTTTAAATGATGAACAATAATTATTGACTATCGCTAGCTCTCCCGAACGTCAATTGTTTTCAGGTGGCCGTGTCTTCTCAGTTCATTCTCAATCAGTATAAAACTCAAATATCATTGTGAGATTGTTTGGCAAAGACAAGAAACGTCTATCTTCGTATTGTACGCTCAGGCCTGCGTTAAACATCATGTTGTATAGAAGATTTATACGCTTTGTGGCTCGACGTTGACGAATATATTTGTCGTTAAACGATGAAACAAATACTCGCTTCTGATTAACAGCGTATTGTGATGGCACGAGATGCCGACGCACAACAATACCCCTGAGCAAAGTTATTACGATGCAACACTGTTGTCAATTACTTTCACTAGAAATAATTGTGCCGCTTTCAATATTTAATAAGCAAGGTCATCGTCCACTGAGGGATTTTCTCTAGAATTAATTATTTTGAGGTATTAACACCTCAAAATTTGAATAAAATTAATGAAAACCAAACATTCGTCGGCAATTTAAGGAAAATGTCTAAAATCGTAATAAGCTCTGTAAAAAGCGTCGGGGCATCGACCTTTTTCATTTTCTTAAAGGCATTACAAATTGCTTTGGGTTTTCTGTGAGGAGAACATGAAGGGAGTCGGAAAAAGAAAGTTAAGTATACCCTATTACCGATAATGTTACAAATACCTTTAAGAAAATTAGTATGTATTTTATAACTAGGTACGACTAATCAAAAGATTGGGTACATTTTGTCGTTTAAAAATATAAAATTTCAAGTGTTCATAACATTTGAAATTATTTCAAAATAGTAAATTGCTAGGAGCCAATACGAGAAAATGCTCAAAAAACTATTTAAATTAATAGTAAACGTGCTCATCTCATGGTAAAGCATTGGGATCACCACTAGTGAGTCTCGAATTGGCGCTATTACTTATGTTACACCTACTTATGTACACGTCGACGTAAAGCAGCCGCCTATCACGGAAGCCTCGGCCCTTAAGTGCAGGTCGCAAACACCGAACTGTCGTGTAAGCAAGTCATAAGGACATGTGGCTGAGCAGTGAGCACTAACACTCGAGTGTTCGTCTGAGAGCACCCTTTGTACAACCCTGTGTTAACATCCAAGGGAACAATGCACTAATAATTCTTCAGTGTGTACGTAGTTACGATCTTTTTATTGCACGATCGTGCAGCACAGGGACGTGACTGTGAAAGATAATAGTGAAGGAGGAAAGAATATACGTGAAATAAGTGGAGTAAGATTCTTCTTGCGGTAACAAAGAGTCCATTTTCGCATGGTTCGTGTATACCGCAATTTACAGTTTACAGGCGATTGTTTCTTAAAAACATGTATATCTTTTGTCGCATATGCTGTAAAAGGAAAAAGAACCTTAAACATATCTAGATTTAGTGGTAATAGTGAACTAAAAAAAAACCTTAACACAAACGTGTATTTTATCTATTCTATCGGCAGAAGCACGGAATCAAACTTTCCCTGCCGAACAATGACTTGTCACTGGCGTTTCCTCAATAACTTAATAAATAATAACGAACATAATTAACATATTATTCCCCATTCAATAAGATTTTCGCATCATTTGTTTAAGTGAAACATTAGGGTTACACATGTAAGGCTTGCGCCACTGCTAACTAGGCCGTAATAATGCTCCTACCATCTTGAAACAATATGTCGTATAAGAGTTAGTTGGAGTGTGTACATACGCCTTTTTTAGTAGGAAAAGTAATGCGTCGAAAACCACGCTAACTACGTTGTGCAACGTACACATCTAGGCTCAAACCACAATCTGAAGTTACTCGGAACCGCACAGTCAGTACAATGGTTACATATAAATGGACATCTGACCAATAGCTTCTGTTGATGTGGAAATCTCCCTCATATTGAATGGACGAATTCTGGTCTGCGGTCGAATGTGAATTTCACAAGGAATATGTGTCTAATAATGTGTTATTAGTTAGCAGTTGTGAGCTCGTGGGATACTTATTAATTGTATGGTATTATAGTTAGCGGTCTCATTAGAGTAGTGTAGCATTCAACAGCGGACGTTAGCGCTCATTACAAGCTAGTTTAACTACATATTAACCAGTTGAAGTATTACAAAAAGTTTGTAGAAGTGGAGCATGTGTAACCGTTGTATTGACCTTAAATTCAAATGATCGTAGACCTGCTTTCTCTATAATAACTGAAAATAAAACCCCTTAAGACGTGTCTTTCCCACGAACCCTTTCATATTGTACTGATGACTGCGACCGCGAATAAATCCTTGAATGAAGCTATATATAGGTATTTATGTAATATAAAAATAGATATCTTATATCGTAACAAGATAACGACATGCCATATTGAATGTACAAAGCTGGATAAACGTTTCCAATTTGGCTTGAAAAAAAAGTTAATTTATCTTGAAAATATCAAGGGTCACAAACGTTGTTAAGTCGGTCGAGTTCGAAGATAGCAGTTTCAATCATTGGCTTTTATGGGGGTCAAAAGCAGAGATAAGATCGGAAAGACACACCTGGAGCCTTTTTAATATGCAAATATTGTGGTTACGACCATACAAATAGGACCAAATCGGGTTTATTGTGTACGTATTTACAGTTCGATATTGATTTCCTACAAATAAACGTTGTTCATACGCCATATTATTTTTTATTTTATTTTATACTACGTCGGTGACAAACAAGCATAAGGCACGCCTGATGGTAAGCAGTCTCCATCGCCTATGGACGCCTGCAACACCTCTGGTGTTACATGCGCGTTGCCGACCCTAACACTCCGCAAACCCGTTGAGCTCTGGCAACCTTACTCCCCGGCAGAAACTTACTCACTTTTGGACGTAGTTTAAGGATAATTTCCGATAAGATGATATTTGTAAAACGTGTTCAAAATATTGACAACACTCGCATTAAAATATAGATATGAATCTTTGGTGTTACCAAACACGGAACATTTGCTTATCGATATCCTGGAATTTTGATTGTTTGCGTTTTAATACATATTTGCTGTGTCTTTGCGTCGTGTTAAAAATAAAAAAAACTTGACCAGGCCTAGAGGATATTTAAGAGTGGCATACTTTCCATGATAAGCGAGTAAAGCGAGTCAGTTGAAAAATATTATCTCCACAGCGTGCCTTGCACACAATGGGTGTGCAACACTTATAGAGCTATTAGCAACTATTATCATCACTTTCGCTGAAATCAACACTGAATATTGCAAAATTCTCGAAACAATGGGTGTGAGATGATACAAGACAATGCTTATCTGGATATGATACAGTGGGATCATTTGTTACTTTTTTGGCATGGAAAGCAATGCGTGGATCGTATTGTGTTTTTTGTTTCTTAAAAAACACAAACGTGTCTCGAGAAGGTAGTGGGTGTCGATTGCTATTTCATATGTTTGTTAGTTCGATGTTAACTATACATAGGTTTTATCGCCGAAGTATCGCATGACAGCCATCAAAGTGAGCATGGTTGGAGATCAAAAAGAGAGGGCAATCGTAATGCACGCGTTAATGGCACCGCTATTGTTTTGATGTTAGGAGCAGCTGAAGCGGCTGCCACTTTCACTTGCACCTATAATTTGAAACGAGATGAACCGACCGAGACTATTTTGATTCATTCCACATGGAAGTGATGCTTGTTTCCTTTGATGGGTCCTTACAGGTTTTACTCGCATAAAAGTATGCTCCTTGATATTTCACTAATAAAACTAATTAAGAATAAATACAATAAATAAGTTACAGGTTATTGCTTAATTCAAATATGTGTTTCACATTGCCGCCACGCAGTCTGCTTTTGTGTCTGTCAGTGTTAAGTATCATGGCTATCTGTTGCTACCGTTAAAAGCAGGAAAACCGCGAGATCCGAGCGCGGAAAATGAATGTTTACAACATCGTTAAGTTTATTATGGAGACGTTAAAAAACTCACGTCAGCCCCGCGGCCGGATCCGTTAATTACACGCGTATGAAAACATAAACAGTTCCTCAACGAACCTTGACATATTAGTTTTACTGGTGCGTGGGATACGATTTTATTTATATGCACTCGGTTCAAAATTAACGTCTCGTTAGGCACGGATGAACGGGCGTCGCTTGCATTTATTTTAGATGCAATAAATTGTATGAGGTATATAGTATTTACCAACCAAGGCAACAACTAGGTCCGTAGACTTCAGAAATATAGATATAATTGCTACAAAAATAGAATGATGCTTACAAAAGAAGCATAATATATAAGGATTAAGTGATAGTGTATTTACCACGCTGAGGAATAATTCTGTTTTTACAGTCTAAAGTTGCCTGAGCTGAATTTCCAAATGTACGTTACTACTTGCCGGTATAGAATGTGTTGTTCTAATACATTATTCTTCTAGGTGACCTGTCTGGCCTAGTGGGTAGTGCGGTCTATGAGGCCGATGGTCCCGCCCGGGTTGAAAACCTGGTAAGGGCATTTATTCTTGTGATGAGCACAGATATTTGTTCCTGAGTCATGGGTGTTTTCTATGTATTTAAGTATTTATATATTATATATATCGTTGTCTAACATTTCACAACACAAGCCTTATTGAGCTTAATGTGGGACTTAGTTAATTTGTGTAATAATGTCCTATAAAAAAATCTAATTAATAAATTGAAGCAACGAGGTCCTAATTTAAGCACTAATGCACGATGAACAAGGTTTCTAGAACGTACACATTTACTTTGCAAGTGCGTTTATATTGCAGCAATTCAAAAGAGTTCACTATGTTTGCGCTACACTGCCTCGATGGTAATGTGCAATTAAATTCATTATTACTGTATTTGTAAAACTCCTCAATCGAAGTGGTTATCGTATGCAAATGCAATTAGTACCTAACAATAGTAAGAGCTTAGTTTTTAAGCAATTAAAGCTCGTTTATTCAAGAAAACAAATTACCACTCCGGGACTTACGAGGTTACGTGTTAATATTAATAGTCAGCGTTTGCAACATTTAATCATTTTGTAGATAGAATCAAACAATACACCTACGGATGTTATGTTTCCTTCCGAAATGAAAAATTTAGAACAGGGCGAGCCTTCGTTTGAATCCTCACCTAGATAATAGAGCTTAAATACGTTTATAATTTCGCAAATTACGTAAACGGTCTCGGGCACTTGACGCTCGAGATGTTAGAACCAGTTCCCGGACCAGTTTCGCCGCGAGCAAGGTCCCGACATAGACCCGAGACTCCAGCGCCGGCGCCGAACGTTGCCACCGACCCGTTCTAGGCTCAGACACTAGTGAGAATTTTTGCACCTATCTCTTTTTGCGACTTTTGAAATAATTATCTTTAAAATCAAAAATGTCTCTTCTTTCTAAGATTATTAGAAAGAACGTATTTTATGTCGTAGTTCTGGAAAAAAAATGTTAACTTACAGCACTCTGAAGGGTGGCAAGCCTTGTTTTATAATTTCTTTTGATTCACTTCTATATTAAACACAAAGAAAAAACGAGGAAGAACAAACGTGTGCAGAAATGTTTAGCGGTATCTCAAGCTATTCGTCATTCTTTTTTTTTTGCAAAACGGATAAAACAAAATGGCCGACTTTACGACGCGATTAACCGCAGCTAAATACCGACACAGGGCCGATGAAAACATGAGATACGTCTCGGAAGCTCCATGAACTTAATAATGCGAATTTACGTTTTCGGACATAATAAAAATACTGTGTGGTTTTTGTCTGACACGATAAATCGGTCGCCGCTGCATTATTCATATCTTTTCGTATGTGAAGGCAATAATAACCCAGTATTCCCTTTTATATGTGCGAAATGTTCCATGTAATTATCGAAGTTTGCCGGAGTACGTAACGAATAATGGTAATTTTGTGTAACAGCTGTTTTACAGTGCAACACATGCTTAGAGCTCTATAAAATTGCTCATTAGTTTGTTTTACGACTATTAGGAGCAATAAAATAATCGATAAATATAAAGTAAGATACCTCCTTGTTAAAATTGTCTTAGATTTTAAGCCTCATTACGTCATTTTCATTATGTAATACAATGATTAATGAACAAATTATACTAAACCACGCCGCAGCTCATGCAACCTTCTATTATAGGTATAAACAAAAGTTTTATTTTGCAAGCTATTGAATGGAGCATGTCTTAATAAAAATCCTTTGTATCAAGACAGATGTTATTATTTCATTAAATCGCTGTTTCAACAGTGCTCCAAACAAAGGAACTTTCCTCCAACAGATATAATTTAATACAAATATGGTTTATGCATATATTAAAGCGTCAGTTCGTGTATCTAAACCAGCGTGTACACTAAGAAAGCAAACCCCGACTTGAGTTGCTAGTTGCTCTGCTAGCTATATAATATAGGGGAGGGAAGCCACACGGGGTCGAATGTCGGTAGGGGTGTATTCTCGTGAGCGCCGCGTGTCCAGCGCGTGGTGTAACTCTATGACGAGTGACGTGACGTAAGGGGTGGCTGAGCTTGTTGTTACGGCATATAGGCATTTCT
Source organism: Cydia pomonella (assembly GCF_033807575.1). NCBI lineage: Eukaryota > Metazoa > Arthropoda > Insecta > Lepidoptera > Tortricidae > Cydia > Cydia pomonella. The sequence continues at coordinate 4,876,656 of NC_084711.1, read as the reverse complement.
AACGCTTGACGGTTTTTAACATCTGTTTTTCATTAGTATTAAGTACCTACATATTAATGTTTTATAGCGGCATGTGGTCACATGCGGGATCTTTTTACGCGTCTTGATTTTACCGACGCAAAAATTACAGCTGATATAAACTTACATTAAATATCACCCGATTCTTAGAACTCGATATAGGAATATAGTCCTAATTTTCCCCTCACTATTTATATTACGTATCCTTATTCTACTTTAGTTTTCGTTCATGCCCAATCCGGAGTCATTACGCAAGTAGGCCGCAGATTCTTACAACCGTAGATCCTTTCTATAAATAAACAAAATGCTATAAATTACGATTATTATAACGCCCCCGTTATCTTTACAAGGAACAATATGCTGTATAATTTACGGCATCTAATAACATTTGGGCCCTACTGGGCTATAAAGGTTATATTAACACCAGACGAGACTTAACAGGGAAGTTGTTAACCTAGTAAAGTTTACCTCGCTTATACAGCATTGTACTTGCAGTTTATAGCGGCTACATCAAGTTTAATGTGACATAATCTTCGCAAGGTACGGGGCATCAAGTTAATTAACTTAGATGGACATTAAATGTTTGAAAGTCAAATATTTGGGTCACTTTAGCTACATTTGAGACGCGCTCGAAGTTAGATAATTTTGATAGTGAAAAGTAATTAATGAAAGAATTTGAAAATTAAAATATTTTAACTGACTAAGGGCCACTTGCACCATCCAGGGTTAGCCACTAACTCGGGGTTAACCGTTAACACAGGGTTAAATGGTACTCCCCCCGCGGGTTGCCCACCTTGTCGTGGTGGAGGGGCTTAGTAGCCGTGGCTTGGTCACCCACGGTGAAGCGAAGAGGCAACCAGGGCCGGCCTGTTTGAGGTGCGGGCTGGCCCGAGGAGGACGCTCCAAGTGGGCTTGATGAGCCCGCTTGTGACGCGCTGGAGGTGGACCGTCGAGGAAGAGGAGTGTCGGTATTGCGGTGAGCCGTTCTCCCTATCCTCGACGGCCGAGGTGGGATCGCAGGGGAAGAGGCGTGATGGTATCACGATGCGCCACTCTCCCTATCCCCTGCGACCTTGGCGGGGCCGTTCCGCAGTAGCGGCGTTGGTGGGGCTGCAGAGGAAGAGGAGTGTCGGTATTACGGTGTGCCGTTCTCCCTGTCCTCTGCAGCCGAGTTTGTGGTTTGCGGCAGAACCATGGACCTCATCTGCCGCCGGGCGCTGGGAGTTTTCTGGCGCCCGTGGCCTCCTTGTGGCGGGCTCGGGGGGGTCCGCTACACTGCAGGACGGAGGCCGAGGAGGAAGGCGCGTCGAACCATCTGGCGCGCCTAGCGTGAAGGGCCTTCGGGCATTTGCGAGGGAGCCGCTCGCGGGCGGCTGCCGCCGGTGGGGTCGCGGATGAGTGCGCAAGCGTTCCCGTAACCCCACCAATAAGGCGGCGAGGTGACATATGGGGGGTTTTTAGTGGGTATACCGTCGGCCTCATTAGCCTGGACGGGAGTCCCACATAACCACTCGGGTCGCCCCCCGCACCCGGGTGGTATGCGGAATGCATTTTCCCCCCTAGAAAAAAAAAAAAAAAAAAAAAAAAAAAAAAAAAAAAAAAAAAAAAAAAAAAAAAAAAAAAAAAAAAAGGGTTAAATGGTACTGGTAATTCCGGGCTTAACCGGTTAACCCCAGTTAGTGGCTACCTCTGGATGGCGTAAGTGGCTCTAAGAATATGTACTTGTATGCTCTAATATTGCGGAATTAAAACGAACTAATATAGCAATCATCAATCATCATCATTCTCTTAAACCAATTACTGCCAGAGGCTTTAAAACAACGTTCTACCAGAGTATTATTTATTTACACGCGAAAAGACTGATTCTCATTAAGCTTGATAAATAAAGTCGATTTACCTACACCAAAAAGTAAAGCGAAAATGACAATAATAAATCACCGAATTCACACAAGTAATTTCAGACTTATTTTTTGCCGTGAGCGAGTTTTTGCTTGACAACAGCAAAGTTGATAGGTAGAGATTGCCTTGTGGCATTAAGTTCGGCCTTTGTACCATAAGTTTTATGAAGGAAGCGATTTGTATATATTTTGTATGTTCAGAATGGTAACAGTAAAAGAAAACAACATTCCATATTTGTTAAATATTTCGTCCGTGCCTACGTTACCTTCGTATGTATCTCACTACAAGTAAAGCCAGATTTCTATTAATAAATATTTTTGCTTAATTATTGTCTGGGATTGGGACTGGTCGGTCGTAGCTCAAAACCGGGATGAGTGGAAGAAGAGGGGGGAGGCCTTTGCCCAGCAGTGGGACACAATGGGCTCGTTATAATATAATATAATATATAATAATTATTGTCAAAATAGCTTTAAAAGCTTCGTAAGGTATAATGATTACGGTTTGGGGTTTTTATAAAAGGCAGTAGAGTTTCAAATGGTTGGCAACTTTGCGTTTGTATTGATTTGCAGTTCATAGGATGCGATAGCGCCTGCCACTGCCACCAAACAATCTGTAAGCTTGTTTACCAATCACATAGTATTAAAAAAAGGTATTTAAGCTCTTAAACTCGAGGTTAACTTTAAAAGTTTGCAATGACATTCATACAAAATTAAAACTTCCACATAAACACTCACCCTGAAATTATATTCATAGTTCATCTGATTTTTTTATATAATACATAAACTAACCGATGCTGTCTATTTGTCAAATAAAGTAACAAGTATAATCGTATTGAAAGATCTTACCCACGATCCAGTGGAGCCCCAGCGCTTAAGCCTCTTCCCGAAAATGGTTTGACACTGTGACAGGCACGACACGGACGCGGCCGGCTGTATTTTACCACCGAAGTCCCTGTCCAATGTCATCTTATACCACCAACACAATCACTGTCAACGTTCACACACAAATCTTACATATATGAAGTAAATCTCAGATGATCGTCTTTTTTTACCAAATGTCGTAAGTTATTTTTGGTTGTTTATTTGATAGTCTTTTGTTTAATGAGATAGTCTTTTTGTTATTATCTTTTCGCGTAGCAAACACGTTTCAGCGCGCTAGCACGATTCGCGCCTCGGGGTGCGTGCGCTCGTGTCGGCGTCGCGGCGACGAGTGGCGAGCGGCCGCACGGCGGGAAACTCGCCCGCCCGCCCTGCCAACTGGGGCGGCTTTTTCGCACGCTTACTGGAATCGTATTAGTGTCGTATAGGTGTCGGGATTGACGTAATGACGTCGGTTTTGAGATGGAAAGAGCTATATTCTAGGTGGATTATTTATGCTTAAAAACCAAATTGGTTTTGAGCTAAAGTTACTCACGATCCGTCTGGTAGTCATATTTGTGTTTATAATTTTATAACTCGTAACCAAGGACTACTATTAAGTAAGTTGTACTACTAAACTTAACTAAATATTTATATGATTACAGTCTTAACTGGTTACTTAAAGGTCAGTTTCATATATGCGCTGGAGGGGCTACCACAAGCCTATCGTGACGGGCTCAGGGTAACCCGGGACGCAGGTCCTTATTTGAATTTTATTGTTATTTAAATTTTAGGATGTTATTTAATTTGATTTAATTTTATTTTAATTTAATTTAATTCTTTTTGTAATGTGTAAATGTATAATGTATATGGAAATGATTTTCTGGAATAAATTTCATTCATTCATTCATTCATTCATTCATATACGTAATGTCAGCTGCAATCACATTTTTCATTGGACGGAGGAAATTGTTAACAAGAAAGAAACATTTCCGTCTCCATTACTTTTGTACTGGAGGTAATGTTACCATCCGTACCGCCACGGCACTAAGGCCAGTTTTAAAATTCGAATTAAATGCTCAACTTGTGACCTGCAAGCGTACGAGCTCTGAGGAATTGTAGGTCGCCATTTTATTTAAAGATGTACACTACACTTTTATCAATTTTTTTTTTTTTTTTTCTATTTTTTCATTGGCAATGGTAACGGAATGGAAATAAAATACTGTTTTTCTCCTATTAAGATTGAAACAGCTCGTATAGCTGAGTATAAATAACATAAAAAATATCCAAATAAAAAAAATGAAGTGTACAACTTTAAATAAATTAGCCCTGGTGCCCCTTTTTCCCTTACACTCAGGCATCATTATCATTACATGTTGAATATCTTCAGAGCTCGTGCGCATACCGTAAAAAGATCTAGGATAATAAAAAACGCTATAACAAACACGTGCAAAGAAGGAAAAACATCAGCTACATTTAACCATACACCTAATCTGACATTTCAACAAACATAAAGCCTTAATGGAAACCACCCTAACAGATAATTAACATTTACGGACCTTTTCACTTGGCGATAGTAACCGCGGTCGCAGGACACGCCCCTTCCGGAAATAGCCCGCGGATTGCCCACATCCGGCCGGGGATGGCACGTGCCTGATGTATTGGCAATGTGCACAGATCACTTGTTGAAGAATGAGCATCTATAATACCGTGTAAGGGCTTGATACCTATTCCAAGGAATTAAATAAACTGCTCATTGAAAATATCAAATAGCTACATGCATGCTTATAATAATAATAATCCAGCCTATACACGTCCTACTGCTGGGCACCGGCCTCTCATCCACGAGAGGGCTTGGGCTATAGATCCCCACGCTAGCCCAATGTGGGTTGGGGACTTCACATACACCTTTGAAATTCTTCGTGGAGCAGGTTTACTCACAATCTTTTCCTTCACCGAAATGCTAGTGATAAATATCAAATGATACATACATATTACATAAGTATATAATTTATTATACCAGCCTAACATAACTGCATGCTTTCCTTTTTTTCTACTAACAATAGAACAGATAAGTCACGATATGTAAAATTCACATTAATATTAAGTGAGAATTGAACGCGGCGCGCCAACAAACTGGTTACTCCAGTTTGGCGTATTTATTGTACCTAACTGTGTAATTGTTTTACATGTATACACAAATTAATTAATTAATAATTCATTTTAATCCAGGTTAGTGCCATAGTAACTGGTGTTGAGTCCCTGTTATTCGCGTATTTCACGCATATTAGTTAGAAGATGAACTACTCTAAATAAAACTACTTGGGGCTTGTGCACAAATCACGCGAGGTTTTATCGGCTACTTTTTGACCCCCCCCCCCCCCCCCCCCCCTTCCCCTTGGTGATATTTGGTGATGTTCTTGGTTACCCTTCCCACATAACCTCACGTGTATTTTTTTGGAAGCTTTTCATTCGACTTAATTACAAGATAAATAGTAATGTATATAGTAAATCTTGTTTATTTTTCGATTTTCGTTATGAATGTGATGATATTTTCGTAAAATAGACTCGCTGTTTTGAAGAGTGAAGATTTATGTTTAACGAAACCGAGAAATCTCATGTGGTAGGTATTTTTTCTTAGTTTTGTTCACTGTAGAAAAATACACGTGAGGTCTTCTTATACCCCCCCTCCCCCAAGGTGATATCTCGTGATTTTTTCGTCCCCTTCTCCTATCGAACCTCGCGTGATTTGTGCACAAGCCCTTGGGTAAGACGACTCCCATCATGCATAGGTCAATCAATAAAACAAAACAACAACGAAACCAGATATATTAAAACACATTCCATGCATCTGACTAGTGCCGCACGTGGCATAGTGATATAAGAAGAACTCTAGTATACGATTCTAGTATAAGAGTTTCTTACATACTTTAGAGGTATAACTAATGCGAAATCTAAGGGGGGTAATCTATGACAATATCCAAGCCATGCCAATATGCCAATATTATTAACGACTAATCGCAACTGGAGCGAGCTAGGAATTAATTGTATCGTTAATGACGAGGCGGGATTACAAAAGGTTTTTAAATTAAATATCTATCCTAGATTGAAGGTATTGTAATGTTTTTACACTCATTTGAATAAGGGGATTCATGCAAAAAATCCCGTTTTTAATCCCGTAATTTATTTATTCAATATTTATTACACAAAAGATACATCTTTCGAAAAACGGACGTTCTCTACCACCAGTTAACTGTTACCCAAGATTATCAGAGTAAAATTATATTTTAGAAATCAATCGTACCACGTCTCAGAACGAAGATATCTGATATATTTTCTTTGATACCTACATGGAAATACAGCGACGCATTTACGGGAATTCAATATTCGCACATCAAAATTCCTGCCGAACCAGCCGGTCTCCCATTTCCCTCCACCTGACATTGGGCAAGCGATGCACAAATTCAGCCGATACCCGATAACGGTGAATTGTGTTGTTGTTGTTTGCGAAACATAATGGACGGAATGGAATGGCATTTATATTAATTAATGGCTTCAGCGGAGCATTCGGTGCTAATTAACTTGATCAGATAAAACGGAAACTGTCGAAATTTTCCGGGGAACGACCTTCGGAGTAGCTGTGTAGTTTAGTGCGTATACTTAACTTGACAAGCTAATCTACTTGTTGAGGTTCGAAGACGAGCAAATATAAAGAGTTCCGTGTTAGAAGTACAACATTCATTCGTTTCACTTATTTTATACAGTAGTTTAATAAATGTAAAATTGAAAGTCAATCTAGAAATTAGTAAGTAAAGGCCAGGCCCCAGATAGTACATGTATGAATCCAGGTGTTGTATGTATAAGGTAGTCAGGAAGAGATCGCTCTTTTCTTCTTTGTAAATGTTATTTTGAGGTTGTGCAATACTGAGGATTTGTATTGTATAAATGCCAATAACTCTGGATCTTAAACCTAATAGGATAGGTACCTATTAAACGAGTCACATTCGTGACAGGAACAGTCAATACCATGTCACATCAATCTTTAATCACTTAAAATTCATAGTCCACAGGTACTGCTCGTGGGTAAGCCGTTATGGCGCGTCCTCACATTCATCAGAGTATTGACAAAGAGGAAAACGCGTGTTAGTTATAAGGCCACACACCTATGCTTTGGCTTTATAATTCGGTCTGAGAAGATTATAGATGCTTTGTTATAATCTCTATAACTGAAAAAGCTTTCTGTTCTTTATAGCGTAAAATAGTATGTAAATGCAAAATCTCATTATTTATATCATTATAGTATTTGAATGTCAAAAAAGCGTCCTTTCGTGCCAAGGGCAACTTATTCCGACGAGACAGTTCACGCCTAGGCTCATCTTAATCAAGATTACAGTGGAATCCATCACGATACAATTACACTAATAAAAAGCCAGTGTTATGGCATTAGATGGGCGCCGCGATTGCGAAATGGCGCGAGGTCGCCCATTAATTTGGATTCGCCTTGTGATTGTTTAATGATTACGTTATTTCGCTTCCTCCAACAACACAACACCTGCTGAATAATATTTTTAATACGTTCTGTAAAGAAAATAGTACATTCTTTTACTCACAATTAATACATTACAACATTGTAAATGTTAGTATTTGTGCCCACTTTTATCTCCAACACTAATTTATATACCTACCTAAACATAATTTTTTTAAACCCTTATTATTAAATTACTTCCAAGTTTACACCTACTCATAAAAATTAAGCTAAATAAAAATACTTTATGAGCATTTCTTACCCTACAGAATGTTTAATAAAAATTCTTTAACAAATTGTCATGTTTCAAACGTGAAAAGATTATCGGAAAACTGTACCCCTAGTGTAAATTTTATCGACATCATAACGTGACGAACGCGTTTGCGTTAAGTCTCATTTTGTATAGGATTTTGAGTTTACAAAACGTCCCGCTTGGCGCGCTGTTTCTAAATCACATACAAAATGAGACTAAACGCAAACGCGTACGTCACGTTTCGAAATCGAATTTATTTACACTAGGGGTACTGAACAATACAAATTGCGTATCGGTAATTAGAAACTTGTTCTCAGATACGGCGTTGTTTTTTTTTACTGCTTTACGATACTACAGACTTTTTACCAGAATCGCAAATAAGACAGGATGTTTCTCGATGTAAAGTAAAGTAAATCATATCGAATACACATTGATGGATTGAAATATTATATTCGTATCAGTTTTAGGAGTAATTTCTTTTGAATTATATTTACTTACTCAGCCCCATATACGCAAGAGATGCCCCATTTACGGTTGATTTTGAGAAACAAAACAGAGTTTCATTTTTGCCAAAATTTTCCTCAACCTAAATCTTATTACAGATTCTTGTTGTTTCTTAATACGATCCATGACTTCAAAGAATTTTCTTCAAGCAGTACCTACTTATATAAGTATGCATTTAGTATTCTTTTAGCGCTAACTTCAGAAGCTCATTTAGTAAATATTTATGTAAATAGGCTTATAACAAATATCTTTGGCAGGCAATCAAGATAGGCAAATTAAGGTAACTGTAACTGTACTACAGTAAATTAACAACTCTTGCTTATAATTAGCCATGATTTAGATGAACATTATAATTAATAGTTATGGTTAAACCGGGATTTAAGTTGAAGTGTGCGGTTGATTATAATGATGATGACAGTGAATTAACGATTTGAACTTATCGCTTACGAGTGTAAATGAAACACGTTCTGATATTTAAATCGTTACCAAATCAGAATGTTACATTAATTAGACAAACCATAAGAGTTAATACACTGTTTAATTTTTAATACTATAGTAGTCATAATTCGTTTTATACCAGTTATTTACGTGCATCACATTAACGTGTGACACGGGATATTCATTGTTACCTTACGCGTTACTGTCACGACGCCATCCGTTACTTGTCTGTATTTTGTATCGTCTTTATATGAAGTTGGATTCCGCCTTTTCTATATTAACATTATTTATCTCTAGGTTCGTGGATCTACAGTACAATGTAACCGTTCGGTCACGAGCGTGCTTGAAGCGTGAGCAAAGCCTAGGCCTTGTTTAGGTTAAGCTAGACGGCGCGGCGCGTGGGAGGCCTAGGTCACGGGCCCACGCCGCACCTGCTTCAACCAACTACGGCTTTTCCAAAACAGCTTAAATCTATTTCATTTGATAATTCAAAATGTTCCTTACAAAGTCTACTAAAGTTACAATTTCGAAGAAGAGTCACGGACTACATAAGCGGTTTCGGAAAGTTCTGAACTTTAAAATTCATGGGTTTCTTAAGGTATTGTAATACAGTCAGGTTGTTAGAATGCTGCAAGGTCTAACAGTTTCTGACGAGGGGATAGTTTAGTAGGAATCTGTTTAAATCATAGAAACTGCTACACTTCCAAATATAAGAACTTTTGGAGAAAATAGAGATGTTGGACAAACATATTAGAAAGGCTGTAAATTTGCATCAATCTAATTTGTTATTATAGTTGTAATCATATTATGATTACCACTGCCAAAAACTTCAACAAAAAAAAACAAATGATATTGAAAATTAAGCTATAAAACAATAAATTATAGTTTTCGGTCGCGGCAAGGCGTGTATGCGAGTAACAGTAGACATATATCACGGCACGTCACAACGTTTTCCACGTGGAGTATAAATAAAGTAGACATATAAACGTACGATAAATATCACTAACGCGCCTTTAACTGTGTTTTGTCTTATTTTGACCGCTGATTAATTATTATACGAGATTTTTCACAAGTCGGGCATTTGGACTGATAATAATGCGGAACAAAATGTTTAAGTTTCATTTTGACACTTTCCTAAAATAAACATGACTTTGATTAAAAACTATTTTAGATTAATTCGAATCGATTAAGAGCGCTTTGTTGTAACTCGTCTCTAACAATCGTATATTTCAAGTCGTTATTGATGTCCATATTTATTAGACGTGTGATTCGTCATTGTCACACGAACGCATACCTACTAGTTTCTATGTCTATGGACATGGAGGCTTATTCTGATGATGAAAACAGGTTAAGAAGTTAATCTGGGTCTATTATATCTTCTTCAACAAGAAAGGTCAGATCAAATTCATAACCTGTTGTTACTATCAGAATAAGCCTCATGGTGCATATTATGCATAAATTTGTTCAATGTGAATTTATTGATGCGATACCTACTGTATTTGTATTATGTTTGATTATTTCATAGTTAATTACTTTAATGTTAATTTCGCAGCATTTCAGGGGCAACCGTGATTTTTTCGTAATGAAGGGACTAAAAAATATTTAGAAAAATAATTGTCTGTAATACCTTCATACCATTATAACACAAACCTCCTTTCCCCATTCGATACCCATTCGATACTTTACTACCCTGAATATTTGTTGTCCAGTGATACAAACAATTCACTAAATTGTAACAGACCTACGCCTAGCAACTATCCAAATGTAACTCAAACCTTCCCGACCTTCTGCAAACCTTGTTATCACTTCCAAACCGGCACATCCGAGAATAACAATATAATTTTAAAACGGCTTCCCACTGACGTAGATTTTAAAAATAGGATCAACATTTATTAGTGACAAGGTCCCGGTATGCAGGTGCGTGACATCACGATGTAACACTGGTGTTTAGAAGAAAAAGTACTAACTATCTATGAATTCCGAGTTACGTACTTCCTTCCTCTTATGAGTAGCAAGGCGGAACGAAATGTGGGCTAGGCATACAGATCTAAGTTACCTTCCAGACCAGCATTGGTAGCATAGTACTCGCAAAGGATTCAGATGTATTACCTGTAACAAAATTAACAACTTGTTAAATACATATTAATTTGAAAAAGTGCGACTTATAAAATATTGCATTGCTTCCTTGCTTTCTAAATTTGGGATAAAACAATCAAATTAATTTTCTCAAACTTAATCGTCCGTGTCCATAAACTTTCTCTGCTAACCCCCTTATTCATAAACGTCTACTAAAGTTGACAAGCCGCTAATAATCGTGTGTCCCTTTCCATCATACAAATACGTCGGAAAGGGACAAACGATTATTAGCGGTTTGTCAACTTTAGCAGACGTTTATGGATAAGGGGAATGTTTACGAAATGTAGGCAACATCGAACATCAATCCACATTGATTTCGTGTGCAGTCAATAGTTTACCTACTTTACATTGTGTGTTTTTTTTAAGTCCTTTAATTTCAAGGGTCAATCCTGAGCTTTAATTATATAACTTTCTCAAAGAAACCGGTACTCTAATAAGGCCCCTACGAGCGTGTACGCGTGGCCCTCTTTACATATTGATTAGTGTTTAGTATGAGTTCATACATTTGCTACTAAACGCAAGTACTATCCCGGACGATCGATATTCGAAATGTCATTGATATGACACAGTTTTCAATTGCTTGGTGGATTTAAACATACTGTCCGTGTTACCATCTTCTTCCTCGCTCATGGGAGCCTGGGGTCCGCTTGACAATGAATCCCCAGAATTGGCGTAGGCACTAGTACTAGTTTTTACGAAAGCGACTGCAATCTGACCTTCCAACCCACAATGGAATAAACTAAGCCTTATTGGGGGGATTAGTCCGGTTTCCTCACGATGTTTTCCTTCACCGAAAAGCGACTGGTAAATATCAAATGATATTTCGTACATTAGTTCCTAAAAACTCATTGGTACGAACCGGGGATAGAACCCGCGACCTCCGGATTGAAAGTCGCACGCTCTTACCGCTAGGCCACCAGCGCTTCACTGTCCGTGTTACAATAACGCTATTAATTACTTTTATAAAAAAAAAAAAAAAAAATTACTATGCCATTCAGTTTCCTTAAACGTAAATAATCATACCCCGATATTAATGGAGTTAAAAAACCGTGTATAAATTAAAATTATATTATCTTTTAAAGGAACCAATGTCAGAAAAATATTAAACAAATGACGTTAAAGAGTTCATATTCATATATCAAGACTATCAGGAGAATACGTCGTAGTTATATTATACCTATATGTGTTAAATGTGGCTATTGCAAAAAAAAAATCTGATCAAAGCAAAAAAGAAAGATTTATAGACCACAGGAATAAGATGCAAGTTTAAGTAATGTCTGGTTTGACAGTGTTTTATCTTATCCGTCTTGGATCTTGCCACTGACTGCACTGACGCACATCGAAAGCTGTCGGAAATTGGTTTCAACGAACGCTTGCTAAGCCTTGAAATTATATAGAGAGCTTTCAAGAAAGCTCGTGAAATATTTTTAAATTCATATTGCACGTTGCAGGTGTGCTAGTTATTTTAAAGAGTCATCGTTCAGGAATATAGGATGAGAAATACTATCTATAGATTTATAGGTGTATATTCTCATGTACACCTATTAGCTAAAAAAATTATATAACATTGAAAAATATTATAGCACCCTAGAAACAAAAAAAACAAGGGCCTGATACCTCGTTTGTTTTGGATCCCGTTATCACGCAGATACGGTATACAGATGAAATGAAAATAAAGCCATACAACTGACTGCATGTCACGATATACAGTGTGCGCATTTTAGTAGGGTAAGTAAATAATGTATATCTTAGTAGGGTATGTATAGCTTAGTCCTAAAATTGTTTTAAGGACCTATAGACGGCGATCACCAAGAACAGTCTTATCTTGAAAGTTCTTAACGGATGTTTTTTTTGAGATATCATGTTAAATAAACTTGTGAAACTATATAAAAATCATTAATATCATCATTAAAACAGACTAATGGAATGAAGACGTGTCTTTAGGGCAAGAAGCTGGCTGTTAGTGTTCGTGTACACGAATACCTAATGTTCCGATTTATTAATTAAATAGATTTGAAAATGTTAGTTGCGTTTTCTGTAAACGAAATAGGCTTATGATTATTACTTAAATAAATATAAGATGCTTTGTGGTAACTTCGAAAGCTGGATAATTTGGAAAATTGCTAATAACTATATATCGTGTCATCTATTTCTTTAAACTTTATTGCACACACAAAGAAAGATGTACAAATGGCGAAGTTAATGCCAAAAGGCATTCTCTACCAGTCAACGATTGGGTCTAACAGAGACATTGGTGTATGTTGGTGCAGGAAAAAATAATAACAAATAATAACGACGACGACGACGTATGCATTGACTCGTATTCTCATGTTATTAAAGGTTAGATTTGACAATTCTGCGCGTCGTCGTGGACGACAAGAACTATACTAAACTAAACCAAAAGCACATAAGTGTTGCTAAAGTATGAAGTGCTTCTCGTTCAGTAGATATTAGCCATATTCAAAATAAACAATCGAAATTACTCTAGTGCACTTTATTACATAAATGATTAGCTTACCTCAATTACTTATTTCACATGTTCATCCTGTATACACCTATTGATTGAACATGAATTCTCATATTACAGGTACTAGTACCAGTACCTACGAAATAAGCGAGACGAAGGACATACTAAATGTCAAAGGTGAAATCATATCGTGGCATGAAGACGCGCCGCTTGTCGTTGTCTCAAGGATGTCTGCTTAGAGGAACAAATTGTATTTAATAATATTGGGCTATATTGTCAATCTGGAAGTGTACGTAAGGTCAAGGAGAACGAGTGAGGTGACAATGGACGTGGTCGCAGATTATAATTTATGTTTTGAAAGGGTCTCGTTCATGTCATATCAATTTGGTTAAGACTAATAAGTACTTTAGGGCTCTCAATTTTATCGGCCGCTAACATCCGAAACGCTTAAAAATCCTGTTACTAGGTAGTATTATTAGGTTCTTCTGAAAATTTTGTATTGTAAGACTGTTATAAAGTTTATTATTCCGTTATTTACATCGGACGATTTTGATTGTTTAAATAATGCAGGTTTGTTAAATTTGGTGTGTATTTTTTTATATTAAACCAGCATGTGAATAGATTTCCTGGGCAGGGATCGGAAACCGGTATTTTTTGTATGGGAACGAAAACGGTATTTTTTCGTTCTTTGTTAATTATTTCCTTTCTAATTGGGCAATCTAATAATACGAAGTCGTTATCTAAAAACACAACCGAGTCCTATATTTAGAGTATAAAATAAACCGAAATATATGTGTATTTCAAAGTTTTTCCAAAAAACCGGTTCCGATCCCTGTTCTTGGGGAAGAAACAGCTTGTGGGCAAACTTGGTATTTTCCTCTGCATAGAAATTCAAAGATGTGTGTTAAGAGCCCTTAATCCTTGGAGCGTTCTCCGATTTCACGAAATAACGCTCGATAGATGGCGTTGGCGCTCGGTACGCGAGCGCCGGCAACGCGACGCGCGTTTCAATGCAGACTAGAATAATCTTGATAGTTTTCAATATAATTTCAAGCAACATTAATTTTAGTGTTATATGATATCATATGGGCACTCTTTATTTTATTTTATATGCACAGTAGTTTTTTTTATGTACACTACTACTAAGTGTACAGACTACAGAGTGTACTATAACCCTTGCTCTTTATTCTGTCTCTTTCACACCAATGGAAAATGAAGACGTTAGTAAATGACTGCAGGTATAAATAAAGTATATTAGTGCGATAGAGAGACAGATAGTGTTTCGTTGTCGTATCGTAAACTATTGGCATGTTGGCCACACACTTGCTTGGTGCCTAGCCAAAATACCAATCGTTTGCGTATATTAGTGCGATAGAGAGACAGTAGTGTTTCGTTGTCGTATCGTAAACGATTGGCATGTTGGCTACGCACCCATGATACCTAGCCAAGAAGCCAATCGATTGCGCATATTAGTGCGATAGAGAGACAGATAGTGTTTCCTTGTCGTATCGTAAACGTTTGGCATGTTGGCTACGCACCCATGCTGCCCAGCCAAGATGCCAATTGTTTGTGCATATTAGTACGAGAGAGAGACAGATAGTGTTTCGTTGTCGTATCGATTGGCATGGTGGCTACGCACCCATGCTGCCTAGTCAAGATGCCAATCGTTTGCGCACATTAGTGCTATAGAGTTTCAGTGTTATTTGAAATCACGTTAGGGTTTGTATTATTATTTATGACCCGAATGAAGTCCATCCAGGTTCTTATGATGGAGTCAGGAGTTGGTCACCAGAACTCCTAATCTACTCATTATAATTCCATCGTGCTTGGGCTCAAAAGATTTGCCCTGACGAACACCATCGATCTAGATGAGGTCCAGGGTCTCATGACGGAGTCAGGAGTTGGTCACCAGAACTCCCCAGAACTCCTAATCTACTCATCATAACTCCATCGAGTTTGGGCTCAATAGATTTACCCTGATGAGCACCATCAATCTAGATGAAGTCCAGGGTCTCATGATGGAGTCAGGAGTAGGTCACTAGAACTCCTAATCTACTCATTATAATTCCATCGTGTTTGGGCTCAAAAGATTTGCCCTGACGAGTACCATCGATCTAGATGAAGTCCAGGGTCTCATGATGGAGTCAGGAGTTGGTCACCATAATTCCTAATCTACTCATCATAACTCCATCGTGTTTGGGCTCAATAGATTTGCCCTCACGAGCACCATCAATCTAGATGATGTTCAGGGTCTCATGATGGAGTCAGGAGTTGGTCACTAGAACTCCTAATCTACTCATTATAATTCCATCGTGTTTGGGCTCAAAAGATTTGCCCTGACGAGTACCATCGATCTAGATGAAGTCCAGGGTCTCATGATGGAGTCAGGAGTTGGTCACCAGAACTCGTAATCTATTTATCATAACTCCATCGTGTTTGGGCTCAATAGATTTACCCCGACAAGCACCATCAAATTACCATTATGATGAATAGATTAGGAGTTCTGGTGACCAACTCCTGAGTCCATCACGAGACCCTCAACTTAATCTAGATCGATGATACTCGTCAGGGCAAATCTTTTGAGCCCAAACACGATGGAGTTATGATGAATAGAATAGGAGTTCTGGTGACCAACTCCTGAGTCCATCATGAGACCCTGGACCTGATCTAGATTGATGGTGCTCGTCAGGGCAACTCTATTGAGCCCAAACACGATGGAGTTATGATGAGTAGATTAGGAGTTCTGGTGACCAACTCCTGACTCCATCATGAGACCCTGGACCTCATCTAGGTCGATGGTGCTCGTCATGGCAAATCTCATGAGCCCAAACACGTTGGAATTATAATGAGTAGATTAGGAGTTCTAGTGACCAACTCCTGACTCCATCATGAGACCCTGGACTTTATCTAGATTGATGATGCTCGTCAGGGCAAATCTATTGAGCCCAAACACGATGAGGTTATGATGAGTAGTTTAGGAGTTCTGGTGACCAACTCCTGACTCCATCATGAGACCCTGGACATCATCTAGATCGATGGTGTTCATCAGGGCAAATCTATTGAGCCCAAACACGATGGAGTTATGATGAGTAGATTAGGAGTTCTAGTGACCAACTCCTGACTCCATCATGAGACCCTGGACCTCATCTAGGTCGATGATGTTCGTTAGGGCAAATCTATTGAGCCCAAACACGATGGAGTTATGATGAGTAGATTAGGAGTTCTGGTGACCAACTCCTGACTCCATCATGAGACCCTGGGCCTCATCTAGATCTATGGTGCTCGTCAGGGCAAATCTTTTGAGCCAAAATACGATGGAATTATAATGAGTAGATTAGGAGTTCTAGTGACCAACTCCTGACTCCATCATGAGACCCTGGACTTTATCTAGATTGATGGTGCTCGTCAGGGCAAATCTATTGAGCCCAAACACGATGGCGTTATGATAAGTAGATTAAGAGTCCTGGTGACCAACTCCTGACTCCATCATGAGACCCTGGACCTCATCTAGATCGATGGTGTTCGTCAGGGCAAATCTTTTGAGCCCAAACACGATGGGATTATAATGAGTAGATTAGGAGTTCTGGTGACCAACTCCTGACTCCATCATGAGAACTTGGACTTCATCCGGGTCAAAAATAATAATGCAAATGCAAACCCTAACGTAATTTCAAGTAAAAATGCATTTTTCAGAAAATCGCAGCCAAATAACACTAGACCCTACTCATAGTGTTGTGTTCCTGCCGGTGAGTAAGGTTGCCAGAGCTCAACGAGGGGTGGGAGGGGGTTAGAGTCGGCAACGCGCATGTAACTCCTCTGGAGTTGCAGGCGTACATAGGCTACGGATACTGCTTACCATCAGGCGGGCCGTAAGCTTGTTTGCCACCGACGTAGTATAAAAAAAAGGACCACTGAAAATCCATCAATAAGCGAGAGTCTGTTAAGCATAGTGTAAAAAATGAACTTTTATTAAGATTTTCTAATCGTAGTATATAGCACTTCTCGGAACTCCGTAGCTGATTACGATCGCAACGAATGCCTGACAATCGAGCACAGGTCCGTCCTCTAAGCGCGCTCCGCGCGGACTGAGAGCGGGGCGTCGCGGCTGCGTGATTTATACGTGTTTTAAAAAAATATAAATTTACGGCAATGTAGGTCCCATAGTTATGATTTTTTTTTTATAGGTTAACATAAAGTTACAGTTTGCTATAATATTATTTTTAAAGCAAAATATGCGTACAATTTGCGGAAAAAATATATAATAAAACCCTGTTTTCGCCAAAGAAATGAAGAAAACTCGGAAGGTATTTTATCAGTTTTTTCAAATGAATCTTCGATTGTTAATCATTCCAGCCCCTCGTACGAGATATGTTGAATCAAATTGTAGTCATTCATGTACCAAATGATTCTTGTTTACAGCAAAATTGAGAACCGAAACGCCACATCTCACTGCAAAATTTGGAAAAGTCTCCCAAAAAAACTCATTAAAAAAGAGGTTTAAAAGAGAAAATGAAAATTTGAACTGTTGGAGCCGCTAGTTTAGGAAACGATTATTTAAGTACGTTACCAGTTTTTGAATAAATACTAATAGTTACGTCGTAATCTTGAATGAAAAAGGAAGCATTTTACAAAATACGCTCGTCTGTAGGAATAAGGACTCTTAAGTCTTTAAATCAATTCAAGCTGTGTAATACCTACCTATATTTACATATTTCAAACGGTGCCCAGCAGTTCGACATATATCGATTTTGGCCATCTTTAGGTCCGTTAGGTGTTGTCAATTACCTCTGATGTACACCTATGACTACAACTTCATTCTAACGCCTACTACCTATCAACGTAATGTTATGTTATACAATTATGTTTCAATTATTTTATGGATTTCAACCCTCCTTTTTATACAATTAGGTTAATTTTGTGTCTTCTTCAGCGACGTAGATCCCGAGAAAGGTTAATTGAAGGGCCCTAGCAGCCTTTATTGAATTATAAACTGACGTATTTCAGCCAATAGAATCTGAGATATGTAGGACAGGCAAAATGAGGTTCGACGGAAAATTCAATTTCACTTTGGAACTTTCCAGGAAACACGGAGATTGAATGTCAAAGGGGGATTCGGTTAATTTTGGCAAGAGAGTAAGTTAACATAATTATGATCCGTGTGTATTTTATCAGTCTCATTTATTTGTGTACCCCCCAAATGATAAGTAAGGGTTTTTAGGTCATATGATATAAATTTTTCAACTTGAGGTGTTGTGAGATTTGCCGTGTTATTATTATTTTTATTTACTTTTTTCTCCTTTATTTTGTCCTATGGAGTCCGTAGATATGAATAAGAAGGAAAAGTTAATGTAATTTCGACATTAGGTACCACGAGATGAAGCCAAGGAAGCTGTATAAGAGTGATGTTGACGTCACGTGCAACCTGTAGAAAAATGTTTTCAATGTTTCACGTTTTCGTAAACGAGAGCTGCACGTGGTCTCAACAACAAACGAAAGAAATTTGACAACGTGACCGCCGCACACTATGGACATTTTTTAATTCTATATTTCGTAGTTTTTCTCCATATGAGCCCCGATTGACGCTCGTCTGGTAAAAGCATTTTCATTGGTTTTCCCATCTCTAAGGAAAAATATTTAATAAGAAAATTTAATACCGTTTACTAGAACTAACAGTTTCATTTTGCATAAAAATATTCTACACTTGTAAAATTTTAATACAATAAATACCAATTTCATGAAGGAATTCAATTATTTGATTTCTTTATCAAATCATTTCTTATTTACAATATTTACCCATGTGCGTTACTACAAGTTACTATCTGAATTAAATCGTAAGGGAGCTATTCGCGATGGAATGTTTTAATGGTAGTCGATTGTTTTATGCTGTGAAATGTAGGTACTATCCGTTTTGCTATATAAAAATCCAGTAGAAATATCGTGGTTTACTTTAAGTGTTCCGATCCATTCACGCTTTATCGCTGATAACGCCCAGAACATTGCGTAAGTTGGATTTTTTTAAGCGTACAACTAATACTTGTACAATACTCATCATCGTCGCCAGCATCGCATGGCAGCTCATGTCCCACTTGACGGACACAGTGGCGATCTAACCGCGCGTAACTCGCGTAACGTCCAGCGCAACGCGCGCAATTATTTTTACTCGCGAATGTAGGTTACACGTAAACAATAAACAGTCAAAATAGACATATATTTTTAACGCACTTTGGTTTTTGTTGAATAGATAAACTAGTTTGTGACAGACTCACGTGTCACAGGCGGGTGGGGTTAAATGTAGGGGAAATGGTTATGTCTATTCGCATAATTTAGCATGCGTCTTCAATGTAGAACTGGAGCCTTGCGCTTCGCACCATTGGGTTTGCTCTCCTTGCAATCCAGCAATTCAAAACTGAAAGAAAATTTTGTAATGTTTTTACTTTATTTACGACTCATCTTCGAGGGTTGTGCGATAAAAACAGTCAGAATTTTGTGATACATAGTACCTTATCAGATTTTTCAACTTATTCAACAGTATTCTGATATTGATAGACTCAAATGTGATTTTTAATTCAATGAAAAATGTTTTCATTGTTAGACTAATTCATTGAGCCACTTTTTTGCAATAATTAATAAAAGCCACACTGGAACTTGACGCAAGTTAATAGGCACAAACGCAGTGACAAGCCTTGATGTTTATTAAGCACCAATGTGGCTTAGCTTTGATACTGTAACGCAACACAAAATGTCAAAACTATTCTTTATAATCAATTTACTGAGATTTTAATCTCATTACGTAGCTTAGATAACACGGACTAAAATATTACAGCGACACAAGTAAAGGGGTCAAGTTTGTTTCACAAGCTTCCAAATATCGAGTGCGCTTGTATGCTAATGCATTGTGCAAGCGCGTGGGCGATCGGATCAGGAAGCGATTGGATCGGACACAGCCGTTATGTAACGATTTATCTGATAAGGAATACGAATGCGAATCTGAGTTTAAGTTTGAGGCTTAGATTCGCATTTCTCGAAAATAGAAACGCTTTGAAGGCTATCAGATTTCATATGCGCTTTGATGTAACCACGGATCCAAGTATTTACTAGGTAACTATTATCGTAAAAAAATATCATTGGTACAGTGAGCTGTGAAATTGCATGGATGGAGAAATAATGAATGAATTCATTGATAAAGTCGCCATGCACTTTTACGGCTGATGGTACATACATACAAGCAAGGTTGTTACAATGTCAAATTGACAGCTATAGGTAATATTCAAGTTCCATGGCTACTCCACTTAGAGACACAGAAATATATCTACTTTGATACTTTCATATAACAAAATCGCTGCATGAACGGAACGTTACAAAAACCGAATTGCCATCTATATTAAACTGGCTATCATCTGTTTTCAATTGAACATTACAACGAAAAGCATCCAAATGAAAAGATTATCATCTTCACCAGCAAGTTCTACAAAAGTTCCTATATTTACGCATCGGATGAGTTCCGCGAGACACGGTAATCCTCCGGCCTTCGAGTAGGTATGGCGCGATCTTCACACGGAAGATTCCCTATCCAAAGTTTGTTTTTCTTGTCAATAAAGTATTTATTACTATTTGCGTAAAATTATATAAACGTAGAAACGAATTATTTTTATCAGTCTTAAACTTCATAGACGCCTTTGTTTAAAAATAAAATCCAAACAAATGTTTACGACTACTTAGACTAGACATGTAGTAAGTTTAACAAACGTAAACTTCGTTATATATTTTTAGAAGTATATTAAACAGAGCGCTGTTACCATAAGATATGATGTAACGCACAAATCTTAACACATCTGCCAAGAAGTGTGAGAACACGTTCACATATTTTTGATGGCAACCGTGCTGTACAAATTATTAGCCGCACTTCAAAGGAATGCTTGCATTTAAAACTCTCGTATGGACTTGATTCTTGATTGATGACTGGGCTAAAATATCTGAGAGTGCGGATTGCATAAAACGTGGTCGCGAAAAAGCCGACTGTCGCTGACAGCTTTAATGACGAGATGAGTGATGCAATGATATGATTAACCGATTAACGACTCTCGTGAATCGTAATCGATTTAACAGTCGGTTCAAGTTCGAGTGCTGTCGCGTGGGCTCATTGCGAAGCCTTGGGGCTATAGGTTATGTTTTTTCGAGTTCCAATAGCCTCACTACACGCGAATGAATTCAAAATAATTAGGATCTATTTGCTTTTGCTTTTAATAAATTAGATGTAACAATATTATACATATCATGTTGTACTTAAAATATTCGAGGTGCATTAACGTCATGTTAAACTGTTATCAGGAACTATATGGAGTAGGCGTTAGTAGTGATGGGCAGCATGTAAGTTTCCAATGTGAAACTTAGACTTAAATTTCATGTAAGTTTTTTAAATTTTCTCGGTTTTCAAGTTTTTATCGAACAGACATAGGCGCGGCGCGGCGAGGCGACTTATAATATATCATGTAGTGTAGGTATAAAATATGTTTAATATATTCATACGAAGCAAAACAAATAGCTGATATGTTTAAAAAAAACAGGACTAGTGCGAGTCGGACTCGCCCACCGAGGGTTCCGTACTTTTTAGTATTTGTTGTTATAGCGGCAACAGAAATACATCATCTGTGAAAATTTCAACTGTCTAGCTATCACGGTTCATGAGATACAGCCTGGTGACAGACGGACGGACGGACGGACAGCGGAGTCTTAGTAATAGGGTCCCGTTTTACCCTTTGGGTAAGGAACCCTAAAAATGAAACGAAAGGAAATAGGGGCAACGTAACGTGGTCTTGAACTTCCGTCCATCGTATAACAACCGGGTATGCCCTTATAGCCACGCGGCTACTGTCATCTAACTTCGAATTTTTCGATAACAATCCGTTCTACTGACGTTAGAAGTAGCGGATAGGTTCCATGAAATTTAAGTGAAATTTAGTCGGTAACATTTCTATCAGAAACAATTCCTGTCAATTATGTAATTTACAACAGTTGAAATATGTCACCGTTAAGGAAATATGTGAAATTGCCCATCGGTAGGCGTTAGCGAATATGTCAGTTTGACACTGCTAAGGCAGTCGTGGTAAGGCTACTTAATTTACGTTTTTGTTAATAAAGGTATAAAAGAAGCTCAATAATAATCAAAACATCAACATATCTAAAATAAACCGTTAGTTAGGGACTCTATGTAACTAATTTACGTGGTCTGACGAAAATGATCGTTAGATCGGGCGAACACGAGGCAAGCACTCTCATTTAAATCCAGACAGTTTTGCAATCAAGAAGGAGATTTAGAACTAAGCTTTCTAATTTGAACTTTACAGTCGCGTTTCATTTAAAAATCCAACCTTTTTAAAAACAAAATTACGTTTTATTGCGCAAGCGATAAATGTACAAGATAGGATTCGCATATACGAGTAGGCAAATCATTCCTAATCCCCTTTTCTTATTAAAGTAACAATAAATAACTTAGTTAAACGTATCTATTTAAAGATCGAAAGCCAAAACACTCGCAAATCTTATGTGACAACTTAAACACCTTCAGTAAAACTCATCGCAGTTTTATTGCAATAACGAAATGAAACAAATGACACTCGCTCGTAAACATGTATTTGCGAATGCTTTGTCTTTATCGAATAAAGACTTAACACTTCATACGTTTCATCAGAGACGGGTAAATAAAACAGATTGTCAATCAAGTGAAGCCGTTCCTCATCAAAGTTTTACATGACGATCTCACGTACTAGGCGACCTAGACTTTTCCATAGAGCTTTGAACTCTGCTTAACACTTGGGGAAACGGAGACCGTGACAGACAATGGAGCGCTGTCTACAACAATGATGCGACATATATAACTTTGTATGGAGACTACCAGCATTCTTTATTATACAAACGTCTCAACTCTGAATTTAAATGTGACTGTAAATTACCATGTGGTTTTAAGAAGCATCTTGATTCGATGATTTTCAGTGTTATGTTTCAAATTAAATTAATTGCCCTTTGCATGTACAGATGTGTTCTTGTGTCTGCAGGTCTTGTGTCTTTGTTTCATTTTTAGCCGAATACGGGAAGGGCATTAAAATTCAACAGTATGTTTATGTCTTGTATTCCACCGAGGCGCCGGAACTACTGAGCCTATTTTGATGCTCGAGTGGGGTTTTCTTAATTGATTAGTCTTTAAACCCATTATGAGAATGGCTACTTTTTTTACTGTTTTTAAAATTGAGATGGTTTCTCTAAACCCTTATAGTTTTTTATCGTTTTATTTGAATGAGTATCGGGATAAGAACAGTAGAGCTAATTACTTACAGTAAGAAAAACGGCTTGCAGATTTGCTTTTGTTTAAGAAACCAAATACCACAAGAATATTATTCTTAGAATAATAGAAGGTCGTCTTTATAATAAAATGATCATTAATCCTTGACATTCTATCCTCTTGAACCCTAGACCGTAAATTCAATTCCGCATTCCGCGGGCATATTCTTTCAAAATGAAATTGCGGTGTAAGGGTCGCGTGGCCCTGGCCAAAGGTGCTATTTTCGTCCTTAATTGCCTGAAAACCCCTAATTGTTTTGTGGTGACGTCACAGGTCAGTTGATCCAGTATTTAGCCAGCAGTGTCGTGGAATTATCCGTTCTAGTTACGCCTACGTGGCACCTTTTGGGTCTGACGTTGCAGCACAGTAAATGAAACTTGCGAACCTCTTATCTCCGTGGAGGAAAAGATAAGAGATTTGCGACCTTAGCTATTATCAGATAAGTCACATAATTCTTATCTCGTTTAAGCGGATTAATAGGTTTACGACTTTAACCGATGACTTGTCTTTAACTCTAGTGGTAATCTACTCCTGTAATTATCGTATTAAACTATCCCACCAGAATCTCTGACGTCAAAGGATACATGTTATCATTACGACATTACTTTAGTACCCTTTAATAAGCCCGTACGTGCCCTTTATTATTATTATTGCTTACGTGCCTAGTTAATTTAGGATAATTATCAGTGCCTGGGTGTCAACATTTTTAATTGCCAAACCAGTTCTTTTGAAAAAATGTTTGGTGTCTTTATTTCAAGTTACAAGTTTGAATCTTGGATAAATGTTATTTTTTCTTTTATAATTGTAAAAGGGCAGATAAATAAACAGTCACTTTTGAACGTCAGACAGTCTAAAAGTTTATAATTTATAAATACACTGCATTTGTTGTAAAAGCCCTACATTGACGTCATAGCATTTCACAGGTTGGACAAATAGGAGTCTAGGACAGAAATAAGATCTGAAACACATTTAGCTAGTACAAAATTAACGTCTATTTCTGCGTATTTCAGTTAGATTTTTATTCTTTTCGGTGGCCGTAATTTGATGAATGTGAAGTCTAAAAATAGATTTGTTTGCAAAGGTATTAATTTGACCTATTTTAATTAAAATTGGAAGTTACATAACATTTTTCAATAGGAATATTCGTGCTGTTACCAAAATCTGTTCTAATTAAAAGTTTAGTAGTAGATGAATGTTTGTTTTTTTATTGTTTATTTTTATTGTTTAATGTTTATTTATTTGTGTTTTCATTTTTGTTTATTGACACGGCTAGATACTTTAAATGTTGACAAATATGTTATAAATAATCAACAGTATGAAAGTTACCATATCCCATACCTTAATTAGTATACTTAAAAAACACATTCTAATTCAAGCAATTAGGTACCTACCCTACATGAATTGCTCCAGCGTATTTTGAGAGAAAGTTTCCAAATTATTACTTCATAAAATACTAATTTGGATTTATCTTCACTCAAGAGCAATGATTCTTACAAGATGATACAGATACCCGTATCCATTGCTTTTGAATATGTCAAAATCTAGAATTACAGACTAAACTACCAAACAGTAGGTAGTACAAGTATCCACCAAACTCAGATTTTCTGCTCGAGTTATTTGGAGTAACATACGCGTATACAATCGTGTAAGTATATGCAAAGGAAACACATGAGTAAAACATAAAGATAATAACGAACTCCAATTGTACGAACAAGTGAGGTCAACGACAAGTAGAACACAATAAGTTAAGAAAACAAAGTTATTACTTCGACAGATACACAAGTAGGCAGAGGTGAATCCTCTCTGAATTCTCATTCATGTAAAGCCCCATTAAGCCTTTTATTTAAGTTATACATTTGTATACAGTTGTGTGGCAATTTACGAGGTGAAAGGGATAAATAGCCCACGCGGGTTACTTCGTAAATTCAAAGCTTTTAGGCTATTTTTATATTCAAAATATTATCCGTTGTTAAAGATAATTAATGAGAGATAAACAACATTGAGTTGATACGTATGTAATTTTATATGTATATGAATTCTTATAGTTTTATGATTTTAGCAGTGTGTGTCAAGGTATTAAACCATTTTTAATAATTTTATGGTGGACCATAAATATGAAATATTTTACCGACGCTGCATGTTTTACTCTTCCAGATCCGGATAATAACCTCCTTTTCGGACACATACGATAGACACCCATGCCTGCAATTAAAAATATGGCCTACTAGCTCCGTGTGTTTGATTCGTTCAGGTATCATTTTCACATGCGTAGGTATGGTACTTATAAATAAACATAAACTTTTAATAAATACGATTTATAAATGACATTATTTATGATATTATAAGAGTAGACGGTCGTTAACACACTATCCGATTTAAGTGACAGAAATTACAACTCGACGATTTGCGATAATGATAATGCATCCATTTACCTATATTGCACCTTATTACTTATGCAGAGAAAATTTAACGGTACTGCGATGTGCTTAAGAGGAATATTATGCACAAAAATCCCTATTCCTTAGATACTTTATATTAACGGTTTAAAGATCTAACTCGTAACCTCGTAGTGAGCTAGTGACCAATATCATCAGAGATTTGTGACTCGTCAAATGAATATTGTCGATTACCATTTGTCTATAACCGATAATTTACTGATGAAAAATTCCACAACAACGCATTTAATCTACGGATTGTAGTTTATGTACTATCTTCTATTGTGCAATAAAGAACAAGTAAATAAATAGTGGAAGAAGCTAGGAAGCGAAAGGATCACATTTCAACATTAACCCGTATGCTGAGAAGGGAATCAGAATGTAGGTTTATAGTTTGTAAGAAGCAGCGACGCTAAGCCCGTTCGCTGAAATCGTAAAGTAATAAATCCAGAACGGAATTATGCATATAATCCAGGCATGCCTATCCGTTTTGATCTGCGATTAATTACCTTTGGACTCTAAGTTGTTTATATCTTGGTGCCAGCTTTGAATCTCGCGCGATAATTTAGCGTGAGCGTGTCTCTGCAAGATAAAAATGCATTTACAGATAAAAGGACAACCGAGAGCGTTTTCACTGTTGCGTTTAGGCTCCATAAATGACAATAAACGCGTCCTAAAAGAGTGTGGAGACAGTAAATCTCAGTCATTTCGAATGAGCTGTGTTGTGAGCTAGCCGTCCAGGAACAGGAAACGTTTTATTTACAGGTCGATGTCGCTTGCATTGTCCGCGGCAAAGATAGCATTTTTCCCGCTCCGCTCTAAATTCTAATTGTTTTCTTTGTTACGTCCGCACTTTAAATTAATGTCAGTGGGTCACTCGCTCCCTACCTTTTCTTCTTATTTCGAAACATTCTGAAAATTGCGTTGATTTCGCACTAAGACGTCCTCAATTTATTGCTGGTCCTTTTCACACGAAAATCAAAAGTTTTTGTAGGGCGGATGCCTCGGGTTGAGTAATCGTGATTCAGAAATTGTTTTCAGATAAAATTATTTTAGTTCACGAGTATCTACATTTTTGTGGCCAGGCCTAATTAGCGGTTGAAGACACCGAACTATAATTACCAATGTTGGGACGCCTATAACAAACATTGTTAATTTAGGATGAGCAAATAGCGAGCTTTATAAATAGATATCGTGTTGCAAAATGTCTGGCCGAGTTATGTCAGAAAGTCTGAGCGCGGGGGCATGTCGCGGTGTTAACGCCCGCGGGCTGTCATCACAATAACACACGATCATGGTTACACGTAGTTCCCAAACGTTGTACATGCCATGCCAACGTTATCAACGAAAAGAAGCCATGGCTCTAAACGAACACTATGTTTTCAGAAAAATGGAGCGCTTTGATGAATAAATTGTTTCAGGTAAACTGTTCTATTTCGGGCGCAACACGTGGCATTCAAATACGCCGTGTACATAAAAAATTTGGGTGCGGAGAAGGCGTGCTTCCTAAAGAGACTAGTGAAAACACGCCCCCGCGCGACGCCTAATTATTACCACCACACTGTGATTCTCATTCACTGTACTGTATAATTTAATAACAAAATGCAAATTTAACCGTTATAAATAGACGCCGCTCGCGAAATTAGAATAAATGGATAATAAATCCCTCCAGTACTCAAGCTCTGTTATACTTGTCCAAGCACTAAACTAGATACTCTATTGCCTGTTAACAAGAGTCTGTTGCAAATTCTCGTATAATCTAAAACGAGGATTGGATGCACTTACTAAAACGTTTATTGTTTTGTTAATATTAAGTTGGGTCATGGTTATTAGCAAAGAATAGTTGGCTTTTATTACTTAATCAAAGAAAACTACGAATGAACTACTAGAAATTATAAGTTCTTTTGTAACAACACAGATGCGCATAGATGAAATTCGAGTTGCATCAGTCAGTGGTGTATAATTTGGACTGTTTGTGTTATAAAATGCTGGTACATTGATCAGCGTGCGGTCCGATTCGCACTCGCAGCCTAAACATTGAATCAGTCGCCGGGATTGACGTCAACGCTGCAAATGTTGCAATGGTTTGTGTACATAATTTGTTCTATATTTCGTGCTTCAAAAACACCATGCATTCAAAATGTTCATTGCAGTAATACTCTCTTCAAATAATTACAAAGGTAAACATAAGGGTAAAATTATAGAAGTCTAGAGAGAAACGTTTAGAAGACCTAATTGTTTAGGTATCAGTTACGTAGAATTTATAGACCATAAAATTGAATCAGGTCGCATGTAATAAAGTATTAGTCCAGTAGGTGACCAAGCACAGCGATCACAATAGCATTTAAATGGGTCTCTATCGTCTGGCCGTAAAACGCGGTAGATAAACATTTTCTCGTAACAAAGTGATACCCACTCAATAAATGTCACTAATCCCCTTCTAATTTACTCATAATTAGTACATAAACCGACAACGTAAACAGAAGAGAGGGAAACGGGTCGATGGATCGTTTAACGAGTGTTTTAATGTTGTTATTTTTGTTTGGCTTGGGTTGCGAGAGGTTTACGGCGGCGGCCGGGTTACGTCAGGATATGTTACGACGAGCCCAACTCAATTAGGATTTGAAGGACTCTGGAGTCTGAATTGGGCTCGGTAACCACACGGTGAGCTCAAAACGGTAAATCCTCCTACTTCTCCTCCTCGCAATCGAAATAGCATACGTACTTCGAGTTGCAAATCATGCACATTTGAATTCTGTACGCTGCTAGACAGAAACTGCATTAAATATAGAAACTTGACGGTCTGTAGTCCCAGAAGACAATATAACTTGTGTTATAGCAACAACTCTAAGTAACTAAGACTGACCTTTTAAGACGAAGAGATACCTCATAATAACTTACCCGTATTCGAAGGACGCTAAATTAGGCCAAGTTCCATGAGTAATAAACTATTAATGCCGGAAAGTTCTGCTCTCCATCACTGTCATCAAGTTCGTGGTTAGTTCCAGTTTCGGCTAGAGCAGCTTCTAGTGACAGGCGTCGAACATGATGGAGCAGTGTGGGAAGTGGAACCCTGGTCTAAATTTAGAACTATGCTCTATCAATCGAAATCGGGTATATAGGCTAAAGGTGTTCAGTTAGCCTAACGTTATGAAATTTGAATAACAATGCTTTACATTTTTGCAATGTAGGTACATAGTTTTATTTGTGAAATCGAGTCATAAACGCATTTAGAAAGAAGTAAAATATTTAATATGTATTCTCATAAAATTTTACATTGTTTAAAAAGAAAATTGTATTTCTAAATTTGACCAGCGTTACACGTCCAATAGCTATCGCGGTAACCGAAGGCTATGTAATTAAAAGCTAATTCATTTTGAAAAATATCGTGTACCTAATGATCTAAGTTATGTTGAACGTAGGTAACTATCGTTACAGTTTGTAAGTAAAGAGCTTTGCAGTAGCAAGAGAGATTAACCCAAACAGACCTACTTTGGATTTGCGTATTGTGAAAAAAAAACCCGTTGAAAATCAAATTAAATATTGTGATAATTTGGAAATTAGTTCATGATTACGAATTGATTAGTGATACTTTATAGTACAATTTTATAATACAATATAAAAGAATAATAAAATAAATTTATACGGAACCCTCGGTGGGTGAGTCCGCTTCGTACTTGTCCGGTTTTTTTTCAAATACCTAGTCAATTTTGTCAAAAATTGTCAGATGCTTCATAATTTTAATTATCTTGCCGTTATCACGTCATTTACACGATTATTTCGCTCTAGAGAACCGGCAGCGGCGTACGCTGCTTATTATGCCACAAGAGCTGACGGCGAAAGTTTATTAGATTTTTTTCAGCATACTAATAAAAACCTCTTGTCACAAATACATGCCCTATAATCACGCCTTTAGTTTTCAGAAGTAACCAACTCGTCGGAAAGTTCACGATTGAACGAATCCGAGTATACTTCGCCTTATTACCGATTCATCGCAATTGATGCCTCATTTAAACTGGGTTACGATAATATTGTAGGATTTAAGTCGCCCGATGAGAGCTCGAATCGCACTCACAATGTACTGCCATGTATTTACAGCTATATTGCACAATTTTTCTTTTTCTTCTTAAGAAATTCGGCTTACGCTTTGTTGAAATGAGTAATAGGTAGTTATGGAAAAAATCCATACAATATTTTACAGTAGAAACATGTTTTTGATTTTTATTTCAGGACTGGGATCGAACCAACCTTTTCTACATTCGAGGCAGATGCCATAACCACCAGTATGGCTGTGAAGGAATTATCTGGGGGCACGGTAGTGTAGCGAAGCGAAGCACATGGGCACTACGTACGGTTTCTCGAAGCGCTTCGTCGTTTTTTTTTTGAACCCTCATAACATTTTTTTTGTATGACTATATTTTGTGAAAGTTTTAGTATTAAATTTGATCTATGAATTATATTCATTAGTATTATATATGGAATAATATTTACAACATCAATAAATTGCTCTGATAATTAGATTAAGATAATTATATGTAATACTGTCTTACTATTCATAAGTGCTTGTTGCTAGGCCTACATGAATAAAGTATATTTGAATTGAATTGAATAACCATACATCGGGGTTTTTGGTGCGGGAATGTTTTACACTAGCCAAAAAATGGGTAAAAACTGTAGAAACTGAGACTATTTTAACATTTCTAAGCACATTTGAAGCTTATTGCCTATTTTTAATTCATAGTTTGGTAATTATTTTACAATAAACAAAGTTATAAATATACGAAAACATTCCCGCACCAAAAACCCCGATGTATGCTCATAACTTGGGTTTGGATAATACCAGATGAACAAAATTCTCAAGATATCATGCAATAGTGGACTTATTAATCATATAAAGATTGCATTATATATCTCTCTTATGCTTTATATTTTATTTATCTAAATAAACCCGATTTCGTTCCCGACTCACTCACTGATGATCATTTAAAACACTTAGGGTAATTCCTAAAATCCTAGAAAGCTGAAAACAAGCCACATATTTTGACTAAGGTCTAGAGTTTGTGAACATTGTATAGCTAGAAGCTTGGCTCTACCATGAGATCTGATAACTTTTTTCGTCTTGGCAACGTTTTACATGAAAATGTTTTTGGTGGGATTCACATTTTCTTCAGAAATTTTAGTTTCTGATTTATACGGGGTGTACTATGTAGGTGATACAAAATATACATACGCGACTGTATTCATTGCTGTAAGCAACTTTCGTTATGAGAACAACCCTGAAATTGCAAAAAAAACATGTTATTTATACTAAAATTGTATGGAGACAAGGACTTTTTGTGATTTAAAAGTTAAAACTGCTATAGTAAATGTTAATGTGAGTAGTTGTTGAAGTTAAAAGAGTAGGTACCTGGTACAATCGCGTATACAAATATCTTGTATCACTTAAAAATTACACCCAGTATATTAGTGTGACTTCTTAAAAACACAAATCCAAATATACTAGTATATTAAAATCATTCGATTTGTATCCAATTAGTTTCTGAGAACACAATGTTCGTAAACAATTTTAAACACTCAATATTATTATTATATTAGCTAAGTCATTGATTCAAACGTATTCATTAAATCTATACGCGCCTATCAGCGACGTCCATCAAAATATTCAGTAGGCGAAATGTAAATGAGCCAACATTTACGAGTAAACCTCAAGGATCGCAGTGAACGGCTCTCCAAAATATTACAATAAAGTTCCAACTACATATATGTATGTATGAATCTGATTAACGTTCTTCTTTGTTGATATAACCATTAGAGAATTTAATTACTCTCGGTTTAATTTAATTTAAACACGTCTTATTTAAATAAAATAAAATATTCGCATATGTGTCTAGCAGGTAGGTACCAGGTACAGGTAGAATTTATGATTGAAAATACTTGTACTTTTTGACCAAAATTATTTTACTAATATTCGAACATGAAAGAAGGTATTCGACAATTTCGCTATTTGGCTTATAATTAATAAGTGGCATAAGTTTAAGGCCATTAAGGCCAACATCATGTTCCTGTAAATTATTTTGCTGAAATGAGGAAATTTAAGAAAACGTGTCGACACGTGTTAATACAGAATGCACTCTAAAGCGCATATCTCTCGCATTACTCTCCGGATTTAATCTTAAAAGACGTAAAACACTTTTCTCTTTAAACACTTAGAGCGTTTTTAAAATCAGCCCCAAATGACTGCATTAGCTGAGCAAGAATGCGTTACGAGAATAAAAATATTGTTCGAGAAAGCATTTTCGGGAAATCGGCTGTAAAAGTTGTCAAGTTCAGTATTTATAGGGTTCGGCGGCAGGTCGCGACACTAATTGGATTTATCACACCGTCTGTCTGTCACACTTTGACCAGTCTAAATATATCTATACCAGTTTCGGTAGTTTGGAGTGTGGTTGACTCTTTGAAAATAATTGAATAATGTCCTGTGAACGTGGTCTACATAAGAGTATGCTTTAGTACTGATCAAGTATATAACTATATTCAATTATACGAGTATATTATTTAGTATGTCAATATTAAGTTTTAAACAGCCAAATTTGTATAATAGCATACGAAAGGTTAAGGGTCGCTGGAGCTTTAAAAAAAAATTAAGACCTGATTCTCACAGATTCTAGTGTTTTTGGGTTCTACAACTCAGAATCACTAGCCTAATATTATGCAATCCTGATGCTTTAAAAAATGTCCAAAATATTGGTATGGAAATTGTAATTTCCACTACGTCACGCTCATACAAGTAAAAAATATTCACACTTAAAACGTGACGTAATGGAACGGACATTTTGAGACATATTTTTTAATGATATAGGATGGAGAATGCTAACGATTCTGAGTAGAATGCGCCCAAGAAAGTCCAGCTTTGTAAGAATCAGGTTTTCAATATCTATTTTAGAAAACACCCGGCTATCGCTGGAACTGCTTATGGAGAAGACTGCATTTTGACCGTAACTAATTTTGATAAAAAATACAGAAGCTTCTACATAATTGAAAATCATGCATCCATTGCATGTAAGGTACATAGTACATTAAATTAATTGTTACAGAAAAAATTATGACTTTTCAAGAGTTTCCTAAACGTATATTCCAGCGACTGGATAGTACCGTAAGGGTAAACACCCTTAGATACTACGTTTACTTTGGTTCATTAGGTAAAATGTTTGATGTTGGGTATCAACTTTACTTTGTATTTCAACATAAACATACAATACAAACATAAGTAGTAAATATTTAAATTATATTCAAACTTCACCCGAGATTAGGATATTGTTCCCCTTCTAAGCATCAAACTTAACAAGAGCGGTTAATTAATGAATTTGTTTTGTTAACCTAAACAATTCCGTAAGCAAAATTTGGTAATTACAAACAAGTTAGTCGAAAGTCATTGGCCTGAATCCTATGCAAATATCGTCTGATCAAATATTGTTTAACAATCCTCGCAGGTCGTGACCTCAGGATGACAAGGCATTGACGAGAGAACTAGCTTTAGCCGGCGGTTTCACATTTAGATTTGAAACTTCAATTATCATCAGTTCATGTGTTCTAACTTTACAAGCCCTAATTAAAGACCTGCGAACCGCACCCCTGCTGCCGCTGCGGAGGCCCCGTTGAAGCCCTCGGACACCATGGACTATACTGCCAGTCGAGTGCGGGCCGAAATTTCAGGCACGCGGCGCTCAATGATTTGATCCGCAGAGCTCTCGGCACAGTCAATATACCGGCAACCCTCGAACCAGCTGGCTTGTCAGCGGCGGACGGGAAACGACCCGATGGATGCTCGCTTGTACCTTGGTTTTTGGGGCGACCCTTGGCATGGGATGTGACCTGCGTGGATACATTGGCTCCGTCCCACGTCCAGGGCTCGTCCCGAAAACCGGGGACGGCTGCAGAAGACGCCCAACTTAACAAGTGCCGCAAATATGCATTTTTAAAAAACAATTACATATTTGCAGCACTTGCAGTTTAAACCTTTGGGCCGTGGTCATCGGACACCAAACAAGTCGTGAAAGAAATCTCTCACAAACTTGTGTGGGTGTCCGGCGATCTTCGTGCGCGGGAATATTTCGCTCAGCGGCTAAGTCTGGCAATTCAACGGGGAAATGCAGCAAGCGTTCTGGGGGCGACTCTAATGTAATCCAATTTAATATACCTAATCTTGACGTGTAATTAATAAATAAAAATTAGATAGCCCTAATTTCACAAACTCTACACCTTAGTCAAAATATGTGGCTTGGTCGTTTCGTTACTACAAGAAATATTGTATAACACAACAGTAATGAACAGTGAATACATTTTACACGTTACGCCCATATGATGGTAGCGAAACGGCCTAGTCACATATTTTGACTAAGGTGACAGTTTTTGAAGTAGTAGGCTTGTAGAGTTAGAAGCTTGGCACTACATGAGATCTGATAACTTTTTGACAGTGCGAGCCTTAAGGTTTCGGAATATAACATTTTAGGTATTGTGTAACCATCTCAATGGTTACTCGGTGTAGTTGTCGTTGCCGAGTTCGGCCAATCAAGTGATATACCTATACACCAACCATCTTACTGTACGTTTGTGAGAATTTTGTTTATCTGAGATAATCCCAATTCCAAACCCAAGTTATAAGGGTTCAAAAAAAAAACGCCAAAGCGCTTCGAGAAAAGGTAGGTGCCCTTGCGCTTCGCATGGCTCGCCCTGCCTACGGTGCCCCCAGATGTTTACCCTTTTAGAATTTAAACCGCAGACATACTGACTTGTAAAATAATATTAGGAAGGATGGTATGACTTAACAGGAAAGATGAACAAAGATGAACGGGTGAGTGAACTTTATAGAGCAAATTCAAAAGCTTTTCATAAAGTTATGTCGATACAAACTTAATCAAGTTTCAGACAACCTGAAACTTGCGGCATTGTTTTAGCCGATTAAATATGCCGATCAATTGAAATTTAAAGGCATAATAGCAAAACTGTTTTTGTTATCTTTTACGGCACATTTTCTGGGTGAATTTCAAAAATAGACGTGTTTAAGGACTTGGTTAGTCTTAAGTTCCACTGTGTTACGATAATTAAGCAGCTTATATTTAAGCTACATGCATGAAAGTGTGGTAGGGTATGCTACGCTATATAAACTTTTATCTGTAAGAATTAAGTACAATCAAATATTTATTAATTGTGTGAGATGAAGTCTAAGACAATTTCGTGCTCCAAATTTGAGATGGCACGGGACGGCGGTACGTTATTCATTATGATAAAATTTACCGTTTGACAATTCAGTGACCAATTCGGCTGTTAAACTAGCGGGTAAATTTTATCTTAGACTGCACCTCTCATTACAATCAATAACCCTTTGGTACAAAATATAATACAATACAATTTACATAGTTAATTTTCGTAATACAATAACAACGCTTAATTACATTTTTTTTAAACTTAGCCACATATAAACATGAATTTTACATGCGGTAATAAAGATATTATTTTCAGTGAGAGCTATAGAAAAATATTTAAGCTTAGCTTACCTATTTCAAGTCATGAGTTACCAACATTGTCTAAGGTACTTAAGTTTAAATGTATTATTAACATATGAACATTTTAAACAAGAAGGAAACGGGGTGGCAAGAACCGACGGCAGTTGCGTGGGATCCATGTTCGTTAAAACTTTGCTCATCACTTCACAAATTTCTGGTAACGGGCTAAGCTTACTGATCCCATTAGTACTAGTTACACTTTACATTTTGTAACCAGATAGAGCAATCCGACTTTTACTGACTTCTCAGCCTGGAATTCTTCTTGCGGAATTTGAAAAGATGCGTAGGAAAATATGTAAATATGAATACACCCATGAAGTCCGGTTTCTCAAGCGGAATAACAACCGCCTATAGAAATATCCCTTTCATCGCTACATCGTTACGCGTTTCCAAAAATAGTTCAGAAATGGATGTGACTTAAAAACGGCATCTGAAAATCGACAACCCCTATCCTCCGAGTCACGGTTAGGACCCTAATAAAAATCAGATTAGTTTACCTTCAGAAGCTCGCACCCAACTCAATCGTGCGTCACAAAAAGCGACCTTGTTATGTAAAAAATATAGTTGACATTTGAAAATAATGGAATACTCTGTTGTGTGAAAGATAGAAAACAGCTCAAGGTCCGAGAAGCCTCGGAAAGCCCTCGACGATAAAAGCTCGGCAGGATAATAATAAGGTTATCGAGAGGTTTTATTGAATACC
Organism: Cydia pomonella; assembly: GCF_033807575.1. Classification (NCBI taxonomy): domain Eukaryota; kingdom Metazoa; phylum Arthropoda; class Insecta; order Lepidoptera; family Tortricidae; genus Cydia; species Cydia pomonella. The sequence goes on along the minus strand of NC_084711.1, from coordinate 4,840,522 downwards.
TTTCATAGGAATTGGCGATAAGTAACATAGTTTATTTACGAAAGGTTATTTTGCGATCGCGGTATAGGCTTACAGACATTTGGTTTGGGTTGAAAATCTTTATTTAGATGCCATTCCAATGAAAAAGCTAGGAAGGGCGTTACTAATCTATTCTGTCTCTATTCCCAAAAGGTTGAAAGGTCCCGCTCACAGACCGGAGCGACGTGCGAATTCGCATATAATGTGTAAATCGCCTTAACCTTAACCATATAACCCAAATGTCCTCAGGATATTTACAAATTTGTAAATAACCTAACGACGTATTTATATTACGGACGATAGGGTGTTGCTTATTTCGTCGAAGTAAACATTTTCTACGTCTCACCCCCTTAATGTAGTCTCTGCCATTAAAAAACCAATGTAGTTAGGTATATTTTTTTCCGAATTTTTTGTTACGTTATAGAGGTCTCTACCGAATTTTGAAAATATGGACCCTTCATGCTACGAAGTTTTATTATTCAAGTTTTTTACTTTGTGGGACGACAAATCGTTAAGTATTAAAGTGCGTTTCAACATAAAATAACACCCCTATTTTAGGCGTTCTGAATATTGATTTAGCGGTGAGTACTCCTGTATTACATCTTATATCAAATATAACATTTAGGGCCACTTGCACCAATCACTAACACGGGGTTAACCAGTTAAACCTGGAGTTACTATGGTTACCAGTACAATTTGACACTGGGTTAACAGTTTAACAGGTTAACCCCGGGTTTGTGGAATGGTGCAAGTGGCCCTTACTAGCTTTGATATACATTGACTCATTGTCTTATTAAAACGAAAAAGGAAAAAAAACTTGTATGCACTATGTCCAAAAGTGCGGTAGCGACCTTTAAAACGTGACTGAAAATTCAGAAAATAAAACTACATTATTTTTTAAATGGCAGAGACTGCACTAAGGCGGTGAGACGTAGAAATTTTTAACTTCGATGAAATAAACAACACCCTAAGGTGCGGAGCTCGAGAGCACTATGCGCAAACATCAAGAAAATACCCATTTGTATATTGCATTTCAGTATTTTCGTAGCAGGCTATTTTAAGCAACTCTTTACAGTTTGTCATAACACTATTATGTTGCCACACGTGCCAACTGTGAGGCTAACTAAAACAAACCGGGCTTTACTATACAAACTACTAACTAGCGAAAGTTCGAGAATCACTGTCAAAGTTTTGATACGTGGAGTGAATGAGCGTAGACTAAAAGGTCATTGCAGCGTGCGATGTGCAACGATCATAGTATAGGAAATCGAATGAACTAGTGTACCAAACTACCTGTCAGATTACGGAATATACGAGAGACCTGACAAAACTACATATTTATGTATATTATAATATTTTAGGGACTCCTTTGACACTGTAGTTTATTGTATGGAAATTTCAGTTCAACGTTTTTACAATACTCTCAAATATTATTTTTTTGTGTGGCAACAAGTAATTGAAGTAGCAACAATACCTAATTACCTATAATTATTTCAAATTGAAATAAAAAACTGAATTTATGGATTAAAAATGGTTGAAATATGTTTATAAAAATAGTTATGATTTATTACTAACACTGTATGGACCAAGGTCTGAAATAAATGATTTTTATTTTATTTTTAACATATATGGGAAATTATTCCATGAACTACAGTAATTGCTCTCTCAGTATGGATTTGTTCTAGGGGTCATTTCGAGGTTGGTTCTCTTCCTGTATATAGGTAGTTTTGGTTAAGTTTAATAACATTATTGTCCGCGGTTTCTCCCTGCTGGGTTTTCCCCAAGTCGGGCGCGGGAAATCTGGCGTGACACTCTTTGAAAGCCTGCATTTCAGGGAAATAAATATCTTAACAAAAACCGAACACAACAGCCTAGCATCTGCAAAATATATATGATAACCTGTTAAGATGGATTCAAGACAACGATTTTAAATAGGATACCGCAAGGACAAAGGAGGTCGCAAGCCTAGCGGTAAGGGCATGCGATTTTCAATTCGGGTGTCGTGTGTTCAAAGTATACATATAACTACAAACCCCGGCTCGTAACTATGAGTTTTTCGGAATTTATGAACGAAATATCATTAGATTCGCTTGTCGGTCAAAGGAATACATCGTGAAGAAACCGGACTAATCCCAATAAGACTTAGTTTTGCCTAAGAGTTGGAAGTTCAGATGGCCGTCGTTTTCGTAAACTAGAGCCCACGCCAAATCTCGGAATTAGTTGCCATTCCCGGATTCCATGACAAAGGCAAAACTTCCATGCAGGCGACGCACGTTACGTACATGCTATGCTAGCGAAGCAAACTCGTGGCAAGGCTTACTGTACGTAGTCCTTAGGTAACTTAGGGAAGTTCTGTACAGAAACAAACTGCACATAATTTTCCAATAGGTTCCTGTGGCTGCTATTTACAGGCGGGCTTGACCCTGGCGGGCGGGCCCTGTGACTTATAAAAATAGTCAGCAATTGGTACCTTACAACCCCATTACTGTACCGGAATCGCCTGGCTAACCATGGCTGATTCGCGCCGTAACACATTACATAGCCACGGCAGTCTTTTAAAGAGTTCATACGTGGTGGATACAACTACAATTACGTATGTAAAGTTGTATGCTGACATTGATTGGAAGGTTATTTGCATTTGTTCTGATATTTGACAACAATCTGATTCAACCGTACAGTCGAATTAAAAACAAAAAGCATGTCGGGCCATGCTCATTGTAGGGTTTCATAGTTACTATACGGGCAAAACAGGCCAAATGGGGCTATTATCATGTACATTACAAGCTTAAGAGAGCTACCTCATTGGTGGAGGCACATTTTCTTTCGGAGCGATTATTTAAAAAAAAATGGTTGCTTTTTCGTTTTGATTGACCTGTCCAACGATACCCCACACTGCTGGGTTAAAGCAAAAAAAAATAAAAAAAACATTTTGTATGGGAGGTCTCATACATTTTTTTAGTTTTTATTTTTACCGTTCTGATGGCGACAGAATGCAGCATGCTTAATGTATTCAATTGTAAATTGCAGCTTTATAGCAGTAACGATCACGGAGCAAAGCCGCGGACGGACAGACGGACATAGCGAATCTATAAGATTAAATAAATAAAGGTTTCTAGGTCACTACGAAACCCTAAAAACACAGCGTAATGGAATCATAGTCAAGCGACATGTTGATTTTTTTTCAATTCAATCAACTTTATTTAGATTACAGTAAGTTAAAGACAAAAACTTTCATGCAAATGTAAAAAATCCTTCAAATGATGGCCACCAAAACATTGCATTAAATCTACATAAGTAATTAACTGAGTGAACCTAAACAAACACGACCGCGGTTCGGACTATTCCAGTCTCGCTATAATTAGCCCAAGCCCTCTGATTATAATTTATGCGTTTGCGATTCGGCATTATTTATAGCTGTCAGTGGGCACTCGACAAAACATTTGGGAGGACTTTCTGAACCCTCGTCCAAATTTGTATTTTCAAACGAACCTTTGTCTATAAAGGTGTAGTGACGTATGCAGCGTATATATGAGCGTCAATGACCCTCGAAGAAAATTCGTTATTATTGAGTAAATTATATTGCAGAGAGTAAAAAATAGCACCTTATTATTTTCTTCAATAATAATACCTTTCTTGATAGTAAATGTAAGGTATTATTAACTTTTTTCTTATTTCCGTTACAACGTTGAACAAACAACAAAAACTTTTAATTGGAAAAGTTTTTAAAAATTCCTGCAATTCCTTCAGAATATTACATTATTAACCTAGGGATGAAATGGTGCCTTTCGCTAGAATTAAACACTCTACTTTTCATTTCGAATACGAGGAAAGTAAAATACATGTGTGCATTAAGAAAACATGGCTAAGTATAAACTTCAGTAGTATTTCTTGAGAGTACTTTAAAAACACAACAACACAAATTGTACAACAAATCCATTTAAAACCAAAATATTAATTTCTATAAAAATTCAAGCAATTATTGTCGTGTCTTATAGCGGACGGCGAGTTATTACTGTATTGTTTTTTACTTTTTTTAAACATGTATCCACTAAGAAAAACACAAACAGCCAATTAATGTAGCCGCGGGCCGCGTCTACACGACCCGATCAGCATCATTTCAAGCTATAGGATAGAGTCGTGTATGATCGTGTAAATACTGCTTAGTAAAATATATTATTTTATGTTTTTTAAGGATCTCATGCGTGCAAATACGGCTTATATTGCACAATTATATTGAATGAGCGAATATTGAATGGTACTAAATGGCAGAATAGTTGTGCCTTTAACCTTTAAAAAATAATTAAAGAGGGAATTGTTTTTGACGGTTTTTGATGTGAAGGTTCGATTTGAGTGCTGGTTGATGTTTAAATTATGATTATTTTACCTGATTTCCTCGCATGTTTGGGGAAAAGCACTACATATATATGCCTCGGCAGGAACAGCAATTCGTGGATTCGTCTACATTGTCGAAATCGAAACTCATCCACGAATTGCCCTTTCCCGGCCTCTGCAATAATATACTATTCAAGCCACTGTTCGGAAATCTGGCAATAGATAGTCTAAAACTAAACTGGAAAGTAGGCAATAGCTGTAGTACCTGAACCAACACTACTATAATGTTTCATTGTTATGATCATCTGTCATTGGTGATCATTGTTATCATCGTCTGTCATTGGTGATGGTAGAAGGTCTTTTTTTGGCGCAAATTTTTCCTTTAAAAAATAAATTTGTTATTTATAGGACCAATTACTTGTTAAAAAAAGAAACGTCAAAAACATTCAGTTCACTCTTAAGGCGTTTTTACTTTTGTAGCTGTTTATGGTTTTTTAGCAAAAACGCTTCTACATTTAGAGTCGATTTGAAGCAAACAACAGAAAAACGCCTCTTAAAAGTGATAAAAAAGTAAAAAAGGCGGGATCGGAAAATACTTACTGAATTGGATAGTGTAAATTGTGTTTGACTAAAAAATATAGGAAACACGTATCTTTTTATAAAAATGAGTTCTTCTAGTAAAGAAAATATAAATGTTCCTGGCAAAAATACATAACTATCTTTAAAATTAATTTCTATTTAATATTAATTTGTATTAAAGTACTAATAGTTATGCAAATGTTTTCTTATTTCATTGCAGTAGTCGTGAAAAGCACTATGTATGTAATGCTTCGGCCGGAAACGCTAAAGATGGACTCGTATTATTTGAGGGCCTCTACTAACGTGTCGGCTCTCAAACTCACTCGTCCATCTTTGAGCGGTTTTCCGGCCTCTCCTAAAATGTACTATTAAAGTAGTCCAATATCCAAAGACTGACTATTTATTGTCTACTGTCGACGTCAGGAAAAAATATCGACATTTCAGGAAAGTCTCCAAAATTATATTAAAAGATAGTGACAACGTTTTTTTTGACAGGTTTTATCCTACTCTCGACGCAGTAAACAAATCTCTCACTCATCATATTACCGACTATCGAAAACACGTCTCTACTTCCGTAATATACTTTTGTTCGTGGAAGTTTAAAGTACTATACAATGAAATGTTAAAAGCGCATCTGAGAAAAATGCTATAAATCACAAGATGAAGTATTAATACCAAGAACCGTAAAAATACTACAGCCACCAACGTCGTTTCGTAAATAGATGGTTTACTTTTAAGAACGAGATGTTTCCAGGCAATCACCTTAAAAGTTAGAGAAATAAGAAAGCTTACTTATTTGTCTATGGTCCGAAGAAAACCGGATTAGAATCAGATCCAGCTAAGCTTATTTTCAGACAAAACAATTTTCTAACACCTACCTATATTGACATTATCGACAACAGTGAACTTCGGAAAAGCGAGTACAGTCGACCTCCTAAATATGTATACATTTCTTCACCTTAATCCGTTGCAATAAGGTGATATAAATTATACATATTTATGAACTCGACTGTACTTTGAGTGAAATACCTAAATTTCATTATACCTCATTCATTGTAGGTCGAAACAATGATTTATTGCGCGCTAAAGCTGCCTATGACGTCACATCAACTTGGGCTATTATAATTGTTATTAAGTTACTCGGGAACAGCTGAAATGTTCTGTTTATGTAATAAATTGATCGGCGTATTTGCAATTTAGGTCAAACTTACAGGTAAAATAGCGCTTTACGCACGGTTGCTAATAACTAAAAGGTATTTCAGTAAGCCTATACTTATATATTATCAAAAACGTTTCTTTTTCTAAGAATATCGAATAACTTACGTGTTACGAATTCACATTTCTTTATTCCTTCAAAAAGCTTACCTGCAACAGAAAAATACAATACTTATAAAATAGTTAAATGAACAAACGTACTTATCAAAAATTATAGTAGTTTATGTAACTGTTATGAAAGGCATTAAATTTCATAATAGGATCACTCTAGTGTTTTAATTATGAACAGTTACATACATTGCCCTATCAACACACATATTATAAGCTCCCTATGATGTGTTTATGCATGTTACTATTGGGATTGCGGCATCGTTGCTATGTCGCGGATATGGTAGCTGCTCTGAAAAATCGCTCGTTAAATATACTCTAATTGATCGAGTGATAATTGAACGCTCATTATATACGAAATCGGTCAGTTTCTAAACAAGAAATATAATAATTATTGCGACAGTATAAACCAAAGGTCTAATGGCGGTATATATTATTTTTCATGAATTTCACGCAACTGTAGTTTTTTTTTAATTGGGAGACAAAACTAGAATCAGCCCCGCAGGACAACCAATATGCCATATCGTTCGACATTAACGATCTGGCTTACTAGGTGACCCTGCCTATGAAGCCAGGCATTTATTATTATTAATACTGGATCCGTGTGAATAGCTTTGCAAATGCCACTTATCATGTAATCTTTTTCGAGAAGTTAAGAATGGGTATAGTTTCTATTTTCCTCCGTGAGCTTCTACGGATTATCGTCTTATCTATTGTTTAAAAACCGCAAAGGCGCGTGCCACTATGAAAAAATGGTCAAGCCGCATAGGTAGCATTTATTGAATTACTACTCTATTGAGCACGGAATAAGATTCATTATGAACTAATACAGAATTCTAACAGAATAGCTGTCTGATCTCTATTGGTGCGTCTAAGGTAGGCGACTAAACGCTCTCAAACCAGCTTAACTTGTGACACTGCGATCCGAAACAAAGATACGTATTCGAAGACCTCGCTTGCACTGGTAATGCGAGCGCACGGCTAGCTAGCGCCAAGGAAGCAATGTTATGTTTCTCGAGGAGCAGGTAAAAAACAGGGCCGGATTTTCACACAAATATATTTGGGTGGTTTTACGAAATAACGCTAACTCTTCTGACTTCTAACAAACTGACACTGTTTGTATGGTTTGCTTGAAAGAGTTAGCGTGATTTGACTCTAAACGATATGCATATTTTGTGTTATATTTATTTATTTGATGCATACACTATTATGTATATGTTACTTATTTTTTTGTTGACTCATAATATAAATTTGTATAAATGTTTTATATCGACCGGGAATATCGACCCGACTATCATGAACAAGGGGACCGACCTTCCTAGGAAACTATGGTGTCGCTTAAACCGCTTAAGAACCGGGCACGGACGATGCAACTTCTTCCGGCATAAGTGGGGTTGGAGAGACTCCGCGCTATGCGACTGCGGCATCGAGGACCAGACTATGGAGCACATCATCCAGCGGTGCCCACTCCGCGCATACTCGGGTAGCCCGGTTGATCTATTAGACTTGACGCCCGATGCTGTGCAATGGTTGCAAAACTTGGATGTTGCCTTATAAATAATACTGTATATGTATAATTTTGCCTATGTGACTATATCGCCATACGATTAAATAAATAAATAACCAATTTGCATAAAAGCTTAACAAGTTACATATATACCTACCCCTTCCTCAAGAATCACTATTGATAAATGAAAGTGGTATGAAAATCCGTTAAGTAGTTTTTAGTTTTGGAGCGGGTTTATAAGATGTAGTGAATTGATGTTTTCCTCTAGAGATGGAGAGAGGTCAGTCGTGCACATAGCCAATAGAGGTCAAATCATCAAAAAATCCTTTGTTTTGTTGTTCAGAGATGTTCGAAATTTTAATGTCTTTATAAATCAATTTGATGTTATTATTATAACTTTTAGTCCTCTGCGTGTCCAGTACAAGTCCTTCAGAGTTTTGTTGGGACTGCCCTGTGACGACGTGTGCGGGTCAGCACAAACACTCTCCTGAAGATGATTGCGGAAAGGATTGATAGCCCTCTTATCACTCATTGGATGTCAATGCATGTTCGAACCAATGAGCATTTTTTTTACTAACATTAACGTTTATTTTTAAGGTTATATTTTTTCTTTGATACTAATGTTGTCTTATAGACAAAAATATGGATACCTGGTGTCTAAAATAAATATTTTCATTTCATTATAAAATTTTCACAGATAGTAAATTTGTTCGACCAAACAGTTTATCTTTACGCTTGCTCTAATTTGCGGATTTTGAACGCATCATAGAACGTTTATGTTATGTGTGGTAAACTGTAGATAAACTAATTTTATCATGGATATGACTTGTCAGTGTTAGGGTCTGTTTCTCAAGTCTAAGTCTAAAGTTTATTCGTCAGATAAGCGGCAAGTAGCTTATTCAGGACTTTACTTGGACATTATGAAACTGAACCTTAGTGACATATGGTTGAAGAAATCAAACACAAATCCAAATCATAGTGATTACAATCAGAATAAGCTTCTTGGTATTCTTATGCTTCAGTAATTTTCCTCTAATCTTGTGTGTCCTCTGATAGACAATATGCTGACGTGAAAAACTGTACTTTCCACGCATCCAAGAAAAAGGTATTTTGTTGAAACTTAATACCTACGTCACAGACAACACAGCAAGACATCTTTCATTAATTAACGTTATGAGAAGCGGACAACAGGGCACGCAGTGTTTACGACAATGGGGAAGATTCCTTTGTTTATCAAATATCTATGAATATTCCTTATGTATAACTAATATTATATCATTGATATTTTGGGGCTAATTAGTTTAGTCACAAAATAATACTAGAGTCAAATCAAGATAAGTTGGCAGCGATTTTGACAGCCCAGATAATCCAAGTGTTATTCTAAACGTCAAACTTCTATGAAAATTGGACGTTTACTTTCCACTTGTACAGGCTGGGCTATCAAAATTGCTGCCAACTTAGGTTATGTTCTATTCGATGGCGCCACTTTTTGATTTTTAACAAATTCAACACATATCCGTGAAAGAATAAGGATCAAAGTCAAATTCTAAAAGTTTTAATCATGTGTCGAAAGATGACAGTAACTTTACTGCAAAGTTTTCTTTGACAATCCACCTCTATTTCAAATTATCTTTTTGGGGCTTGCATTCAGCAGAAACCAATGAATTCGAATATTAAAAATATCTCGCATATGTACTCGCGGTACCTACTAAATATATATTTAAATGAATTGAATTACAATACATCAAATTGTCCCGCTCGTGTAAGAAACAGGTTGGCCGTATGCTTGTTTGCCACCGACGTGGTATACGAGCAGTAAGTATTTATAGCTCAGAACGTTTTTCTCCATTAAGTCGGTTTAATTTTGTTTGAAAACCCAATTAATACCTTTCAAATTAATTACAAAACTAGTTAAGTAAATTTGCTGAGGCTTGCCGTCGCTGCTTGTGCCAAAAACTCCCGGTGGCCTAATTAAGTTCTCATTACGCTCCCGCCACCGATCTCATTTCCCTCCCACAGCCACTTCCGTTTTAATACTCCCTGTTAGAAGAGCTACGTCATCAATATCTGTACAATATTTCAACTTCTGATATTACCTATTATGGAACTCTACTATCAGTAAATATAGCGGAAAATCATCGGTCATCCAGCTATTAGACAAGCTTGAGACTTGATCACACGCCATACTTATCTTTATGCGCAATCAAATTTAAGATTACTAGATACTGCTATTAAGAGGAAAGGGGGCGGCCGTTTCTTCATACAAACGTAGCCCCCATTTTCCTCTCTGGAAAATATTTTTACATAATTTGTTGTGTATTAACCATAGCCCTACGTATGACTTTTTTAGATTTTTTTTATTATTATAAAAATTTGGAGCCATAACAGATTTCATACACCTTTTCACTAGTAAATGCTCCTAATTAACTCTTATAATAATTAAAAATTCAAAAAAATATCAAACGTAGTGGCATAGCTGTGGTTCATACTTTAACAAATTGTGTCAAAATATTTTCAATAATGTTAATATCCAGAGAGGAAAATGAGAACTACGTTTGTATGAAAAGATGATTTCCCGCGGGTCCTCCACTTTCGTCTTAAATAAACAGAAAGTCTAACATTTAATATAATATAATAAGTTTCACCACCATCGTCAACTTTCTTAGCAGGGTTGGAAGTCGCGTTCAGTCGGATATAATATTCTTCCTTGTCGACGTAACTTTTCCGATTCGAAAAGTACACGTAATGATATTTCACTGATAACTACCTTGGAGATAGCTGACGTTGATTTATACTGTAATTAGGCCGTTCACGCTTAGAGGAAGTAACCAAAAGCGTATTGTCTTCATCGGCCGCGCAACCGCACAGTTATGAGCATAATATTTACAAAGGGGAAGACGGTCACCGTCTCACTGGGTCGGCTAGACGATCCATTTACTTCAAACACTAAGCAAAAATGCTGAAAGGATCCATCTATTCGATTACGGTCTTTCTGCTCACATATCAAGGGGAGTTCTGGCCGCAGCTAACCAATATGATAATTTTGCCGAAACGGAATCGCTCATATGATCCACTCCGGAAAACACTTGCGCGAGGAAGTGAATTTAAAACATATCGCGTTTACGCTTCGCAAAGGTGCGGTCATTTTTATAAAACGGTTTCCTGGTCCATTATGGAGATAGATAAACACTTTACGAGATTTTCGGCGCATCGTGTGAAGCATATTTTATTGGCGGATCGGCCAGGCTTTCTTCGATTGTTATGTTACCTATACCAGTTTCTTCATATAACATATACACTCTTGAGCAATATAAAATGGATCAGTTTGTATAGAATATTTATACAAAATGACTTAGTTTCATTCCTTTTGAGTGTACGTATTAACACAAACACTGCGCTGACATGGATTGTTTACTACGGTGATTCAGACGCGAGTGATGAACACTGGAGATTAATGTTTCGATCAAGATTTTACGTCATCAGTCCGTCATCTAAAGAAAAAGGACCCATGCATTTAGTTAGTAGCGTAAGATAGGCCCTTTTATACTGATACAGTATTACGCCAGTGCGAGGGACAGCATGCCGATTTGATTAATGGTTTCAGAGTAATTACGCAATGACCCAAAATCGATTGCGTCCAGCCTGTCAACCCTTGTGGGTGACCTTTTCTTTGTAAACAGCCCCGATTTTAGGTCAGCCGTGGCCAGGTTTTGGGGCTAGAGGAAAATTTGTCTTGCGCCGCGGGGGTGGACAGGATACATCTGAAAAATGCGTAGTAAAACTAATGGCGGCATGTTACGTCCGGACACACGATATCACGTAGTAAAAAGAACAGTAAACCTAATACGAGTACGTAATTAAAGTATATCTATGTTAACTGTCTAATACACTGCCTAATTGTGACATATTTTTATGTTACACACGCCACTAATTTTACTCGAGCCTCACTGGAGATCAACATGTTGCGTTGACAATATACCTACTAAGCCGAGGTTTTCCCGAGGGGCTACAGTATGGGGTTCTTCAAAAAAGGAGTGTACAGGTTTTTAAAGGGTCGGCAACGCGCATGTAATGCCTCTGGTGTTGCAGGCGTCCATAGGCTACGGTGACTGCTTACCATCAGGCGGGCCGTATGCTTGTTTGCCACCGTCGTGGTATAAAAAAAAAAAGCCATATTTTTTATCAAAATTATTTTCTTATTGGTTTTGTGTTCTCTTATATTTAATTTGTATCATCATCATCTTGCTCGCGTTGTCCCGGCATTTGGCCATGGTTCACGGGAGCCTTAAGTCCGCTTGGCAACTAATCCCAAGAATTGGCGTAGATACTAGGTTTTACGAAAGCGATTGCCATTTGATCTTCCAACCAGAGGGTAAACTAGGCCTTATTGGGGATAGTCCGGTTTCCTCACGATGTTTTCCTTCACCGAAAAGTGACTGGTAAACGTCAAATGATATTTCGTACATAATTTCCGAAAAAGTCATTGGTACGAGCCGGGGTTTGAACCTGCGACCTTCAGATTGCAAGTCTCACTCTCTTACCGCTAGGCCACTAGCGTTTTTTCTTATATTTAATTTTAATGTTTTACAATAAAGGGAGCTAAAAGTACAAAAAAAAATCAAATCAAATCAACCCTCTCCACAGTTTAGTACTCTAGACGCCACAAAAGTGTCACGCCGCGGCCCGAAGTGGGTCTTCGGAGATTTATTCGGCGATGTAGGCTGCGGAAACGACTCTAATAGTTCCTTATTGTACTATCACCCCATGTGCTTTTGAAAATTCATGTAATTCTACACCTTGTTCTTAAGCAATAAAGTACTCGTTCGAAATAGCTTTAAGATGCACATACGGTCGACATGCTAAGCCAGTCGACCCACTCTCGCAAGTGTTTGTTTTGACACCCGGCCCGTTAATACTTGATTCGATTCAAGGTTAACAAAGAGTGATTGGGTGAGAGCAAACTCTTTTTTGTACTAAACTCTCTCTACTAACTTAATTGGTTTTCATTTTTTATTTCTTGTTAGTAGCTGCTTCTTTGTAGGTGCTATTTGTTGTGTTATGCGTCATAGTTACTGAATATGTCTTCGTCTTCGCTTCGTTCGCGCAGAAGTTGCTAATCTCACTCGTTTATAAACTTCCTCCCAACTATTTTATTAACGCAGGGATTTAAGATAAGGAAAAAAAATACTATCTCGATATCAAATGTCATCTTATTTAAGTAGGTACCTACTAAAATATAGGACGATTTCGCAAAAATATTGTTGCGGTAAAAACATCCGATTCCACTTTTAAATTATAATCAAATTTTCGTTAAAAGCTAAGAAAATACATTGATCTTTTTCGCAATGTAGTCATTTGTTTGGCGAAATAAGTCAAGGGAAACACCCGAATCTGTCAGGCGGACACGCTAGAATTAGGTAACAAATGAAACGTTAATCTCTCGCGAAATTGAATAATCCGTTACAGAATCTAAAGTAATAGGTTGAGATAAATGGGTCGTTGACGCAAATATGCGTCCTGGAAAGTCAAGAAAGGCAAGACGATGAGGGCACGCAGGAATGCGGTTGCCCGACGTAAGCCGCTTAATAACTCAAACTTATGACAACTGAGATCAAAATATATATTAAGTGATAATTTTATGCAGAGGTTACGTGCCTGTGTTTTCCTCGGTATTAAAAGCTCTTTGTTTATATGCTAATTAGACTTAAAGGCAAATATTTTGTTTTTAATTAGTCTACGTAGGTGTTAAATTATGTCAGGTGTGCTAGAGAAGCTCTCGAACTTAAAGGGTAATTGAATAATTATTAATAACATTTGACAATCTAACTTTTCCCCAACACAATACCTTAATTAAAAAATATTTTTAGATACTGTGATTGTATAATGCGGCACCTTGACTGTGTCATGACCGCTACTATGTGAATGTTATTGTAATAGGAGCTGTTTCGCTTTCTGTTTTTATTCCACTAGCACTTAGTTTTTAATAATTATTGTTACTAACCATTATGGGCTATTGTTGTATTTTAAATAAATAAATTGATGTTCGATATAATTTAAAACTTCCAATGGAGAAATTCCTTAGTCTTTGTTCTCGTCAGTTGGAAATTTCCTGTTTCTCGATAATCAAACACTTACAGAATCTAGACGGCCCCTGTGTAAACATTTGGTCTGCCAAATAGTGAGCATTGTTTAGTGTTCTATTCAGAATTTGTATTTCCTTAGCGTTTTTGAATTTGGTTTAGATTAAATACTGAACATCTATAGAGCTAAGAATATAATGAGTTAAGTTTTTAAACCTATATTTGACGTAAATATTTTTGTTAAATTGTCATCGCTATAGCTCCTCGTTGGCGAGGTAATTAATTAAACCTACTAAACAAATGAAACACAAGATGAAAAACAAAACAATAAAGTAAAGCCCGGGCACGCGCCTGGCACACGAGTGGAAATGTTACAACGTCGTCCTTCAGATCTGGGGCAATGCCTGTTGACGGGTTTTCGATCTAAAGGACACCATGTAGTTACGTGAATAAAAGATGTGTTTTATCCAAAAAGTAAGTTTGTTTCTTTTAGGAAATTAAAGATCAGCTAGTGATTGATATTCTGCAGCTTACCTACTCTCCGAAATTAGAAGCGCTCTGGTGGAATGCACATAATAAATTAAGGGCTACTTGAACCATCCAGGGCTAGTCACTAACTCTGGGTGAACCGGTTAAACCCGTAGTTACCAGTACCATTTAACCCTGTGTTAACGGTTAACTCCGAGTTAATGGCTATGGCTAACCCTGGTTTGGTGCAAGTGGTTCTAAGAGGCTATTGGGCTGCAAATGAATATTTAGCTTAACTTACACTACTCTCTTAAAATTCTGAAAAAAGCAGATCTTATGATACTTTTGCATATTAGTAATAGGTAAATAATGTGATAAATAAAACGAGGTTATCGCTTATTTTCTCCATAACAACAAAGGCTAAAAGGACTGTAATTTGAAGCTAACAAGCATGAAAGCCTAGAGAGGGTAACTAAACGATTAGATTAGAGCGTTTTTAGGACAACCCCTGTTGATTCTATGTCAACCCAAATAGCGGCGTAATACGTTACGACACGAGTGACACAAAAAGCGGAGTGGAAAACATCTATTCCAGGCGGTGTTTCCCGAAAAATTCGTAGCGATAAAGAAATTGGTCCGCACTCGTATCTTGATGTGCCGGAATTTGCGTAGAAAAACATAACTACTTACATATAACGAATATATACTTGTGCCGATGCCAAAGAAAAATAAAAAGCAAACCAATCAAAAGCTATAGCCAAGGGTTGGCGGACAATACTTTCAATTACATTGCTTACAATTGATTAATTTCAAATAAAGACTCTTATATGAGATAAATATATAGAAAAGTCTTTACTGTCAACTATTACTGAGCTGTTACCTTATTGCGTATAATCAGTTTAACTAGATCTTTATTCACAACTGAATAGTATATTGTAAATTTCGGGATGAAATGGTGCTTTACACTCGAGTTAAATACTCTACTTTTTATTTCGAATACGAGGAAAATAAAAACCTGTGCATTTAAAAAAACACGGATAAATATAAACCTCAGCAGTACCTCTTGGTATCGTTCTTTATGGAATGGGGAGTTAAGTATCGGAATGAAAACATTTTAATTGCCTATCGTAATAAAAAAAAAGAAAAAAAAACGTAGAAATTACAGTGTTCTAGAGCAGTAACGCATCATTTTCTTTGCACTTTTTAGAACAACAACGAGCCATTCTCAGAGCAGAAACGAAATGGATCTATAGTTGTGCTCCAGCTGCGCTCCAACTCATTTTCAATGATCACTCCTAGACATTGGATGGGATGGGCCCAGAAGTTCGCTTTTCACGCGAAAAATATTAATCTAATTCTATCTAGTAAGGTGCGAGGCCGATGTTGACGGCACGTGTCCACTGGCTATATAACTACTTGATTTGATAGCACATTGTCCCTTCCTGCGTAACATTCTGGTTTTCTCTTTTCCGTCGAAAACATTAAAAAAAAATATGTAGAGAGGCAATTTTCGATGAATGGAAGCGGGCTTACGCGATCATTCCATCGAGCTATTTTCGTCCGTGAATTGTCATTCCATTCGAGTCCGTTACATATTGCGATTATTCAATGTTACGTATTCGAAGCGAATTCAGAATAATTGATGGACACGCGAAACCCATTAAATTGTGTACACACAATTTCGGTACGATGTGTGTATAAATATTCCTGCAACTCTATTTAAATTAATGATAAATAATAGGCAAATGGCTTTATAATCGCAAGGTTTCATATAATTTCTCGTTTTTTATCCTCATAATTACATGGAATTGTTTTATCAGTTTTCCTGTTGTATGCCGACTAAAAATAATTCGATATGTGAATTGTTTTTTGTCATATAGATAAAGACAGCAATATCCTATATAATTTGTATTTATTTTATTCTTATTGTATTATATTATAAAGCTGCGTCTCTAAATGGGTTCATTTTTCGTAGACGTAAATTGTATGTGACCCAGATTGCAAACAAGGTTAAACTTAGTTTCTTTACAATGTTCTAAATTTTCAGACGAGACACCTAAATTAATCAAAGTTAAGGACAAAGTAAGAACGTTCTTAAAATAGATTCGTTAAGACCAAGTTTATACATGAACAAATAAGTTAAATTTCAACATTAAAGACTTGACGAAAGTTTACCTTACTTTCTTTACGGAAACAAACGTGCCCAGGACAATCCAATTAAAACAATACGGGAACCATTACGGCGTGAGTGTTTATTCTAAAGACAATAAGGTGTCGAAATAAGATTTGAATGTAGGTTAAACCTCCAGAGCACCTAAGTCATTTTGGAGTGTCGAGGCGCAAATTACTCATTTCAGAAGAACGGGGCCGAGAGGAGTCGTTCAGATGAAAATGGGTCGCGGAGGCCGCGAATTCGAACCCTCTTTGCGGTCTGTTAACGGCGATATAATAACTTCTTGAGATTTCTTTTTAATACACACACACGTGAATCATGCTCCTCATTAAGCGAGCGCAAAGCCCCTTTCAGTTTGGGCAAAAATGCTTGAGTATCGTAATCTGTTCCGCTGTTCTCCTCTACTGGTTACATTTCTCAAACAATTCCCGTGAAATTTTGTTAGCAGGATTGATAATGATGTAGATTTTTTTTCTTGTTTCAGTCTTTGGAAAATGTTCAAAACAGCTGGGTGTCTAAAGATGAGAGAGAGCCACTATATTCAACCTTGCATCCTTGATAATATGGATTTCGTTATGTTCACAATTAAGGGATACCTGTCTGAATGCATAATTTTGTATTTTAAGCTTATTTGTTAACAGCATACTTGATTGTATTCGTAGAAGTCTTGAAAGCTTCCCAATATATTGTTAGAAGTTACGAGTACGTCATGAATTTGGCAATAATTTGAATAGGACAAAGGTCGAAATCTCTAGAGGAACCACCGTCATCTTTGAAAACTTGTTTAATTTGTAATAAAGTCTTATTTTACTCACACTCTCAGACTCTACGAAAATATGTTCGAGGGAAACATAAAAGCCTATAAAAATAAAGCGCTTACATAAGTAAGTACTTACTTTTGTGGAAAAATAAACCCTCATAGAGAAAACAGTATCACGAGTGAGGTTTTTTATCTATCCCTTTCCAGGGCAGAATCTCTAATTAAAAGTGGGGAGAATATGAAACCCCACTATTATTTATGCATTTTAAGAAGAGTTACTCTAGTATCAACATTTTAGTTAGCCTAGCATGAATGGCAGGAGGAATGACGTAACCTATCGTTAGATTCCTCCTGATCTGCAAATATACCTCCAGTATTTTATGAAATCAAATCAAAATATTTCATCTGCTGCCGAAACTAATGAGCGGGCTTCAAGAAAACTTCAGTAGGTTAGTAATTAATACACCGGTGTCATGGAATACAAATGAGTTTCGAAGATCTCGATGATGACATAATAATGTTACAAACATTATAACGGAGATAACAATATAATGCTACCTTCGGTTCACGTAATATATGGCACAAACTTCGGAACAACTTTCAATAAGTATTTAGAGCTTAAGTTCAAAATTGGGTCGCGAGCTCGCAACCTTCGGTCGAGTCGCTCGGAGCTTATTAAAGCTCAATTAATAACGACATACATTTTTATCGTACGTAATATCTTTACAAACTTCCTGGCAATTCGTCGAACGCCGTGATTTAGTTGCAAGTCTCCTTAACAAATCGCTACACTTCGCGAAGTGGAAAAATGTAGGCCGGCATTTCTCAATGCTCCGCACAGGGTTAAGCCGTACAGGCCACTAAGTAGCTTGCTCGCTAATAGTCCGTTGTAAATATAAACTATAGCTAGACACTGAAATCTGACCACCTTAGTGTGTAAATACATTCGAACCGTGACCCACATTGTGTGTATTTTCATAGTAATTCAAACATGTTTTATATAAGCTTTTATAATGGCTATCGGTCCGATCGTCGGAAGAATTTTTTCACAAGAATTTAATAAAGCTGCGGTCTCGGGTATTGCGATGCTCCGGTCAGTCTATTGTCTTAACACTCCGCCGTTAACCCGCTTCGATGCTTCTTGCAATATCGACAACCGCCAACGACACAATAAACTCCACTTAACGACTCCAATTTAATCTTTAGAGCGAATAATTTAAAGCGAAACGTGTTATTATTGATAGATAAAGTAGCGATTACTTGTTGATGGCCGCGGCATATGTATTTTCGGGCAACTCGAGGGCCCCGTTCGCACCCTATGGCACCCGCGCCACACACGACGTCGCCGATTACGCAAAATCGAAACACCGCCCTCAAATTAAGTAGCCGCCGCCGTCACTGCTTAACGACCTGCCTCAACGCCGTAGGAAGTGATTCTTGTTTATTTTAATAATTGCCATGACAGGAAGTCGGAACCGGCCGCGGGCCCGCGAAGACGGCGCGTTTAATAAGAGGGCGCGCCTCACACGTTCTCCAAAATAAAGCAATTTGACCGGCGACAGGCGATTTTGTCGGGCTGATGGACGGGCGTCGGCCAAGAAGCCATTTTGAACTTTAAACTGTACAGTTTACGGCGTCGAGTGCCCATCGATAATCCGATGCAGTTCGACGCCTAATTGACACATCTTCGAAATCGGATCGCATGTTCGTTAAAATGACATTTATATTTTGTGGAATTATGAGGTGACAGCTATTGATGGTTATCGCGGCGCGTTCACCCTGACACTGAAGGTGAAAGCCCTCTCGTTGTCAAGTACAGATAATTGAAAAACGAAATAGATTGAATGTCGTTGCCAAGGAATCGTCGGGCGTTCGGCGATAACTTTCCGGCGGCGGCTTTTCACCCCAAGATTTTTAAATTTATTCCACGTGACGTGTCACGTTTAGTTCGCACCTATTTACTTTATGATGATTTGGTTTTATAGCAGGAAGCAGATTGTTTCAAGTTGTAGAGAGAGTAATGTTAACATATTAGAAGACTTATTTCTGTTGGGTTTCTAGAGCGGACAAGGCGGAGCCGGGTTGGTGTCTCCAAGGCCGGACACTATAAATAGTTCTCGTCCCACCGCTCAAGCTCAGGCCGTCCTGCCAGGTCCTAACTCTAGTTAAGCCTCTTTTTGTTCTTGATTTAATTTTATAGGACGCTGCGGCTACACGTGTACACTGTAAGGCCTGGTTAACAAAGGACCAGTAGTTATTATTACTTTACTTTACTTAGGTACAATTCTACTGGCAATCCCATTAATATTTGGGTTTATTAACCTGTATGGTCAGTGGTAGTGTATTGTTCAAACGACGCCATTTATACTTGAATTGGCAAATAAGATAATGATGTGAAAATTCACATGGCATAAGTAGGACAGTATTGTCCACCGAGGTCACTAATAAATTATCTTTCACTTATTATACAGATATTAATAAATGGTTAAATCCAAAAAACATAATTATCTGTAAAATATTTTTAATAGATAAGACAGTGCTGAATTGAAAGTTTAAATCTAAGTAAATAAAACTGATGAAAACCCTTCAGAATAAATACCTATCCAGTTATATTTAAGCATTCACGAAAATGTCAACAAATTCAGCATAATTCGAACTTTGCGCTTTAACCCATATGTGACATATGAAAAGCTACTTTTGGACCTTAACTAGTTTGCAACTAAAATACCAAGAGAAACATTAATTCAGTTTTAATTTAAAGCGTCAGGTGGTTTCGCCAGTTTGCGTTTGAACTCTGGCTAGCGCTTTGACAGCGCTGCACTTTAATATAAATCGCCTGCAGCAAAAGCTCGTTTAAAAATAGAAGTGGAAACACCAGATAATAAAATGTTACAGCGAATATCAATTCCACTTTTAATCCGGTGTCAACTTTTCTATTATCGCTTAGGGATTTGACGGGAGTCGGGTTTATTTCTATTTACGTTTGTACATAATACTTAGCTGGATTTGTGTGGGGTAAAACACACTATACCGGATGGGGCCTATAACAGGAGCAAACAAACAATTGGCGAAGTGCGAGTCGGACTCGCGCACGACGGGTTCCGTACCATTATATAAAGATAACTTTATTGTATGAGAGCTTAAATATTTATTTTATTCTGTTTTTAGTATTTGTTGTTATAGCGGCAACAAAAATACATATTCTGTTCAACTGATGGCTAACTATCACGGTTCATGAGATACAGCCTGGTGACAGACGGACGGATGAACAGCGGAGTCTCAGTAATAGGGTCCCGTTTGATCCTTTGGGTACGGAACCCTAATAATGACATTTAAAAATAACTTTTCTTCTGATTTTTAGTACGATTTAAAGTTTATTCTAAGGCGCAATGTATTCCGATATTATGTTTATGTTTAAAGCGTGACAAGCAACGTCAATTATAATGATGATGGCGTACATTGAAGATATTTAATTTGTATAAAAATCGGAAATCTATAGACTTCATAAGTTTTTGAACAAAAGTGTCGCCGTTTGAGGAGTACAATCTATGTTTTAATTATTTGCTCGTGTTACAGACCTCACCCGGTATAATACAGTGTGGATTGGTGTGCATCAGGCATGTACTGTACGAGTATGTCTAGCTTTTAATCCAAACCTAACCGCTAAACGGATTAAGACGGAATCTCTCCGTAAAGACAAAAGGACAAAAGATGTATTTTCTCCTAAATGATAAACGTGTTTGTCACAGCTATTTTCAGTTTATTGTCATTGAGTTAACGTTATTTTGACGCGTTTATTTCCAACAACAATGGATCCACTATGTAACAAAGCGGTTATTTCTGCTGAGGTCGCGTACCTACGCCAAAATTCCTTGCACCTGGCTGGCATTGGCCGATGACGCGCAACACAATGGCTGCCAGGATGGCTATCGAGGCATCAACGCGTCATCGATACACCACCACCACCATACCTGTGCTGCTGACTGCTACCCTCTCTCTATCAAAATAAAGCCTATTTTCATTAATCAGTAGTTAAGGTAACTTGGCGGTTAAGCGTCCGATTGATCGACGCCCGCGCACTCACTGCCATTTTAGGACTTTCCCTGTAAGCCGTGAACAATCCATCCTTTTTTTGTAGTAACGCTTCATTAGCTACTTGAAATATTTAATGAAGTAAGCGGAGTTGACTTTTTTCCTTGTATTTCTTCAGCGAATAATATTTTTCATTGTTAGTAGATCTGATTCAAATTAATTTATTTTCATCCCAGTTAATTTTATATAACAGGTAATTTTCTAGTTATAATATATATTTCCAAAACTAAGTCACTTCTATTATTCCTCATTGTTTTTGAATCTCTAATATTCCATAAACACTCGCTAAATCCGAAGTATGTATTTTGTATTGATTATTAATGGGGACGTGTGATCATTTTCCAATGTTCAATTTACTATTTTTCTACGCTCAGAGAACCATCGATCAAGCGCAAAGGTTTTCAATTACAAGTCCGATTGTAACTCTCAAGCCGCGATTGTTTATCGCGATCCTGCCGCGCCGGCGCAGGCTCGCGTGCGAAAAGGGAATTAGCGATATAAGGATTATATTGAAACTGATATTTTATTTTACAACTTTTAATGCTTTATTCATGTGACAAATGATGAAGAGTAACATCATTAAAAATGAAATGCTAATCAGATGCGATCTACACAGGAAAAACTCCTGTGTAGATCGCATCTGATTAGCATTTATATTTATATAATCATAAAGAAAAGTAAGTTCAGGCCTCATTATTTAGTTCAAAATTGTCTAAAAACTCGTATTTCAAAAAACATACAATAGAAAACTATTTGGCAGCTTAAGATTCTACATTTCGCAAAAGAAAAATGTAGTTAAGTATGACAAATAATTTAACGCTTGAATCGAAAATATTTTATTTATTGAACCTAAATCATCGTTCCTTGATGACTTGACAACTATACGGCGGATTATCAACATCATATGGGCAAATTTTTATATGTATTACCTACCATCTCTAAAAATAGCAAATTACGTTTTTACGACTTGAGCTTACAATTTTCATACCTCCCTTGTTTCACACAATATTTTTCATCGCACTTGCTAAGAAAAAAATAATGTTTAAAGCGAAACTAGTGTTAATAATAGTGACGTATTAAATGTACCGAAGGGGGTCCATCCAAAAATTAAATTAAAATGTCTATTAATAAAATCTAAATTCCAATAATCTAAATAAATACGAATAATTCAAAAGTAATTAATTATAATTAAGTATAATTCATTCCAATTATGTTAAATTTACTAGTGCATAAATATTCAATAACTATTAATTTATATTACTTAAGTCAAATCGAATGGTAACGGACTGAATGGAACGTTATTATTGTATTTTTTTTTGCATGGATAAATAAAGCTTTATTATTATTAAATGTATGTACCTCCCTATTTTTTTTGCTGTGTCTGCCGCTAAACCTGAGTGATATTGCATGGATAAATAAAGCTTTATTATTATTAAATGTATGTACCTCCCTATTTTTTTTGCTGTGTCTGCCGCTAAACCTGAGTGAAATTGCATGGATAAATAAAGCTTTATTATTATTAAATGTATGTACCTCCCTATTTTTTTTGCTGTGTCTGCCGCTAAACCTGAGTGAAATTGCATGGATAAATAAAGCTTTGTTATTATTAAATGTATGTACCTCCCTATTTTTTTTTGCTGTGTCTGCCGCTAAACCTGAGTGAAATTGCATGGATAAATAAAGCTTTGTTATTATTAAATGTATGTACCTCCCTATTTTTTTTTGCTGTGTCTGCCGCTAAACCTGAGTGAAATTGCATGGATAAATAAAGCTTTATTATTATTAAATGTATGTACCTCCCTATTTTTTTTTGCTGTGTCTGCCGCTAAACCTGAGTGAAATTGCATGGATAAATAAAGCTTTATTATTATTAAATGTATGTACCTCCCTATTTTTTTTTGCTTTGTCTGCCGCTAAACCTGCGTGAAATGAACAAGTGTGATGAAAAGTAACAAAGGTATGCTACATGTCGCAAGCAAGAATGCAACAACCATACCGTGACTGGAAGTGTTGGGTTTTGAAATCAGAATCAGGCTGGATCAGCGGTGCGATGGCGATGGCGCGGTGCGCATATTACACGGTACAGCGGACCATTAAAGGCCCGTGTATAGTTTAAAATAAAATAAAAAATAAATAAATATATATATATATATTTTTTTTAATATTATAGGACATTATTACACAAATTGGCTAAGTCCCACAGTAAGCTCAATAAGGCTTGTGTTGTAGGTACCTAGACAACGATATATATAATATATTATATATTATAATTATAAATACTTAAATACATATAAACACCCATGACTCAGAAACAAATATCCGTGTTTATCACACAAATATATGCTCTTACCAGGATTTGAACCCGGGACCATCAGCTTCATAGGCAGGGTCACTACCCACTAGGCTAGACCGGTCGTCGAAAGTTTATGTCAAAGATAATTATGTCGTAAATGTGCACCTTGCTCCAATTGTAATAAGGTGAAAAATGTAAGTCTACTGGCTCAATTGCATAAATACACTTTTTCGTGTGCAATTATGTTTACACTATAAGGGTAATCCGAGGTATTAATTATCAAATCTGTCTTAACTTTACTTGTCTTAAATTTATCACGAGTAGGCGAAGCATACAAGTATTGGCAGTTCGGCGATATAAAATATAACCACAGTATTTTATGAGCTGCTTTTCTTATATAGTAACGTGTAGACAAGACTATAAAGTACCGTAATAAATATATACACACGGTTCTTTTTGTAAGACGGAGCACGTAAACATTTTAAACAAAGAATTAATAAGGTTTTTCTTTCCGCCTGGATACATACTAAAAGCATTATGATTTAAGTGTCTATTCCATTTATCCCTGCGTAGACCGTCAACGCTGCGCAAACTAATCAATATCGGCTCTAAAAATCAGTATGCGCATTAAGATAATGAAAAATACTTGACCGACAGCCAAAACGGAGTAATAAATCCATTTATAACAATCGCAAGCTCGTACTTCCTTCGGCCTTAACCTTGGATAATAAATCTTAACGTTTCCAAATAAGGTTTAGTTTTGATTGTGGCGAGGTTTTTTTTATACAGATGCGTGAAAGTGAGGAGGTGAAATGTATGCGAGTGCAATTTTCATATATTAGTCGAAGCCGGAGGCGAGACGCTCCTCGCGCGGTTGACCTTGAAGACCTGTTGCCATAGACTTTTATAAGCGATAGCGACTGCTCAAGAATAAAAAACTTGTTAACAAATTGTTGGTATATAAGAGGAGAAATGTACGCAAAAGTTGTTTCCGGTCTTCCGAAAAAATAAAACAATGACAGGCTAAACAGTCACCTAATTTTTTAATAAATGTCACCGTTGCTGTCTTTACATAAGGTTGAGGCTGCCAACCATTGGCGGGGCGCCTACAAATGGATAGTTTACCCTATTATAAATTCCCACATAAAACACGCTGAAGATAAAAATTCCTACTGTTTTCGGTTTCCGCGATTTGTACATTACGTATATTGAATGTGATTACCCCGAGGTTAGAAGTTTTAAGTTCTTTTCAGCACGCGCAGCAGCAGCAAGCAAAGGGCTGACTGCTGACAGTGCTAACTGTCGGCTCGATTCGAAGAATGATTAAGATACGTTTAAGATCTTGGAAAGATCTTTAAAAATTGAAAATATTTCATGTAATGACATATCAATTTTGTTGTAATTTACAAACATGTCCAATAAATGGTGGTTTTCGTGATTGATTAAGCATAATGTTTATTCATATTAATATTTTTTCGAGAATAATTTGAATGATAACCTCCCCAATGTGAAACATATGTATTAAGAGAGGTCATTTGAAAGAGTTTAGTGGTTAACAATTTAGTTTAGACTAGTAACAATAAAATATCGTATATGAGCTTTTGTGATGTTATTTAATAGTGATTCAATTATTATTTTTAATTTATATTGTCGGTCCGTATTGTGGTGCAAACACACAAGAGTTGTGACACTAAAAAAACGCGATAGAACCGATATAATATTTTAATTTTAATATTACTACGAGTGTTACGCAAATACAAATGTCGTCTGGCCGGTCAATCTGATTATAATTTGTTTTTCTTTTGTTATAAATTTTATAATACTAGCGAGTCCAGTGGCGGTGCCCAAGTACATCAACACATTTTCCAATCGGTTGACTGCAATTAAATGAGGTGCTTAACGTATTAAACATGTCAACAATATAACTTACTAGGCGGACGTTTTCGATTCCATTTCCTACATATTTCGATGTTGCCGGCTATACTACCCAAAGCATGGACAATGTGTGGGAGTCGGGAGATAGCCAGCTTCTGAGCGATTTATTACCAACTCATACAAGTTACAAGAGGTACTTATGCAGAAAGACCGTGGAAAATATGTAAAGGGTCAATCTATTGACACATACGTTTATATCTTTAATTGTCTCATCTTATTGTAAGTCCCGGTTGCATTTTCAGCTAATATTATTTCGGAGCCTTTTCCGACTTTAACTGTTGCGATATCCACTTTTATATCACCATTGACTTTCATTAAGTAATATGTCAAAAAAACATCTTTAATTGAAGAACAATCACGGTCATAACATAAACCTTGTATTTTCTTTCAGTTTTCATTCGCCTGTAACACAATCATCTTTAAAACACAAGGTTTAAAAGACAAGGTTTGAGAAGAAAATTATTAATAAAGTTCCATGCTAATAAACGTGTATTTACTTAGAATGCAATAAATGTTTATTGATACTTTGAGATTTCGTTAAGTGTCAAGTTAATAAATATGTATTCGTAACGCGGCTCTTATTTACCTAATTGATATTATGCAAATCCAACTAGTAACTTTACTGCATTCTACACTTTGATGAAAAACTGAGTCCATAACTGTTGCTTGATTTGTTTAAATAGTTTGTGTTAAACCGTTGCATTTTATTGTTGTTGATTTACTTAATTAAGTTTGACAGCTATATTATCGATTAATGAATGTTTGTGCAACTATGTATATTTTCAAGCAAAAAGGATCCAAAACACGAGTGGTATGGATACAAATGCAAGCAAATAAAATAATTCATGCATATTTATTTAGATTATTCATTGCGAAAGGAGCAAGGAAATGCCGTCGGACCGCATCGCGTGGATCCGAATAATATACGTATGCCAGTTACTTGAAGGCATTACGACATTATTTTGCAACCAAGTGTAGTTTATAGGAATATGTGTTTAACAATTAACATTATTGCCTTCGGTGAAATGAATCAAACGCAGCTCTGCTTTATGCGAAAGCATTACTATAAACGTGATGTCTTACTCCTGTAGAATTCATGATCTGTACCTAGATGTGTTTAGTAATAGGCGTTTGAGGGCAAAACGAAGGGTATATTTACATATAGAACAGATAAAACCTGAATGTACCTACTCTTACACGATTTAATACAAAACAAATACATTATATTTCATGCCAACTTTCATGAAAATTTTCATTTAAGACGTGTTTTAAAAGAAAGCAATTAAGGTCAATAAAATATTCAAAATAAACTTGATAATGACATTTTATATGAGTCAGCCAGCCAAGTTGCCAGAGCCTAATGAAGTGCCCAATAAAAACCCAGGCGTTATAGACGATTCGCTTCCGATAAGTTCGTTTATGTACACGGCGCAATTAAATGGTTGGTTAAATAAAAACACGTGTAGAATATGAATGTGCTGGTTCTGGAAAACAATAAACGATGTCAACATTAAGGAGAAGAGATCGTAAATTAAACACACTTTAAGGCGGACCACGTACCATTCTACCACCACACGGGACTGTAAGTAATACAATAAACTAAAAATTTTAGCATCATAACAAAAAATGTCTTTTAGGAAAAGCTGTTGGCAATATTTTGGGTATTGTTAAGTAGCTCTATTACTGTAATGTTTAAGAGCCCATCAACGTGCTCACTAGCGGCACTGCTAAATAATTGTGATTATTTAAATTCAACGATAGGTATTTAAAAAAGAGGGCCGCTACGTACTGTATTTCGTTTATACATCATAAGAGTTTTTACGTTGCTGGATTCGTCAATCTAGGCGTTCAAACTTAAAACGGCCGTTTTTGTTTTGAGTTCGTAGATCGACGAATCGAGCAACATAAAAACCTCCCTTTTTAGGATTCCGTACCCAAAGGGTCAAACGGGACCCTATTACTTAGACTTCACTGTCCGTCCGTCCATCCGTCTGTCACCAGGCTGTATCTCATGAACCGTGATAGTTAGACTATTGAAATTTTCACAGATGATGTATTTCTGTTGCCGCTATAACAACCAATACTAAAAACAGAATAAAATAAATATTTAAGCCCCCCCCCCCCCCACAACAAACATATTTTTTTTGCCGTTTTTATAAATAATGGTACGGAACCCTTCGTGCGCGAGTCAGACTCGCACTTGGCTAGTTTTTTAAAATATCTATCGTTAAATTTAAACAATCACAATTATTTTACAGTGGCGCTAGTGGGCACGTTGATGGGCTCTTAATGAGTCATATTTTGTGCATGTTTCTAAATAGTGTATTGAGGTAAAGCTTTTCTGAATAAATGTCAGTATTTACGCAGTATATTCGTATTGTCTACTTGCTGCCCTACTTCCCGCCCCACATGGCGACGTTCCCATGAGCGATGTCGGGTTCGGAAGTCGGAAGTGCAACCGCGCACTTTAAATTATAAATACACGAGCATAGTAATTTGTTAAAAACCTAGCGTACCGAATTTGCTACAAAAACACAAATAGGAAATGCCCTCGCATTTAGCTCCACTTCGATCACAATTTCTCGATATAATACGAGTATCTACCTGATATATTTTACTTCAGTTCATTTCCAACATGATTTAACATACAAAGGGGCTTTCAGATTGCCCTTTATCGATTTTAATTTCATACTACATATATTTCAGTTATAGTTATGACAGATTTATGATGTTGTTTCATTACAAGTACCAACCGAAGCTAAACTAGCAAGGATTTTGAATAGGAGAAAATATTTGCAAACATATGTCACCGTTTAATGTATGTCAGAACTTTCTCCTATAACTTCCTATCTTAGAAGATTAAAATTGCAGTTGACTGGCATAACGTTATAAATGCTCCAGTACTAACGTCTTCATTTCCAAGAAAGTCTCAATCGGTTAGTAGCTTCGTGAAAGTGCAATAAACGTACATTTACACTATTTTGATTTTTATTACCCTGGCTACAAGGCTGTGCATAGAAACTAAATAGATATCAGCCAGTGCGTTAATAGTACTGGGAAATAGATGAACTTAATAGAGATGTAGGACGTATTTCGCAGAAGAGACATGTCCTTTGATAGTTAATGGTTAAAATAAATCGTGCAGGAAATGTGTGTCTACGGAGGCGTGTTTATTTTTACGATACTTGGCTATGGATAATAGGCAGGTTTAATTTAATAGTTGATTTCAATTTTGGTCAGGATTACGCCTATTTACCACCTACCGTCATTAGATATCCGCTTTTCATTCACCTGTCTTTTCCTCTGACGCTGACGCTTTATGATTAAATCATGGCTATTTATAGATATTGTGATCCTTGGGGAAAATTCTTGGCCGAATCTATCAGCTATATTTTCAATGGAGCCATTTGGAACCTAGTTCACCTCGCCATTGCCGATAAGTCCAATCAAGAGGAAATAAATCTTGGTATAAGGAAAATCACAAAGATATAGAGTAAAATGGACGCGCAACTTGCGCTCGAGTTTAATCGTTCAATCGACGTGACATTTACGTCGGCTTTTTCGAAAGGACGTTGCGCCAAAAATATATCACTTCAAGATTTATGGGCTGACGTGAAAACGGATGAGTGACGTTGGCAACAGCCTTCTGCGGCCGCCGGCGTGCGCGTGCGACAATCGCTCTTCAACTGCGCCTTTCTCGACTTTTCCCGGATATAGAAGTAAGTAAGACGCATAATTATTGATTAATTAAACTAGTCAATAAAAACCTTAAGAAAAAATAAATGATACGGAATCCTCGTTGTGCGGTCCGGTTGTGGTTGTTTTACTGGTTTTATTAATTGTTTTCGTATCATTCATATTATATTTTTAAAAGATTATATTATAAAGGGTGTAGCAGGATAGCCTAGGAAAAATTGCCCCCAGCGATTTTGGGCCGAAACTGTAATCAAACGATGCCTTTTGGGGAGGTTATACTCTGCACAAAGTTTCATCCCTCTGTTACCTCCTGGGGGTGAAAAACACCCGATTAACCTAAACTATGAAAGTGACGAATTTCAAATTTCGTACAAATATTAATAAGACTAAAAGCTATGTGCTAAAAAAATATTAACCCCCTAACCATTGAAATTCTTGTAAAAAAAACAAAAATAAAAAAAGAATCAACCTGTATATCAAGTTTGGCTCATGGTACCACACCATTTTTTATTTCAAAAATGAACCAGTTTATATTCTACATGATACAAAAGTTTCATGGACCTACTCCAGAAGGAACATTGCGAAATTAATATGTATTGGCTCTTTGGTGCGTACTATTCATTGAACTCCCACTAAGAGCCTTGCATTATTAATAAACAATGGCTTGCGATCGGACCGCAGGCGCTGCTCGTGCCCGATTTGAAAAAGGTGGGGATAAAGAAGTATGAATCAAACTCATTTGTATTTATAAAAACATTTTTAGGGTTCCGTAGTCAACTAGGAACCCTTATAGTTTCGCCATGTCCGCCTGCCTGTCTGTCTGTCTGTCTGTCGGAGGCTTTGCTCCGTGATCGTTAGTGCTAGAATGCTGAAATTTAGCATGGATATATAAACCAATAAAGCCGACAAAGTCGTACAATAAAATCTAAAAATTTAATTTTTTTGAGGGTACCTCCCCTACACGTAAAGTGGGGGTGAATTTTTGTTTTTTGCTTCATTCCTACAGTGTGGGGTATCGTTGGAAAGGTATTTCAAAACTAATAAGGGTCTTCAGCAAACATTTTTTAATTAAGTGAATATATTCGGAGATAATCGCTCCGAAAGAAAAAAAAAATAGTCCCCCCCCCTCTAACTTTTGAACCATAGGTCCAAAAAAAATTAAAAAAATCGTGGAAGTAGAGCTTAAGAAAGACATTAAATGAAAACTATAGCGGGCATGATCAGTTTAGCTGTTTTTGAGTTATCGCAAAAAGTTTCCCCTTCATAGTAAAAAGACATACTTTAATTAGGTACTGATTATGCAAATTTGCCTATTTGTTTAACTCACGTGAAAGGTACCGTTTCATCCCTTGGTTAACAATTTACTATACTTTAAGCTCCAGTTTAGCTTATTGTGACGGAAGAGTAACTACGGAACCCTACACTGAGCGTGGCCCGACATGCTCTTGGCCGGTTTTTTTAAATTATTTTGTTTTCGGGTCCGAGACGTTGCGTATTAAGCATGATACGAGTATAATGATTAGTAGCTACGAAATAGTACGTTTATTTTAATTTCGCAATGTTCCTTCTGGAGTAGGTCCATGAAACTTTTATATAATATAGAATATAAATTGGTACATTTTTGAAAAAAAAAAAAATGGTGTGTGTACCATGAGCCAAACTTGAGATCCATGTACAAATGAGTTTGATTCATTCTTCTTTATCCCCACCTTTTTCAAATCGGGCACGAGCAGCGGTCCGATCGCAAGCCATTGTTTATTAATAATGCAAGGCTCTTAGTGGGAGTTCAATGAATAGTACGCACCAAAGAGCCAATACATATTAATTTCGCAATGTTCCTTCTGGAGTAGGTCCATGAAACTTTTGTATCATGTAGAATATAAACTGGTTCATTTTTGAAAAAAAAAAATGGTGTGGTACCATGAGCCAAACTTGATATACAGGTTGATTCTTTTTTTATTTTTGTTTTTTTTTTTACAAGAATTTCAATGGTTAGGGGGTTAATATTTTTTTAGCACATAGCTTTTAGTCTTATTAATATTTGTACGAAATTTGAAATTCGTCACTTTCATAGTTTAGGAAAAAATAATTAAAACAGTTTTGGGGTTAATCGGGTTTTTTTCACCCCCAGGGGGTAACAGAGGGATGAAACTTTGTGCAGAGTATAACCTCCCCAAAAGGCATCGTTTGATTACAGTTTTGGCCCAAAATCGCTGGGGGCAATTTTTCCTAGGCTATCCTGCTACACCCTTTGATTGCTTTGCTTATATATTTATACTAAAACGGGACTTTATCGTGTGCACTACTTTTTCATTATTTTATTTTGGCGTTGAGAACGTGACATAGGTAGGTTCTGTTGGTCGCAGGCAGATAGGCGAGGAATTGTATAAATACCTTCTAAATATGTGCTTATATTTAGTATTTTTTGCTTTGATTATTGTCACTTGTAATTTGAATTTAATTTTCCTTTAATTTTATAACGGGAAATTGGTTTTAACAACAAGGGACACAGGTAAGAGTCTCAATTCGTTACAAAGAAACAGTGCGACAATGAATTATCAGAAGCGACAACGGTTTGTAAACTTTATAAACGCGTTGACGTGCGAGTGGGCGGTGCGAGCTTCATTCACATCCACTAATGTTATTATTAGGACAAGTACTTTAAACTTTTATGAATGGCTGCTTTCAATGGTGTGATATCGGATTTTCATTGATAAATATTTGAATTTTTAAGGATAATTTTGGTAATTATTA
This sequence comes from Cydia pomonella, assembly GCF_033807575.1. Taxonomy (NCBI): domain Eukaryota; kingdom Metazoa; phylum Arthropoda; class Insecta; order Lepidoptera; family Tortricidae; genus Cydia; species Cydia pomonella. Next base: position 4,808,512 of record NC_084711.1, on the reverse strand, counting down.
CTGATTTTGCAATAGACAACAGTTCGGAAGACAGATTAAATTACTATCGAAAGTAATCCCTAGGTCAGGGATTGTAAAACCCGAGCCGTATGCAGTTCTTTGTAGGTACAATTGCGGCTCTTTAATTAACCCAAAAAAATTATCACTTGAAATTTCTTAGATCCCTGAAATCAACATTTGCGGCTGTTCGAGCTTCCTAAAACTGGTAATTTCTATTGCTGTTGGCTCTTTTTACCATAAGTTTGCTAGGCCCTGACCTAGGTACAGGTATTGGTAAGTTTACGAGCGCTGATGGTCTTCACTCGTTTGCCTTAAAATACACAAGGTTACTGTACTAACCCTGGTTCTCGATATGCTTCAAAGCATTTTCCAGCATTAAAAAAAAAAACCAATGCGATACCGGCCTTCGTTTCACAGCTCTCTTATCTAATATGTATTTTCGTAAGGAAGTCCGTTTGTCACAGTCGGTTGCCACCGGCGCGCTGCCCAGGTGCGCGGGCGCATATGGCTCGCTGCCTTATCTTAGATCAATACAATTGGGATGGTTCCTAATTAACGCTGGTCACGTTGGAATTTACTATTATGTTTTAATTATTTGGCAACGGATTCGACAGCGGGTAGCTGGAGTAAGTGAATATTGTTGGGGGTTATTTTGATTATTGCCCTTCAAGCTTATTGTTTTTTTTTATATACTTCGTCGTTGGCAAACAAGCATAAGGCCCGCCTGATGGTAAGCCGTCTCCGTAGCCTATGTACGCTTGAAACTCCAGAGGAGTTACATGCGCGTTGCCGACCCTAACAACCCTCCCGCCCCTCGTTGAGCTCTGGCAACCTTACTCACCGGCAGAAACAACACTATGAGTAGGATCTAGTGTTATTTGGCTGCGGTTTTCAGTTGGGCTCTGCTCTAGATCTGCAATGACAGCCGCTGTGCTATGCCCTACCACACAAAGCGAGATGACATTCACAATGCCCATACCTCTCTTGTGGACGTAGTTTTATGGACGTACCCGGGTCCTACACCGTGTTACCTTTTATTAATGCTTTTAGAGTATGCGATGACGCATATTAGAATAAAAATAGTCCCAAAATAAGGTGTAATCCAATCCATTAGGGTAAAAAATGCGCCCGTGACCATTTACGATTTTACCGCAGTGTAAGAATAAATTAATTAAATGATATTACGACTAAATGGGTAGAGGAAAAACCAAGTTCAAATATATTCCGAGAAAGCTACTACGCAAGCTACATTTACTGCGTAATATATATTACACGTTCCGTATCGTAAACAGTTTTCCATTAAAAGCGCCGTGGTTTGAAAATATTTGCCCTTTACACACTTCATGACCTTTACCTACAATATTGTCCCATTTGATTAAAAACCCTATTCTGATAGCGCTTAGGTTGACTTTAGGAAATACACAAAATGCTACGAAATATTATAGGATAGCTAACGCAGGTAAATAGGGAAAACTTAGGTATAAGTAAATTCTAATTCCATTACAAAAAACTTCGAAGTAAATTCTAATTCCACTACAAAAATTTGTGTCTGTTGTCGCTGCGATGGTTGTTATCAATTTAAATAAAATACTTGATGTGTGCAAAAATTGGGACCACTAAAGTTCACAATTACTTTTATTTTCTTAAGTAATTCATTGTCGTCGCTTTTAGTTCGTCCACTACGCCTGACACAAATAGCTGAATTTTTCATTGATTTCTCGAAAAAAATCTGCGCCCATAATCCTTAATGGCTTAGGAATCCTAGAAACACAAAGTATACGTAAGTAGTCACGATATGCAGTTTGACGCACGAAATTCATGGGTTTTCCGACCACAATGCTATTTCCACTTTTCGTCGAAAACTTTACAGATAATTTTACAAGTCTAGAGCCACCGCAAGATTTAACGATTGGTTAGCTGAAAGATTAACGTTGTCATAAAAACGTGTGCAATTTATATTAATAAGTCCCACGTGAAAATAAATTACGATGTAACTCTTGAAGTAAAATAAAATATTTAAAAAATGAGATATCTTTTGCAATAAAATTAATCACCAAGAGATTATTTACGAGTCCAAGTATAAATATAATAATCTTTACGAGATACTAAATATTTATTCGTATTAGAGCACCGTAGGAAGGCTTACCTTCTGCAATACATGAGTGCCATTGCGTCTTTGGTTTTCCCATCACATCCAGTCATTTTATAAATGGGTTCAATCTAAAACTATCCCGCATTCTCTATTGTATTACATACCTACACAAAAATAAATCACGCATAAGTATAAGCAGCTATTAGTTAAGTACGCAGCTCATACCAATCAGTTCCTTACAAAATATGGCATTCTCTTGGGTGAGGGAAACGTCGTTAGGAAACGTGACTTACCCCAAACATGCCTTCCATCTGGGTTGCCCGGTCAGAGATTTGGAAAAGCGGAATCCGAGCTCGTTTACGAAGCAAAGGGGAGCGCTAAGATCAGCGGATAGATAACTGATACCTAGTATATACACTAACCTGGCTAGGATGATGTCTGTAGAGATGCAGCTTGGTCCCGTGCAGCACCGCCCACTCCTGCTTCCATGATCGGTCGCTCGCGCGCTGAAAACGATTCTTATTTAATAAAAGGGTAAACTAGTGTATTTATATTCGGTGTTTTTTTTGCTTTTTCTGGATTTATTGGTGTTCCGTTTTACCTTTGCGAAATGTTTCTACGCAAACCAGCTTTTTAGGTAGATTATTTTAATAACATTAGGTAAGTGCTAGACTTTTTATCGTCATTAAGAACAAAACCATATATGATACCGAACAAGAATATGCAGGAGACAATTATAGGGCGCCTAATCTTTTCTAATACGCCTGTCATGGTCTTGCCGGCTGCTATAATCTGAAAATGCTCATGATGATTGATGAAAAAGTTGCATGTTTAGATAAAAGATTTCAACCCCTAACTGCATCTAATAAACAATATTTTGTTGAAATTTGAACTTTAATAGCTGTCAATAGAGTTGAATATCATATCCGCCATGTATGGCTTCGCATGCGATAAAGGGTTAAGAGTCCTTTACTTACTGACCGCCATCTTTACAAATCTTCTGATTGTTTCTATACTGCATTCGTCCATATCCCTGTTCAAGATTGTCACACATAATATTAACTAATGAAAAGTTCTCACCTTCCCATTGCTAACTACCATCTTGATCTGCACATTCCCTTGCACGTCTCCTTCGATCGCCTCTTCGGCGCTCTCGCTTGTTCCCTCCCCCTTCTTCTCAGGGCTGCCCCAAACAAAACAAATATTTATTATTCATGCTAACGAAAAGTTTATTCACAAGCATGACTTTTAGATAAAGCTAATGCATGTTTTATTTAAGACAACTGTAAAAAAACATTACAGTGTAGTATGATTTTTTTTATATTATACAGTCTTGTTACAGTTGAATGTATGCGTTTGATCTTGCGATTGACATTTTTATTTCTTATTAAACAGATTTTTCTGGTAAATCCTTTGTCGATAATTTGGATTTATAATAAAATAACGTTAAGGTTTAGTAGGATTATCTAAGGAAGTTAATACAAATACATGTATGAAATAAACATATACTTAGGTCAAAATTTTTAATTAACTAGATATATACAAAGAGTGTGTAGTTATAAATTTTAGATCTAAACATAAAACAACTAACAACACAACGACCATGCTACACAAGTAATAGGTACTAAAACAAATAAATACAATACTCAGTCTTCATACGTATATCTATGCATATCAATCACTTGCAAGTTTAATGTCTAAAACACATGTATTCAAAGTTAGTCTATGGTTGACAAATGATTATCAATTTGATTTTCGACTTTAACACAAATAAAATAAAGTCAATATTTAAAATACGAATCCGAATCGAAAATTGATTGTTATGTTAACTTTGTAAAAACCATATGTCAAGCACAAACTAATGATTGTAAAACATTCAGGGCCGGATTTCTGCCTGCAAGGCCCGGGCCTAGGGACCCAGAGAACCTAGCAAATGGTTTTTAAATGTAGAAGAGGGCTCCCCTAAATACTAGGTGCCATACTGAGTGCCTAGGAACCTAAATCCGGGCCTGAACGCATCAGCATTGTAAAGGATTTTTGACAGCATTTCAGTAGCCAGTTACGTAGAATATTGAGCTAAAAATTGAGTAAGTACTATATTCCTACATCGTAGTACTTCTGATATAAAATACTCAAAAGCAAACAATCATTCAGTCATGCGCACAAATTTACTTCATGCTGTTCAAGTACTAAATGAATTTGTTGTGTTTTTGTTTTTAAATTGGTCTATGGTAGTTAAAAGTTGAATGTTTAAGTGTGTGGCTTTAATTTAGGGCAGAAATAAAATGAAAATACACCTTACATAAATAATTGTGATTTACTGTTTCTTTCAAGTAGGTAGTTCTCATTTCATTTTATTGGAAGTAGGTGGATGCAGGTGCCTAAACTGTGCATTGAGTTCAGACATAAGCTACAATACTACTATAGTAGGTATTCTAGATACGAAGCTAATTTTAATGTCCTTATTTAATTAGCTTACTATCTACACAGAGCTAGACATGTGTTCGTAAATATTTCTAACGAAACTGAACACCGCTAGCATACCAAGGATCCCGAGCGTACCTACGTGACCTGGCAGCATTAATAACTAGCGTATTTTCACTTTAATTTCTGTTGGTTATCTAATGAGTCGCAGAACGAGATTAAGGGTGCCTTTCGACCAGAGATGTGCTATGCTTGCTATGCTATGTTTTCATACATTTGAAACGCAGCTCCAACTACAGCTACGTTTCAAATGTATGAAAACATAGCATAGCAAGCATAGCACATCTCTGGTCGAAAGGCACCCTAAGGCTTGACCGAGATCAAATACGGATGCTCCCAGCATCCATGGGGCCACATCACCACTCAAAAGGCCAACTAGCAGCGCCATCTGTTGCTGTAAATGTGAACTATGCAAACATTGTCATAAGCGCCACCTAGCGTCGGCCGTCGGGACCGCGGTGTCATGCGACGTACCGCATCGGGAGCGACGCGTGGGGGTCGAAAATGCGCAGCAGCGGCGTAATGTCTTCGGTGAACCGAGGAGGGCGCCACTTGCGGTATACACTGTTTTTGTTTGAACCCAACTTTAATTTTACCTATTTGTTGTTATTTTGCTGTTGTAGATTTTGTTGTGTTGAACAATTGCGAGTTCCGAAAAAGAAACTGGGATAAAATAACAGTGTACGAAAAACTAAAAAAATGGCTGAATTTTTCGGATAGAAAAGCAATTTTTTTCGGATTTCGCACTGCTTTGTTTTATCTTCATATTGTAACACTTGTTCAATCACTAGACTGATTTTCGATCGGGAAATAAAGTAATCGAATATATTAGTTGCAATCAGACAAAAGAAATAACGAATTAATTGGAATGGCGACTAGGAAAATAACTTAGTTAAAAAGATTGAAAAATCAGTCTTCAGTGATAAATATGGTGTTTTTGTTATGTACATACTATTTACTACAATATTGGGATTATAACATTGGTTATATACTATCTAAGACATAACATAGACATAGCAATAAATGTATCTACAATTCAATTATGGAGTAGTTACAAAAACTACAAGATAACATAAACTAAAAGGACAATATAAGTTATTGACGGACAATGACAATGTATTCTACATCTTGCACTGATAAAATAATGTTAGAATCATTACATAAATATATAAATTGCAGGGCTCATACTGGGTATGGAGGTAATTAGTAAGTACATAGTTGAAATATTACTGCCAAATTACTACAAGAAATTGCTTTGTAATAAAATAATAGTAATACATAATTTGTACGTTGTATAAATTCTTTCCTCATGAAAATACCACGATATTCTGATTAGAAAAATATTTAATTTCAAAATGTGCAATAGGTACTTTTTACTGTGTCTCAGTCACATACGCGTGAAAAAAGAAAGATCACGTTCGCTCTCTTTCGCGCGCATTACGAGTATTATCGTCTTGAGGCAGAAACCATAGGAGATAGATGTGAGCGTGGATCGGAACTTACCTCCTCAAAGCGTGATGGTCGGCGTCGGGCTCCGGATCACTGTCCAGGTGGAGCCGGTCTCCCCACGTGGCCTTCAGGTAGGACACGCGGCGCATCGCGCGCTCCTCCTCTGCTGACAAGTAATTAAAACAAATAACTATGGGTATTAGTAAAACATACATCGTGTAAAAAATCAAGATACATTTCAAAACTAAATAAATGATTGAAACATAAATATAACCTCAGAGCACTGTACATGTTACGTTAGAATTTTTTTAAAATATGTAGGTATAATATGCCTACTAAAATCATTTTAAAAACAACAATCACATTAGTTTTGAATGTAAACAATAGTAGTAAGAGACCCTCTATCTAAATCTTGCAAATTATCTAATCTGTACTCAGATTACAAGTACTCTACAAGCGATTACTTTTGTCAAATTAGTAACGAGCTATTGGTATCGTAAAATTTTTTTTTTTTTTTTTTTTTTTTTTTTTTTTTTTTTTTTTTTTTTTTTTTTTTTTTTTTTTATAACGATAGGCAAGCGTTTGACCACGATCTCACCTGATGGTAAGTGATGATGCGGTCTACGGTGGAGCACGCTTACCTATGAGATACCTATTTACCCTAGCCTTGAAGACAATTCTAGACAATTTGTTTAAAATACTGACCACCAAGTTGAGCATCTTTCTTCTGTCTCCGAGTCACCAAGTCGTCAGCAAAACCTGTCGACGGAACACTCGTTTAGGGACAAATCGTGCAACATTCGACACCATTAGTACACCGATGATCACGAACGATTAGTCGACATTAGTAGCACACCTAGAAGCACACTCATCATTCCGTTAGTATGAAGAGAAGGTTAAACCGGTCGCTCCCTCCCGAGTTTCAAAGAAGTGTCCAGAGGAAAGACACAGTTTTGAAGCTTGTCCTTCAAAATGTTGGTAAATTGTTATTTTGATTTGATGGCAAGTTTAGTTTATAGTTTTTGTAAAAGTGATCTTTAATATTAGTTTAGGTGTCTAAGAATTTGACATACTGGTTGCGTCCCGTTTGTCCTCCGTTATGACAAATTCTTAAGTTTACTAAGATAAACGAGCCCATTAGGTTTTATGTATGCGAAGAACACACCAAACTCAAGCTAAGCAGATGAATATCTGGTTCGTAATGCGACTCAGGTAGCACCGTCCTCACTTGCCATCGGATCAATCGAACGGTTTGTTAATTTTGCAACCCAGCGAGCGTTAATCAGAGGGAGCGAGAGCATTCCGAGAAGAAGGGTCAGCGTGTTGTTGGGCGGGACCTGAGTCGGCGGGCGTGCTGGGCGTGGGCGAGGGCTCGGCCGAGCCGGCGGCGGCGGCGGCGGCGGCGGGCGGCGCCAGGCTCAGCTGCGTGGGCCGCACGGCCGCGCCCGCGCCGGGCAGCGACACCCGGTTCATGGCCTCCATTTGCTCCCTGTTCAGCCCCATACGTCTCTTCGCGTGACTGCCATCTTGGAGCGTAACAGTGCTATTAGAGGTGCTTCAAGCTCCGCGTGTCGGTATGCTACGTTGTGCTGCGTTTTTATTACGACTGACAGATTTGCCACTGATCATTCAATATCGAACGCCTGCTAAAGGTATCCGCTGTTACTTCCACATGTCGTAGCGACACCGGCGCTTCCTAGCCTTGTCCCCTTGGACGTAAATGTTCGTATACGCGAATGTTAAATCAGATGCTATAAGAACTTATACGCGATAGCCCAAGGACGATCCACTCCGGGCTTGTACTCGTAAGCACACATAAAGCTTGGAATTGCATTTCAGAAATGAAAAACGCAGCACAACTTCGGTCATTAGTTTGATAATCGTTTCATTAGCATACTTACCCATGAAAAAAAATACACGATTATCGTTCTTATTGTGATGTACAAATTAAAAGTGAGGTGAAGTGAAAAGTGTTGTGTTTAGTATGGGATAATGTTTTGTTAAAGATTATTACCTGTGGCATGATGTCTTCTAATAGGTAATCCTTCACTGCCTGTACTGTTTGACCTTGTTCGCATTTGAACCTTTTCTGTTTCTGCAATAAAGTAAAATGATGTTGCTTTAAAACTGTTTAAAGTTTCTTCTAGTGAACTACGACATTTCAAGCTGCAAGTTCAGCTGCAGCTAACGCTATTTCAAATAACCTGAAAATATTTTAGGATCATTTACTCCAGTAAGAGTTTATTTATTTTGCTCGGAGCTACAGTGTTGCTGGTAAAGTTCGTTGTTGAAACCTCTTACCAAACCTAACCATAGATAGATTAGATTGATACCCAATATATATCATATATTTTTATTATACATTCGTATATAGTAAGGACGCTATGCACGAAGAATTTCGTATGATGATCCCCCATCTCCTATCTCTATTACACGCGCGTAATTATATTGCTACCCCGCTCGCGCTGCGGGTAGTGGCGGGTATACGAAATTAGTCTAACTTCTTTATTTATTTATTTATTTATTTATACGAAATTAGTCTAACTTAGATAGTATTAAATGAATGAATATTAGAAATAGATAGTTACCGGGAACATATTTTTCAGGTGGCGGACAATGTAGGTATTTACTGCCGGTGATCATCAACTGGTTTCCTGACAAGCTGCCGCCGAGTGATAATTCATGCTCTAACTCTGAAATAAAAAATAAGAAACTGTAATTAGCAATTTTTTTTAAAGACAGCATAATATCTCGATCGAATATTCAGGCACAGGTACATTCACAATGGTGGACCCATTCTGGCTAAATATCTGAAAGATTGTGTGTGTGATTGGAAATCAGAGTCCCTCTGGGAGTATTGGTTCGTATCCTACCGACTGCGCCAGGCTATATAATGGGACGCGTAAGTCAAAGCCACCAGTTCAAGATAAATACCAATTTATTTAAATCCAGGAATCCATATATAACGATTCCATATATATCCACAGCTTAAATATATCTAATCTAGTTATATAATGTTAATAAAAACTACCTACAAATTTCTACCTAACTCATACCTATTGTTTTTAAATCTTACCTTGTTGAGGTTGTACGTCGAGCGACCTGGCTTCTCTCCTGGACGCCCTGGTCTCAAACTCCTTCCTCCGCAGCGCGACGCTGGGCTCGAGCCGCGTCGCGGACATGCGAGCCAGCTCGCTGCGAGCCACCTCCGTGCGCCGCTCGCCGCCTCCGCGCGCCTCCTCGAGCTGCCGAGTCCTAGCCGTCACTAGCTGGAGTTCGGGCACTGGATATCTGGAACGGAGAGATGCGGTTAAGGTTAGAGAGGAGATTTTAGAAGATATGGAATAAAATGAATTTTGACACACTTGTCTCCTCACTAGGTAGACGATAAAGTTGCTAGAAGAATTATAATGGTTGGAAGAAATGTTTTATTTTACGAACACGAATATCTTTACCTGCTATCCGGATTACTCGTCGATGCCGCCTCCTGATACTCAGGAGAAGATCCATTATTCATCGACCCATTATTGCTTGGCGTCGTCTCCTGTATCTTCGAAAGTGTTGCCACAAATTGACTCTTGTCCTGTTTTAGCCTCTGTTTGTCATTTGGAGTTCCGTTAACTTCCCCGTAGCCGCTGTACGTTCCGCTGTCAACGCTCGCTGAGCAATCATCTCTTTTAATTTCTTGTGGGGGTAACGAGGGTGGGGGAGATGCCGCGAGAGGCGGGGAAGAAGGAGGAGGCCACGCAGGCTTCTGTAACTTCTGTGGCCTCGCGTAGAACTCTTTTTGTTTTATGGGCGGTGGGACGTCGGGGGTGACCCAACCGGTGGGTTGGCTCGGTCGTCTGAGGAAAGCCTCTTTCTGTTCGAGACTCTTTCGTATTCGGGATAGGATAATCGAGTCGTCTAGTTCTCTGCCGGTTAGGGTTGAGTTCGAGTCGAAGGAGCCGAGGCTGTCTTTGCTTTCTGTGGCCGATGATGGTAGCGATGTGTCTGATTCTCTCCTACTGTAACAAGAACAATGATTATAAGCAACTGAGTCTTGTAGGTTATTCTATTATGTAAAAAAAAAATTACAAACATCTATGACATTACACAAGCAATGACCAAAATAGTACTGAGAGTCTGGAATACACATGTTACAAACAATTTGTAGCTCTTTTCCGGTTAAGATGCGCCTCCCGGCTGTATAAATCATCAGACACAAGAAACCACCAGGCACTCCTGGAGAACTCGAGACTGCGTCATCTGACTATAAGCGATTACCAACAGAGTAAATTATGTAAGCAATATTTTTACCTATCATGCAACAAATGGTGGGGTGTAGTGGGTAGCCGCGGCACGTCATATCGCGAGGGCGCGAGCGATGCCACGCTTGCGTACTCCGGGTCCTCCCGCTGCGGCGCCTGCGGGGCCGGCAGAGCGGCCCTCGGCCTTCGGTACGCGTCGAACAGGCGGGACTCGTGCTCGGTTATCGGCGCCGGCATTTCAATGTGCCGCTGGTTCGATTCAGGGTTGTAGGCGGCTTCACTGAAATACTAGAAGAAAAGAAACGTTATTATTGTTATCAATTATACCTACAAGTATTTTTTAAAGCATGATTGTTCAACTAAAGCTTCTGCACAAGCGTCAGATAGAGTAAGAGAGTCTTTCTCTGTTACAGTGACATTCATAATAAGAACGAGGATATATATCGACCTCAATGATTTGCCCTTGATTGCCAACACAATATCCCCCAGAGAATATGTATCTGTAAAACTAATGAAAACGAGTCATAACTAGTTAACTTACCCTCTGCAACAGATCGTGGTCTCTCGGCACAACCGTCAGCCTGAGCGAGAAGGGCTCCCGCTGCGCCAGCTGGACGACCCTCGCATAGGGCGCGCGGCTGCGGCCGCAGGCCACCGGCTCCCCGTTGACGGCCAGCACGCGGTCGCCCGCGCGTAGCCCCGCCGCGGCCGCCGGCCCGCCCGGCCGCACGGACCTTACGAAGATCGTGTCCATGGGAGCGCCGACCGCGCCCACCGCGAGGTGGCGCGCATCCTCGTACAACTCCTGGAAGCGGGTTGAAGTATATTATTGACGACGCAGTTAAGGATCTTAGTAAGTATATAATTCTCTTTCGACGATGTTTTATAGATAGGACTTGCAAATTAATGCCTTATAAACTTTGTTAAATATAAACGTCCGAGTATTTGTCACTAACCCAGTACATGTCAACTTCATACTTAATTTGTTGTCAATAGAGGTGAGCAGGGTGTCATCCATTGGGCTTTAACACGTCGAGCCTTAGGAAATTTACCTTATATGACCCTAGCTTGCATTGTATTAGGTTGATATATTATAAAGGAAGTATACAAATAAGCTTAGAATAAATTTAAAAGTGGAAAAATTACTGTCTTGGGTGAGACTTGAACTCACGGCCTTTGGATCGATACTCCAGCGCTCTGCCAGCTGAGCCACCAAGATCTCATCCATAGGCAGCAAATCTTCCACCATATAGGTCTAGGGTTAATTTAGTATACAAATAGTTTTGTAACGTTAGGGCATTGGCTGTCTGCATTGTGCAATGATAAGTTAAAATAATAAGTAAGACTAGCAGAGGAAAAGACAGTTACGCCGAATAGAACACCAATTTGCGCCCTTTGTCATCCCCGGCAAGCATCGAACCAACCTTTTAAAAATTATCATATCGGGTCTATCACGAATTTATTTTGTCGCCTACATTTATTTCTAATGTTTCGTCGCAGATTACTCCGGTCGTGGTCTATGAGCGTGGTAACTAATGTCCCAGAAAAATGTCACAACAGAGATTTGTGGAACTAACCCAACGAAAAGCTCGAATAAATTCGCGATAGACCCGATATACTTAATTTAGTTTTAATATGTCTTCAAAACGCAAAAGTTTTAAATGGTACCAACCTGCAATGAATCCGGCGGGTAGACGACCAGGTGCCGCAAGGTGAACCCGAATCCGTGACGGGCGTCGGGCCGCTGGATGACGATGGTGCGCGGCGCGGCGGCGAGCGAGGCGGGCGGCGCGGGCGCAGACGTGGGCGCGGGCAGGGCCAGCGGGGGGTGCGCGACCGGTGGTGGCTAGGGACAAAGGACATATTCAGATTAATAAAATTCATGTGTTATTTAGGTTTTTATTACCGACAGTTAAAAAGGATATAAGCGAACGTCCGTGCCACGGCGGTAATGGCAAACGACAGTAAATCAACGGCAATTAAACAATATATAATAAGTGTTTTTTTTATTAAAAGTGTCTATGACTTTGCGTTATTCATGAAGTTAAACAGGGAAGTTGACAAGCATGAATAGGGATATAGATTAAATTATGACGTAAGCCGATTCGATGACTTATAAAATACAAGTTTTTTTTCAAAGTTCTTGGCAAAAAATTATATTACATCTTCCTTTTTTTTCATATAAAATATACCTAATGCAACTGCGTAATATAGATCATAAAAGAACGTGGCCAGTTGACCCTTGATTCAAAAAAACAAACTATTTAGGGATAAGTAAAAAAAAGGCCCAATAACAATTAAGGTATTGTATTCGTGTTACGCGCAACCGCGTATTGTTATCTAACAATGATAAATAATGTCCGCTGAGGAATTGTTTTTTCAAATATTTAAAGGTTTTTCTAGTCACATATTAGGTTTGATAACAAAATAGTCATGGTCACTTTGTTCATGATTGTGTATTTTAGAAAATGATTACATCATATAATAATCTTATTTGTTTTAGGTAAACACTAATACAAGCGGTTCGCATACATTTTCACGGCTTTGTTACAGGCAATATACGGCTTTAATTTTAAGGGCCTGTTTCACAAAGTCTGAGTAAAGTTTTGGATAGCTAATTAACAAGTAAATGAACTGCCAGATAAAACTACCTTAAGGTGAAAAGGTTTTTATCTACCAGTTGAGCTTTTTTGAAGATTCTGAAACGCCAAAGATGACTTTATTCGTCAGATAAGTGGCAAGTTGCTAATTCAGAACTTAACTTGGACATTGTGAAATAAGCTCTTGTCTACTATTTTTACAATAATTATGACTAAATACAATCTGTACCTACAAATAGCTACATAAATGTAAAAGTCAAGAGGAAATTGCATGTCGGCACATAAAATCTTCCTACCCATTCCGCATCACAATAATCCTTTTCACAGGCGTCAAACAACACCCAGTCTCAATAGAACTATCTCCCTTGAATAAGAGGATATAAGTTAGTTCTTGAAGTACGTCACTTACGTCGTTCTTTGGGTGTTATAATCGGTGCTACTGCAAAGTACAAGTCCTGGGCTGTTCTCATTGCCTTCCGACCAGTCGCATTAAGGAAACCAGTGTGAGGGTGATCTCAAGATCGGTAACAATTTTGTGTAAACAACTTGTAGATAGGCACTTCGCGTGAAAAGCAACAGGAATACAAGTAACACGACCAGCTTATCAAAACAGGTACGGGAACTAATTTACCGCGGAGTGACACCGGCAGTCACAACTCGAAAAGCGAATGGCGGATGTCATAAATATAGAGCTGCTACATCTTTGGAGTTACTAATCTACTGGCAGATTCTGATGAGGGAAGATTAACGATGCCTTGGTTAACGAAGAAATATAATATACTAGTTTTATGGCTGCACTGTTGTGGCATGGGGTTTAATTGTAGGAATGTTTGTAAATCAGAGTAACTGATAGGTGGATAGTAGGAGCGAAAAATTTAGTCTGCTTTTGGCTTTTATCGTTTATGTAACTCAGGGATTAGGGTTCGAACTGATGTCCAATTAAGTCAGATGAATGTCGTAAATGCCTTTTATATGGGTTACAAAAAGAGCAATAAGTAGCAAGGACTTTCAGTCCAGTCTTATTGAGCTTACTGTGAGTCTAGGGCGATTTGTGTACAATTATCAAATTATAGTTATTAACAAAATATCCACAGGGTTACTGCTTAAACACCAGTACCTGGGCGACCGAGCTTTGCTCGGTTATAACTATTTATTGTAATATGGTGGTCTATAGGTGATAATCTTAACTACATTTTTTTACTAAATTAATCTTGTCTAAAACAATAAAAATTTAAAAATTATATATAAACTTGAACATATAAAAAAAAAACAAAAGTTAGTTCACCGGGCGAGATTCGAACCCGTAACAATCGTTTAGCAGTCCGCATCTTAACCCGCTGGACCAGACGGACAGTGACCGGCAACACGAAATTAGCGACCATATTCTGCGTCGAAAGAAAAACGCATGAAAACTCGAAAACACGCGTTTTCCCAAACATAAGACTAATCTAGATAGATTGTATACCCCCAAAAACCCCCATATACCAAATTTCAGCGAAATCGTTAGAGCCGTTTCCGAGATCACAGAAATATATATACATATATATATATATACAAGAATTGCTCGTTTAAAGGTATAAGATATAGCCGTAGCCAAGTTAATCAAATCTGATGCCATGATCAAGAGAGTGAGGCAATAAATCAAACTTTGATATTTTATGGACCGCTTCCGATGCAGCATGCGGCAAACCGTCTGTGATGGTGTTCGTAAGTAAAGATGTATTAAGAAAATCTTACAGTTCTCAGATGACTCCGATATTAAAATAATATAGCGAGGTGAACACACAAGACCACATCCCTAGCACGCAGCTTTACGCCCACGCCCGTCAACGCGTATGATAGCTCGGATAAATAGCGGATCAGACGCTAATCGCACTAATGAAGCGGATTGTACACCACTTTAAATATCTCTACACATTTGCATCTTATTTCCCCATAATAAGGCGAAAACTGTTTACATATATTTGACGACCGTAACGACACATGCCTAGCCTCAACCCGTCTCATAAGGCATTAAGTACGGAACCCGTATATTGTTACATCGTTCTTCGTTTCCATAGTTGTGTAGAATAGCGACGACTGCATTTCCTCGTCATAAAAACTATTTTTAAAGTCGTATGATCAGTGAATCGAATTGTAAACGTACATTTTATAAATAGAAACCTCGTCTTTACACCTTCGCAATAAGGACGATTTATAAATATTTACATGAAAGGATGTATCCGTGGCAAGGATATTTCTTTTGAAATGGAGCGAGTGTCCTTTACGATGACGGTTCTGTATTAACCACGGTCGGGATTATTTTAATAAGCCTTGACGTTGTCAGTTCGTTAAGTCTACTTCAACTCCCATCGGATACGCCAGAATAAGGAGAATCTAATGTGTGCTTTCAAATAAAAGTTTATAAACCCTTATAACTAAAATGTATAAAGTATATAATTGCTTGTAATGGTATTAGGTACCTACTTACATGTACTCGTACTTTATTTATTATTATTAAACAAACAACAAAGGTTCCATTTTATAAAGATATCCCGCAAAACTGTTATAACAGTTTGTCTGCAGGAATCGTAATAAACTAATATTATAAGATTTATGAGTAGTTAAACATTAAGGCAGTGAATTTAGTAGATATATTTTGTGTACATATATTATGTCGTGGCCACTGGCCAGATCATTTTAATCATTTCATGACATTTCGTTTTATAAATGGTCACTTCATGACATGGTTTATTTATGTATTCAATCTTTATTGCACAAAAGAAAAACTCATCGTACAAAAGGCAGACTTAATGCAAAGCATTCTCTACGAGTATGATTACGTTAGGTTTAATTTTTTCATGATGTGGCCAAGCGATCACAACAATACACATTTGAAACAGTCGGCCCTAGAAATATTAACAAAGAAGTGCAATGCTAACTATCAGTCGCTTTGCAAATTTACAAAGATATTACTTACACTCAAGTGATATTAACATTTTCACAAAAACATATAATTTGCATGGAATTGCAGGGGAATAGTTTAAAAAATAATACTATGCGTAATACCACGTCTAGGAAGCGCCTTAATGAAACTACTGACAGACATAAAAATCCAGATAACGCATCGAAGCCGCACAATCGCTGCGTATAAAGTACGAGTGGAGTCGAGTTACAGCGATTACGGCGCGATCAGATTCACTCTTTCCGGCTTTGTGGGGTTACTTCTTACAGCTGCCTGTGGCTCAGGGCAGTGATTAAGAGGGTAGCGGGCGACCATACAAACGTAGGTCGTCCTCATTTTCCTCTCTGGACGACATTATGAAAAATATTTTTACTCCACTTCATTCTACCTCTCTCTATTGCCCTTTAGCGATAAGATTGCCTGTTGTCTGCCTCTATCATTAATGAATTGTTTTTCTTGAGACTGTATCTTTTACACAGGTGTACCAATATACCCCCTTAGTCATAAAACGTTACCTGCCTGATTTAGTTAAATTATGTTTTATCCCTTTTTTACAAATACATAACTCAAAATTACAGATAAATACAAACGATTCCTAGCAAATTCAGGCCAGTAATGCGTTTATGAATAACACCATAAGAGTATTCTATCTATCTACCTATCTATATTCATCTATTTTTACTTTAGTTCATTCTTCTGAAGAAAAATTTATTACGAGGGTTAAAGTTGAAACCATGTGCCGGTTACACCATAATAAAATAATAACTTTCGTTGAAAATGTTAATAAAGCAAGTGTCATAGTGGTATTATTAGTGTCATAGTGGTAGGAATTGCAGTTATAACTATGTGCTTAATTTTGTTAAATATATGGTGTCATCTCATCGGAAGATCAGCGCTCGATGTCGCCAGCAACACGATGAGCCCATTTTGTGCTACTTTTTCTTTGTAGGTACGTTACGTTTTTCTTAAATGTATTTGAGATCTTTTGTGATAGTATCTACGAAAAAAATATTTCTATTCTAATAATATTATAAGTGTTATTTACAAAATGAACGTAACTTACAGGATACATCCACGTTTTAATCGCATAACTCCCATTAGCATGCAGATATTACTGATAGAACGTAATGATGGCAACATGCGCATGCTATTTCCTCGTTCAGAACCTCGTAAATCATGTAACTTGACAACAAATTACCTTGCCGGGTCAGCCTTTGACTAGTAATAGGTATTTAAATTTACTGCCCAAGTGCCCAGCGTCAACAGTTTAGCGGGGTCGTAAACTTTATTTTATTGATATGATTAGTTTCTGTATATATCTTTATCTCTTGATAAAATATTAATTTACTTATTGCAGTGCTGATTAATTCCTAGGCTTAGACAACATTATTTTAACGGATTCACTGAGCCCTAATAAATCAATTTTCACCACACCAGCTGGTAAAGGCTCTCAAGATTTATCAAGCCCCCTTGTAAAACAAATAACTATTTATATATTTTAAGCTTTATTGCACATCAAAAAAGGTACAAATGGCGGACTTAATGCCTCATGGCCTTCTCTACCAGTTTAGAAACAATCAAGTAATACAGAACTATTCTTATTTTTCTAAGAAATTGTATCAGTAGTCGAGTAACCAAAAGTCGGTTGCTGATTAACACACGGAGAATAAGTGATTACACACATATTAAGCCTCTGACTGTTATACCAAAAGGTCTCCGAACTCTTAAAACTTTTTTTTATTTTAAAGTAATCAACTCAAATCAGAGATTGTGGCATTGCATTGCATATACATAAGAGCGAGTTCGTGTTAAGTCGTACGTGTGTATATCCAGGAATAATTAAACAATAAACAAACGTTAGCCTCCAGGGACAATTTTCCAACGACACAGCAGCAGTTCCAATGCGAAAGTCCTATAAAATGCTTAACAATATTACCTGTGATAATATCTTCGCGATTACATCCCATGAAACTTTCCTCCGCGTCGGTAATTATGTAAAACGGTTATGCTAAGTAAGTCCGCGGGGCGCAATGTACTTAAAAAAACGCTAAATGGCTGATAAGGACTGTGTTTGGTCCGAGTACGGCTAGCCGGGGATCAGAATAACACGCCTACTGCAAATTGCATGCATTTTAAATAGCACGATCGACCTACAAATTTTTTGTTATAACTGTGATGCCGTTAGGGTTGTCAACTTGTTACGGATAATTGATAATGATAGGTATGACTTGTGCAGTCGTTCATAAGAAACGACAACAATCTATAAATTTTACATTAAAAATGTCAGTTACAAAAAAAAAAAGATGCATTCTGGCTAACTTGGGATTTGAAGACACATTTTTCGATGCCGGTCCAACTAAGATGTTTAAAATGTGTCCATATTTTTTTTACTAAATTTATGTTATTTATTTATTTTAACATTGCCTACGAGAAATCTTGGGATTAGTTGTCAAGCGGACCCCAGACTCCCATGAGCCGTGGCAAGATGCCTGGACAACGCGAGGAAGAAGAGATATTTATTTTAACATTGGAATCAGGCGATATCATCATCCTCCTCCTCGCGTTTGTCCCGTACTGGACGGGGTCCGCTTTCTTACTTTTCTCCTTCCACTTCGCTCTATCCTAGACGTCGTTTTCCGCTAGCCCACAGGCGTTTAAATCTTTGGCGGTGACATTTGGCAAACGCTGCCTTGGTTTGCCCCTCCTGTTTAGGCCTGGTAAGGCAAAGCTAAGGGCTTTGTTGCCTACGTATTCTGGCGGCCTTCTTTTGACATGCCCAAACCACCTCAGCCGACTTTCTTGGAGCTTATCGGCGACGTTTCTCACTCCGAGGTTACCACGGATATGTTCGTTTTGAACCCTGTCAATCCTGGAGACGCCTGACATCCACCATCTTCTTTTCTGCCACATGGATGGCTTGGACATGTCGCTGGGTCACTGGCCATATTTCGCTGCCATAAGTAAGGACCGATCTTATGATGGTCTGGTACACTAGGACTTTCATTTTTATCGGTATTTTAGTGTCGCAGGTCACACCAGTCACCTCTCTCCAGTTTAACCAGGCGGCCTCAATCCTGTGTTGAATGTTGGTCTCCAATGAATCAGGTAATACATATAAATTTCATAAAATTATAAAATAAACAATATTTTGGCGAGTGATCGGCGTGAAGGCATTATTTATTTGTATCATGACAAAGTTTTACTTTTTACAACATTGGAGCAACCCTCAGCGTGAACTCGTAAAAATTTATCGCCCACTAAATGTCCGGAGTCTGTAATCTCAACAATCTCAGTTCAGGCACAAAAACTAGAGCTAAGAAAGGAAACGTTATTTCACCACTTAAGTAATTTATTTCTAGAGTCAAATAAGTATCAACTTTGTTGCTAGTAAGTTTCTTTACTGGTAATTAAATAACAGTAAACCCTCCATTTTGTTCCTTGGTAACGTAAATAACGTTCATGACTATCCGTCACGTGTGTATGACAGCGGTAAGTTGGTTACAATCTTACCTAAAATTACGCCCGAATGCCAGACGAGAAACATTTTTTTATTTACCCTGACAGCAACACACTTTTCTTATCCTAGCAATGATCATTTAACTACGTATAAAGTGAAACCTGGATGATTGAAATCTCAAGAGACCGGCAAATTTGTGTCAATTAAAGAGTGTATTTTATTTATAGAGGTCGTACCAAATAATAGAGGTTAATAAAGTTGTCTCATTTATAGCGGTAATACTCGTTAACGACGGTTCTCACGTTTGATTTCATTTATAGAGGTTTTTTTCAACGTCTCATTTTCACCAGACTTTATTTACTGGATCCTGATTCATTACGATCAGCCGATCACTCTCTACACAGATAATGTAAAACACTAAGCATTCGCGTAGTCCATGATACGGCTTCTAATCACTACTTGATAGACGGATTGATTTAACGCCAGGAAGCTAGTAGGGGCCCAGTAATGCGCAGTCAAACATTCACTTGCCTTAATTGGACAAGCGGTGATAGGACCGGAGGAATGCTATCGACGCAGTACAACTAAACAGTATTTTGATTAGGTTTAAAAAAATAATATACTTGTTGAACTTTCCTCAGCATTATGATGGTTTGAAGTCTAAAGCGAACAGTACAATTATCCTTGCAATTGTATTTTTTTATAGATGCAAATGAAAAGACGAGGGTATTTTAAATCAAAGGGTCAGTATTACTATGATAAGCTTAGAAAGCTTATTTTACTTTTACTAGTTACAAAATAGTTATTTACGATACAAGTGCGAAAAATAGGAAATTCGTAACGAGTGTTGCGAATTACCTATTCGCACAAGTATCGTACAACGTTTTACAGTACATATGACCATTTACATTTTCGACATAGTTACATAATACGCTAATTTACGCACTAGTGCGGGAATGAGCACTTTCCGTGCATATGTCGAAACTTTAATTTATTTTTTTTATTCATTTTTCAAATATTATAGGTTTTTACAACGTCTAATTTTCACCAGACTTTATTAACTGGATACTGATTCATTACTATCAGCCGTTCACTCTCCACACAGATAATGTAAATACCATATGTACGGTAAAACGTTGTACGATACACGTGTGAATAGGTAATTCGCAACTCGTGTCGATTTATCACCACTCGTTGCGAATTTCTTATTTTTTGCACTTGTATCGTAAAGAACTATTCTACAATACTAAACGTCTGGCTACTAATTGTCAATGTACTGCTCATGATCTACAACCTGTGTCTAAGTCGTATTAATATTATTGGTCGCCTGATTGGCCAGATTTCTAGGGTTTAATAAGTTTTGGAGCTGACGCCATAATATTGCAATTGTAGCATTGCTGACAGGTAATAACTGTTTATTGGTTGTCAATAAATCTAGCGAGATTCCTACCAAGCTCATTTGAAATACAATCGTTTGTGATAAAATCAAATGTAACAGATTCTTGTATTTTTATTTTGAATGTGTTTGAATAATATGATTTAAATAAATAATAAATGTACTTGAATTGTTTATCTTTCGTCAAATATAATGAGTTTTTAAACATAAAGGAACGCAATGTTTTATTTTAAACATATTTCAAATGTCCGCAATAAAACAGATTAATTCATCATTGACATATAATTTTAAAATAGTTTCAGCTATTTTATTATTTTACATTGTGACTATCGTGAGGAAACCTGCATACATCTGCGAAAAATTCAAAGGTGTATGTGAAGTCCCCAATCCGCATTGGGCTAGCGTGGGGACTATAGCCCGAGCCCTCTCGCACATGAGAGGAGGCCTGTGCCCAGCAATGGGACGTATATAGGCTGAATTATTATTATTATTTATTTTTATTTTATTATTGTTACCTACAATACTAGAATTAGTATGATAATAGCAAAGTTTGACATATTATTTTTGGCTTAACACAACCAGCCCTAAAAGCTAACAGTGATAATTTTAGAACTAGATGCACAAAGCCCACTCTCCACGGTGACGCAACTCCATGCACCGCAAAATGGCACTAAAATAAACTGAACGACCTTGAGGCACGTGTCACTACTACTCTGTCGTTATTCAGGTGAACTAGAACCAAAAAAGGCAAAAATATCACGTTTCCTACTGTACTAAATGGCCTGAGGCGTGACATTTGATCTGTTATTTCACAGTACCGATTAAAATATTGAGGCACAAAATCCTGTGTAACAGTATGATTCTGTTTCGAGACCTAAAATGTTAATCTAATCGGACATAAAGAATTAGCGATTTCAGCAAACACGCCCTGTGATGAAGGTGTATTTGTGACGGTTCTTTTTTTTTTAGATCTTTTTTACAATGGCTGGGATGGCAATGGGAGCCAAGATGACAATCTTACATCGTCAAATGCCGATAGAAAAGAAATAAAAACCGGACAAGTGCGAGTCGGACGGGCCCACCGAGGGTTCCGTACTTTTTAGTATTTGTTGTTATAGCGGCAACAGAAATATATCATCTGTGAAAATTTCAACTGTCTCGCTATCACGGTTCATGAGATACAGCCTGGTGACAGACGGACGGACGGACAGCAAAGTCTTAGTAATAGGGTCCCGCTTTACCCTTTAGGTACGGAACCCTAAAAACGTATCCGAATGACGGATAAAACGAAGTCACGTGTTTATTTCCTAACATTTATTTCACTTTCGATTAGTGTTTTCTATCATCGATTACCTATCTAGAGCCCCAGGGGTCTCCTAACTAAGGCTAGGCGCAAGCCCTTAGTTATATGTAGTTACTTTAGGCCTGTGGAAAGGAAGCGGCAGAATCAAAGGCCAAGGCCAATAATACAGCGCGGCCAGTGCGCGAAACGGAAGCGGAGAGCAGAAGGCCTAGCCTAGCTGTGGCTCTGGGTAAAAAAGGTTGGAGACCCCTGCCTAACACCGTGGTCTACGGTTAACGCCTTCAACCTGCAGCACAGCGTATAAACGCTTTAAGCAACGTGAGACTTAAGAGTCTAACTGCATTTAGTAGACAATAGGAAAGCATATAAATATAAGGCATACAGTCTTTTCAAATTGTTGCGCCCGCCGCAAAATTGCAAGTTTGTGCAATCCATTGTTCCTATTTTGATTTGTGCAATAAACTAAGATTACATACTCGTATGACTTACGATTTTAGGTTGAGATAATAGGTCTTTTGATGTTAATGGCTATTGGTAATTTTTATGAGGCTTCGTTGTGTTTCATAATGGCAATTAGCTATTATATTCAATCGTTTGGCTGAAGTAATCCGTAATTTTAAACCGTTAAAAATGCGAAAAAACATAAAGAAAGTCGTAATACAATAACAGTTAAGTAATTTTAAGAGAAGTATTGTTTTTCTATGCATTTGATAAATTCCGGTTAAAAACAACACATTAGGTACCCGTTTTTACATTGCAAAACCTTGCAATTAAAATTAATTAATTGCAGGTTAGCACTGATTGACGACTAGCACGTTATCTTTTCGTGGATAAGCAAAGTATTTTACAGTACATATGGTGCTACTTTACCGAACTAGTGCGAAAATTAGCATTACGTTACTGTGTCGAAAATTTAAAGGGCCATATGTACTGTAAAACGTATAACGATACATGTGCGAATAGGTAATTCGCAACTCGTGTCGATTTAAAACACTCCCTTCGGTCGTGTTTTAATTTATCGCCACTCGTTTCGAATTTCCTATTTTTCGCACTTGTATCGCAATGTACTATTTCACACTTGCTCGAAAATGATCTTATTTCATGCAGGTGTACTGAAGGACAAAGGCCTATTTCTCTCTAAAAAAAGCTATAACTCCCTAGAGAGTTAGTTTTTTTTAAATTATGTAATTTATTCATCCAAACCAAGTAGCATAGATGAGATTTAATTTTAAAATTCTGACGTTTATAGTTTAATATTTTTGTTAATGTTTAAAAATATTTAATTTGATTAATTTAACAGCCGTTTAAAATATTTCTACATCATTTTCAATCGTGGCTGAATGCCGAATAGGTCTGTGCCTTCGAAACTTAACCTGTCAAGAAATTACAAAATGGCGGACAAATGAATGATATGTCACCGTATTTAAGAATTATTGCGCTTAAAATTTAGTTTTTTCTTCGCAAGTGTGATGAAAAACATTGTTTGTAACTCCGGGGGTGGTAAAATTAAAGACTTG
The DNA here is from genome assembly GCF_033807575.1 of Cydia pomonella. Classification (NCBI taxonomy): domain Eukaryota; kingdom Metazoa; phylum Arthropoda; class Insecta; order Lepidoptera; family Tortricidae; genus Cydia; species Cydia pomonella. Next base: position 4,785,020 of record NC_084711.1, on the reverse strand, counting down.
AGTTTGCAATATTCTTATGCAAACTCAAGTCTTTAATTCCCTCCAGCCTGCGGCTTTCGGGAATTACCACCCTCGTATCCAGAATTTCACTTACCCCCCTCGTTGCACAATGTACTATTTTTTTTGTTTTAATTGCAAAACCTGATGTTTGTGAACATGTGCTTTTTATGTAATAAACATTAGTAATTTTATTCTCATTTTTTTATATTTTCACAAAAATAAGGCCCCTATTACATTTCATTACACTGTTGTCAGTATGTTCTATGAAGCTAGACAATCTAATGTCGCAACAGCCAGCGTGTCGCCGCCGTCTGCTCCTCCTTATAAGGCCCGAACTTAGCCCGACCTTCGGCCGACTAGAGCCGTATTTAAACTTTTAAAATGACTATTTGATTTTATATTGATTTACATTAGTAGTAGTAATGACTGACACAGCTAAGATATGTCAAATCAATAATAATTGAAGTTTGGATTGTTCAAGTTCGAATCTGGCTCTTTGTGACCCCTCTTTTTTATGTGATAGTCAGCAAACGAGTAGACGAGCCGCCTAATGGGAAGTGGTCACCGTCGCCCATGGACATAAGCAGCATCGGAGGCGCCACTTAAGCGTTGCCGACCCATGAGAACCCTGAATACCCGCATCTTGACTAACCCCATGCCGTAGTGCAAAGGAAATACCTCATAAGTTAACTCATTCCACATTCTGCACGTCCTGGGAAAAAACGATCGAAATGCCCGCTTATTCTCGGTGTGCCACGTATCTAAGAAGTGAGAATGAGTCAAAAAGTTTTGTTTTCCCAGTTGCATGCAAAAAGATCTCAGGTAGTCTGCCGCTGTACGCTAGTTTTTACGATAGCGACTTAAGCAGCGGAAAATAAGACGAGGAGGAAAAACCTCAAGATTAAAAGTTTTTTTTTCCCCAAGAGACTCATAGAAATTGGCCTTTTTCATCGCTCTAAAGTGTAGACAATCTTAGGTTCTTTCATAACAGCCAGCGTGTCGCCTGAGCGGCCGCATCTCCTTATAAGGCCCGGACTTAGCCCGACCTTCAGCCGTCGGCGGCCGAAGCTAATTACGTAGGTAATTCTACATAAAAAATAACATATCATCAAAGACAGGTAAATGTTACCTGTCTTTGATGTTACGTTAGAAAAAAACGTCCAAAAAACGTTAGAAACGCCTTCGAACGCGAAAAGCGACTTGATCCGGAAAAACTTCTTTAGTAAAATTACAAAACAGAATTTGATTTTAAAACGGCTTTAGTAAATTTCGGAAATGGGTGCAAGCGGAGATCAAAGCGCAGTAACTAGCTGAGTTAAGTTAATGACTACTAATATTATGAATGAGAAAGGACCTGTATGTCTGCCTGTCTGTTACCTATTCACATTTAACCGCTGAACCGATTTAGATGAAATTTGGTATGGAGATAGTTTGAGACCCAAGGAAAAACGTAGGATAGTTTTTATCCACCATCGCACTATGGGGCGAATCGAAGAAAAAGCGGGCATTAGTACTATTTTGCGAAAAACGTATTTAAAAAAAAATACTATTTGATTGAAAATGATACGGAGAACAATAAATGTGGTATAACATTTTACAAAAGAAGGCATATTTAATTAAAGCAGAAAAAAAAATGATTTTTTTGTATGGGTCCCAAATTTAGGTACCCTATTTCAAGGATACTATAGGGTCTATCACCCTGTCTTTTAACCTTCAGGATATTATTTTCCTACTTTTATAGAGTACGAAATGACAAATAGCCTAGTTTTGTAGGCGCCCGTTTTCTTGCTTAGTCCAGTCAAAAAGTCATCAAATACGGATATTTTTCTTAATGCTTTTTTTGAAAACTTATGACGGTTTTCAATACGGTTCGGAATTTCTTCGATTCGCCCCATAGTGCATCGTCTTTATTCCACGCAGACAAAGTCGCAGGGAAAAGCTAATAGTAAATAATTGAAAAAAAAAAAATGGAGGGCCTATGTACATTTGCGCGATTCGTTGTACAATATGTTACGGCTCCGAAAACGCAACCAAGTAACGCCACGCATGAAACTCAATTGTCATTCTTTATTATAATATTGTCTCTGATATCACGGAAGCTTCGACAAGACAGCGACACGCCAATAAATTCAGAGATGACATACTCGAATTGCAATTACTCAGTATATACATGATATACTGCATGTTTTAAGTTTTAATATTCATTTTCCATTTACTTACGCTGTTGGCGCGTGTTTTTAAGTGGTAAACAAATAATAGGGGATAATGAGGTGTCGCTTTAATTTAATTATGTTCTCGGTGCAAGGAAATGTAGAGCCGAAAGTGGCGGCCACTTTTCGGGGACTATATTCGTGACTTCCGTTAAATATTGTATGTTCGATACCAAACTTTATATGTACTTAACTACCTTTTAATTTATCTTTGCAAGTTTAACTGAACACACATCTAATGAATTCCAGGCGAATGCGCCGCGAGGGCACAGCACAGTGGATGTCATTCCAGATCTAGAGCAGAGCCCAATTGGACAGTACCTCCACCTTACAGAAAACCGCAGCCAAATAACACTAGACCCTACTCATAGTGTTGTGTTCCTGCCGGTGAGTAAGGTTGCCAGAGTTCAACGAGGGTGCGGAGTGTTAGGGTCGGCAACGCGCATGTAACTCATCTGGAGTTGCAGGCGTCCATAAGCTACGGATACTGCTTACCATCAGGAGGGCCATATGCTTTTTTGCCACTGACGTAGTATATAAAAAAACATAATTGCGTATTAAATATTTGCGTAGGTATTTAATTTATTTGTAATGCACTAATAAAACACGATGCGTTTTCGATATTCCTCGTATTTTCTTTCCGGAAGGTGTTACACGTTAAACTGGCAAATTACCCCTCGTTCAGTCGTTAACCTGGAATTTATTTATCGTAAAGTTTTATAGCCGTTTGATTTACAGCTTATTTGATAAACTCTATTGGATATTTATTTAACTAAGTGGAATATTTACAAATTTGAGGCAATAAGTATTTTATTTTCAAAGTTGTTTAACAACAAACATTTAAGAAGAAACCAGTCAAATATTAAAAATAAACCAAAAAGAAATATTACTTACACAAATGTCTCACTACTTAGGGGTCTAACTACATTAAATTTATATAAATAAGCCAAAATATTTGGATTATACTGTGGAAAAAAGTCAGACACTTGACGCTATTTTTTAAAACTTCTGATAAAGCTAAGAAGCCGATATAATTTGACATGATAACATTTGATAACTTCACATTACATTCAACAGTTTATAACACAGATTAGAGAAGTAGACCTTCTTGTGGAATGCTCCTGTAGATCAAACTCTAAAATAATGATCAACCACGTTATCAAGCATTACGTTCTCTTTTTCAGCCGGGACAAAACCCTTCACCACAAACCTTTGGTCGTAACAAGAGTGTTTCCAGTGGTCGTCAATCACCGATCCCGCTCGGTAACTGTTTTCTACAAGAGATTGTTAATAACTGTGGGAGAGATCTTATCACTAAATTGATCTGGTTTCCAATCGCTGGCGCAGGGCTTAAGAATTGCCGTGGAAAAATTGCTTTACTATTTGCAATTTTAGTAGCTACTTCTATCGGTTTGTAACCTACATTTGACGTAATTGTAGAATTAAGTAGCCTCACTAACTAGAATTCCTCTCGGTATAGAAGTCAAGAATTAAAGGACAAACCTAATAAATACTCAGAACCCCTTCTTATCTATATTTTATTTTTGCTTTAATTTATATTTGCATTTTTTAGAGGGCCCAGAATTAGAAACTAAGAGTTCCGAAACTGCTACTATACTATTTAAAAAATAATCTTAGTGATTGTATTCCTATTCTCCTCCCACATTACATTGTAAGAACAGGGCGCAAGAAAATTTGCGTGCGTTAAATTCACAGGTCAGCAAATGCACTATTAAGGATATTAACGTGCGTTGTATGCGTCTTAATATCGCTAATCGCGAGTAATGCGTGTGAACCTAAACATAAAGGATGCCCCGAGTTTCTTGGCAAATCGTTTTGCAATTATGGCCCGGCTTTCCCTGGGGCATGGCCGATTGGCCGCTAATAGATCATTAGAACGATTCAGGTTATTTTCCTCAGATTTTGTAGTAAAGAACACATATTCTTTCACGGCATTGATGGACTGGTTATTTTTGTTACCAGTTTTATAGATCAGTGGAATAGCTTTTTTATGTGAATGAAAAATAAAATTAACTACGAACAGTGATTAAAAAATGTAAGATAGCTACCAGCTTCTACTGTTTTTATGTTGTGTTGTAGCGTTATGTATGCAAAAATGCAATTCCATTTTGAATGACAACAAAAACAATGGCATTGTATTACCTACTTATATAAAAAAGGTCTCAGTAAACTACGGTTGCACTTGGCCATGAACACACCGTCATTACCGGTCGTAAACGCCGACCGCACAGCGTTTGCGTAAAAACCAATAATCAGCTGGCGACTTTCGATTTCCACCAATCCCGTGTCGGCTCTCACTGCCGATTAGCTGTCATTTGCCGCTCTGTCATTATTTTGATTATAGAACGTTCGTATGTGACGATCGCACCGATTGAACACTGGGTTGCTTTAATTAGGGAGTTAGATCAGTTAGAACACCAGATGTGGTTGGATCAAGATTGCGCTCATTCTTAATGTGGCAAGACATCTCAGAACCACACAAGTAAACCTACTAGATTCTACTTTATGTGGCAAGTTAACTGTCTGACTGAGTTAACATGTAATGGTCTTTAATTAACTATCAGAAGTTAATGCGTTTTACATATACCTATTGTATACTAAGTACACGCGGTAACTAGATGATATCTACAGGTTGGTGTTTCAACGTTTAGCTACTTTGCAAGTTAACAATGATGAGTGTAGGGCAACTTTGTAGATTTAAGTTTCCTTTACATTAAATTGTTCCTGCTAAAATTTAATTTCATACTGTAGTTTAGTAGACCGAATACTTTACTAGCGTGAGTCTAATGATCGAGCAAAATGAGATTTTCTACAGATAAAAATAAATGCATGTGCATTATGAGAATGACTTAATACTAGACGCTATGAAAGTTTTAATTCTCAAATGCCACTTAATGTCAATATCAATCACTGTAAGTGAGTAGTTTGATCATAAATTGTACAGTGATTATGTCTGAGATTTATAACAATATATTTACGAACATTACTCGCGTTATTACAATTGGATAAGGTGCAAAATTGAAAAGATATCTGACACGTCTACTGTATCTTTTTTGTGTTTAATGATATAGGAGGCAAAAGAGCAGACGGATCGCCTGATGGTAAGCAATCACCGCCGCCTATGGACAAACACCAGAGGGGTTGAAAGTGCGTTGCCGCCCTTATAAAATTATAAATGTATAAATTTATAAGTATGTAGCCAGAATAGCCAGATGTATTAACAATAAAATATAATTAACAAAACTACAAATAACTTGCCTTTAAAAAAACCCTACGGTTCCACTGTTTCCGATTTTATAACCAAATCACTTCCAGTCACTTACGAATTAAGTACGCCACCGCCACGTTCAATATCCACTAATTATCATTTTACACTGTTCGACACTTAATTTACTACACATTATTGTCGCTACAAGGAAACTATATTTAACTCACAGAATCTTGTACTCGCAGGGCCCGAATTGACAACATTTATCGTGTAGCAAATCAATGTAGATTTCTGTCTGGGTCGCAGATTAAATAAGTTATTAGCGGGACAGCCAGTCACTTTATTAACCACTCGCAATCACTATCTGATAACGTCAATTACTTCTAGTACGGCCACAAAAATATCTATACACTTTAGAACTTTATGGCAAAGGGATACAGTACAAATATACATACGAATTTATATATACGGCTGTAGCAGCAATATCAAATGGTTATTATCAAGGGAATTGATTTTATTAGTGAAATTTATCTAGGTAAGGATGTAGATACGAGTAGGTACATAAGTGGACATGTTGTTAGTACACGATGTCTACTTATGCATTTTATCGACAGTGCTGTATTAACTACACATCTAGTATATAAATACATACTAAACACTAATTTGTTTCAATGGTATAACAGGACCAGGACAATGACAATATGAAATATTAAGAATAAGAATGATTTAATGGGGTACATTTGTAGATAATAATCCTAATACAATTAATTGGTATCCGTTACCCGTTTCGGGTATGCAATACTTAATTAACTTATTAATTAAACTTAAATATCAAATTCACAAAGTTGAGCAGAAACATGCTTTAGGACTCAACTAAGAAAACCTTAAAGAATCAATTTTGGAATCCTTTATAGCGAATATGAAAAATCAGTGACGAAAAATTAATAAAATATTAAAAATTATCCAGTTTGTATATAAAATAAAATACATATCCACAACGCAGGCTACGTCTGGTGTCCACAAAAGCAAATCAGCAACATGTTTCGTCCAAAACAAACCAACGATGATATCCGCAACAGGCTTCGTCAAAATCAGCGTCACATAGGAACAGTTAATTTTTTACATTCGGATAGCCCAAACAGTTTGCGTGAGCAAAGATTCATCAGTGAAACGTTTCACAGTAACGAGACCAGTCGTAATGATCTCGGAATGACAGGCACGCGTTGACTGCATGTCACTCTTGTAGTACATAGACTGCCCGTACATGTAATATGCGAGTGCAATTTCCTTTAAATCTCAGTCATTTACACTGAACGTGAGAGCTTGTTAGATTCTGCTGTGACACTGCAAATGGGATATGTATGTACTTCGTTTAGTAGATTTATGGGAATCGTATGTGCGTTCGTAGTAAGTACCATGTATACGGAAAGGTACTTTACAAACAGGTAATGTGTTTTCTGCTTTGCCCTAAGGGTGGGGGGTTCAGAATGTCTCATGGCATATTAAGTTCGCCTTTTGTATTAGTGAAGTGCCTAATAAAGTGAAAATAAATCCTAACTACAAAACTACCGAACCCGCTCTCAGTGATTTTGGTAATTTTGTTAAATAGAGTGTAATATGTAGTTTTGCAATAAATTGTCGGATGAAAACTGAAGTGAGGCTTGCTGAATAAAGCGAAAAACCATCGACATAAAGAATTTGATAGCATAAATAAGCTATCGTGTCATTTATTTTTGTTTCCCGCGAATCAGAAATCAACCTATCTAGCGACAGTGTAAACAGCAATCTGTGTGATATCTAGGAAACATACCAGTTTCCATATCTCGCGCTGGACAGTGGACGTCGGGCGTAATCTCATTAGCGACAGTTGACAGTCGCGTAATGACGCGCAGTCACACCAAACTGTCATTAGCCAGTGAAAACGAAAGCCTACTACTAGTCTGATAGAATGTCGTACGGGAAAAGGGAAAATAAAACGTGATTTAAAGTGGTGTATAGACGGCAATTCTTCCTTCCTTTATTGAAAATGATAAATAATGCCGAAAACGGAGCTGCTACGTTAGAATAGAGGTTTTATTGCCTGTCGTGTCTTGCGTCACTTTCGCACTTACAGACTTGTTAGAATGGGACAGTCCTAGTGGTGGTGATAGACGATTTGTTGACAGTTGATGATGGTCAATACTATGATGATGGTTAACTAACACTATCTCTATTGTTTTGTTACACTTCTACTAACCAATGATATGGATAATGTGACTGAGATAAAGTTTTAAATTCCAAAAATAATACTCGGGTGTATGATACGCGCCTAAATATGAGATATCTTGTACCTACTTCATTATTACCTATCTACATGTTATCATAACACGTTGTAGAAGGAATAAATATTTGAACGCAATTTAACATTGTTCGTTCTAGCCAAAAATTAAGCAAAACTTGTAATATGGGTTCTAGGCGAAAATGTACATCACAAAATCGATTAATTATTTATCGTTACGCGTAGGAAATATCGTTTGTCTACCTGTGTGTATATGTAGATGATAAAATAGATGCTTTATTTATGACTAAAAACTTTCTGATCGGATGCCACAAACATACAAATCATTAGCCTCGCCTTAAGGTAGACTAAAGATGTGTAATTTATAAATACTTTAAAATAAAATCATTGAATAAGTCTTTGTCCCAAATTAAGCTATCTTCTACTCACAGACCATCTCAGTTTCATGAGCGGTATAATAACCATAGCTGCATAGTTCTGCCTACAGGCTCGTACTTCAATCGAGTACCTATGTATGTACCTAAAATTAAGTAACATATCCAGCCTAGATCGAAGGCGTACTGGGCCTAGTCTCGTCACTGTCAATCACAGTGATTTATGTGTTCTGTTAACACTTTCTACTTGTCCGTGCGACGGGGAAGGACGACGACCCATATACGCGCCGTCACGGGAGATGTCAGAGTTATGAAGCGTGTGACAGTTACAATGGAACATTTAAAAAAGTTGTAAGTTAATTCATCAATTTGGTAATGACCGAGCTTTGTTCGGAATTCAGTTATGTGCATATCTACCCCGGGAATTTAGATGCTGGAACAATTTTGTGTGTAAACTATTTTTTAAACCTTATTTATTTAGACGTCACATAGATATCAACACTGCCTTGATAGTTGTACAGCAATCATTCACATGCGTATTGGCGCAAATAAAGTACTTTTTTTACAAAGTTTTATGAATTCTCACTAGCGTCAAACGTTCGCACACCGATACCTCGGGGTATGGCCCACATGTGCCGTGAAAAGTCAATAAAACAGACGTTGGCTAACTAGAATGTAACTTAGCTAAATGGAACTTAGAGATATTTAGAATAATACAATTTTTTTTAAACCTTACAGAATGAAAACTGCGCCATCTGTTGATTTTTTTAACATAAGGTAGGCACGATTCATATCTGAATATAATTGCGTCTAGGCTTAAGCTGCTTGCTATTAATAAAAATCGTAATAATACTTTGTATTACACGTATACTATCTAGCTTGTCAACATGTCATGATAAACTGCACAATATGACAGTGTTTGTAAACAAAAATGAAACATAATTCAAAACTTCCCTTGCGACCAATAAAATACATATAGTAAAATTACAAAATGTACAGTCAGCACCAAAATTAGCGGATCAAATAACGTTTCATAAGTATCTACCATTCTGTAACAGCTTAACAAAAAGTGATGTCTTTAATATAGAACCATAAAACTTTGTACCAACCAAGACTGTAAAAGATATACTTTTGAGCGCGAATTTTAGAAATTTATCTATATTTCGAAAAGTTATCCGGAATGTCAGATACTTTTGGCGCGTGGTTTCATCCGCTACTTTTGATGCTGGCTGTACTATTCACAATAAACAAATTTTACAGTTGATATCGAAATAGTGTTTATATTCCGAGTAATATAATTTAGATTATGAAATATACCCACAACTGTATTTCACTTATGAAATATAGTTTCCGGGATCGCAATTAGCATGGACAATAAAGTATTAGAAAACGTCCTTGCCATAAACATAAATTATACGCTGGACACGCTTTAAATTATGAGCATCGTTCATGAAGGTACTCGTGCAGTTGACAATAATTTAACATTGTACAGTCACCTGCAATTCTTATCTTAGACAATGAATCGGAATCTACATATCTGGCACAATCTTAAATTTTGTATTTTTGTTTATGGCTAGCCACCCGCCCCGGCTTCGCACGGGTTACACAAAACCTTAACAAATTATACAACTAAACCTACCTCAAGAATCATTCTATCGATTGGTAAAAACCGCATGAAAATCGAGTTTTCGAGTTTATCGCGAACATTATACACACCGACAGACGCGGCTTGGGACTTTATTTTATAAGATGTTAGTGATCAAATGAACAGACGAATCACCGGATTATAAGCAATTATCGTCGCCCATGGACACCGACAACACCAGACATTTGCAATTGTAGCACAGTGAGATACAGATCTAAGAGAACATAAAAAATAAAGAACCTTTCTTACAAATTTACTGATTATATTTTTGTTGTTAATAGAACTAGTTCTATAGCTCTTGAGTTTTTATGTTTTTTTTTTTAATTTTGTGAAATAGGTGTTTTTATTCAAATAACACATAAGTAGCCAGTATTCTATGTTGTCACTGTAGTCACTTCTACGATTCCTAAGGCGAATATGAGAGAAACGCAATTGGAAAAGCCTTGTTTGCTCTTTAAAAGCAGTATCTACGTATATTCTAGTGATTAAGATGCTAAAAGCTGATCCCAGGCTCCATTAGGGGAAGATGAGGCACCGAGTTGCAAGTTCTGGGAAGTTTGAAAATAGCTAGATAACTTTAAAGGTAACAAAGGAAATTTTCAAGTGGAAAATTTAGATTCCGATACAAAAATATAAAAAGATTCAGAATTTTTCCACGTAGAAATTCCACAATTTTTTAACATTCCAACGGCACATCAGTAAGGAGAAGTAAACTTGTAGCTGATGTTACCAACGCCGACTCGCGCGCACATGATGGATTCGCAGATAGCGTCTCTCCGTGATAAACGCCCGGCGATGTTTCAACTTCGCGCTTCATTAACATTTAGAAATGCGCCCATTTCCCGCCAGTGAATCACGCGCATATAATCCACAGTAGTCTCAACTATAGGTATGTGTCGAGCAGTTCAAAAAGGGGCCTAGCCTACAATTCCTAAAAAGATCACTAGAGTAATAATATAAAACGTTTGACGACCGGTCTGGCCTAGTGGGTAGTGACCCTGCCTATGAAGCCGATGGTCCCGGGTTCAAATCCTGGTAAGGGCATTTATTCGTGTGATGAGCATGGATATTATTTTGTTCCTGAGTCATGGGTGTTTTCTATTTATTTAAGTATTTATAAATATTTATATATTATATATATCGTTGTCTAAGTACTTGCTTACACAAGCCTTATTGAGCTTGCTGTGGGACTTAGTCAATTTGTGTAACCATGTCCTATAATATAAAAAAAAAAAGTATTTTAGGGTTTTAGGCATGTAAGTCAACATTACCATAGGGTGATAGTATTACTGACTACTCTTTTGTCTCCTTTCATACAAAATAAAAGTACAACATATAGCCTTTATGGTCTTCGACTATCACATTTATCAGTTACATGGTTGGTACCGTAAGTAACGTACTTTTTTTCAATTTTACACTTTTGTAGCTAGGTAAAGATCTGTCATTCTGTGAAATCAAAATGGCCACCCGCATTTAACCCATTGCATCAGGTACTGCATACTGCGCTCGCGCCTCCGAAAATACCCAAAGTTGACACACATAAATAATATTAGCGGTGTAAATAGAATTTCAGTTAACGTCCGACTCCACTGAGTGACGTACGCAGTTTACGATGAGTGCTATTACAGGCCCTGTGTTCTATTCTCGTTGAATGTGCAATAGCAAGTCGGGTTCCTAGTCGACTTAGTTTATCATTCCGAAATCTCAAAAATACAGGCAATCTGATGTCTAAAAACAAATAAAATTTTGAATCATAAGCTCACCAGTCAATTATGTTTTAATGAAGAATAAATTATAGGTACAACAGCTATATGTACTTCAAAAGCGGAGTAATTTAGAAAATTGGAAATATCTACTAAAGTACTTTCTACTGTAGCAGCAGCGTAAGTGTTGCCAAAGTATGAAGTGCTACTAGTTTAGTAGATATTAGCAATTTTCAAAATTACTCCGCATTCGAAATTAATCCAAAGCATTGTAAACAAAATTATATACAATCAAATAGAATTTTACTCAGAAGGTTCCCTGAGAAGACCTCTTTGCTTTATCGCAGTTAGTCACATAGTAAACACGTTGTTTCTCTCAACACACAGATTTAAGATCGTTAATTTGTGAAAGAAAGCTTACAGAGGAATGCTCTTATAAATACTTCGGAGCCTACCTTGAAAAACAAAAATATACATTTCGTATTTGCCTCTCTATTGCTCGAATATGCGAAGAGTGAAAAGGGACAGATAAAGAAATTACGATTTTCGTTGTAGGCCCTCTGGTCTGCCCTAGATGACACGGTTGTTGGGTAATGACAGACTGACTTATCGGTTTTTCACGCGTCTGTTGCATTGCATACGATATTTGTATTTTTTGCAGATTGAAATGAATGATGTCTGATTTTTTAAATGATATTGTATCAGATTTTGCCAACTAACTCACCGAATATGGTTTTTTAATATTTTATTTCCCTATACTTATGTGTAATAAGCTAATAAGACCTTTTGTGTATTAAGAGCCATGTCTAGTTGTGGGACGTATGGTGGTTTAATGATTCGCCAAATCCAAAACTACATACTTTTCGAAAATCATGATGTCCGGGTTGATTCAAAGCAATCAAATTTAATTTACATGAACCAATACCTATATATATTTAGCAAATAAATAGCGCTGATATGGCGGATGCACTTCTCCACAAACATTAGATAGCCATATTATCGATATCGTTATATAATTATGACGTTTATTATCGGGCAGAACTGCCTCCACTATAGGCTAGGAACCATCATACATATATTATTGACGATTAAAACTTTCCCTGCAAAGAACTCGCTAGCTTTAAAGGATTTGAAGAGCTTCTAAATACCCGGAAAACACTCAATCGGCAAACCGGTATCATTTTGTCACATCACTAGCCACCGAGACGAAAGTGAGTTCGTGCGTAACAGCACTTCGGAATCAATATCGTGTGATCGTAAATTCTCGAAATACCGCCCCGGGTTCGGGTCCGGGCGTGAACTGTGTAACGCAATTGGCGCGGTTATATTCAGACATGACAAAACCCTCTTTAGAAAAATAAGGTCGTAAGTGCGAAAAACGGGAAAAAACCTTAAGCTGCATCTGAAAGAAGGTTATTTTTTTTAACCTACTTCCGAGGAGAATGTACCCTTTATTATTCTTATAAAATGGAGACCTAGAATTCCTTTAAAGTTTTGATTTTTTTCTATCAAAAATACGAGTTCTGTTTATTAAAAAATATATTACAATGTTTGTCACGTTTGTTTTTGAAGTGAAAACTTCTTTAGCGGCGCTGTGCACTTTTTGTGATGGGGAAAAATGTGAAACTCGCGTCAGGGTCACGTGACCGTCAGATTGAAAATTCGTAAGACGGACACTTGACATCATGGTGACGTGCAAATTGAATGTCATCGAAGCCTGGTTACTTTTGAAAAATCGAATCTCATTCAAGTGTGACATTTTATTTTCTTCATAATCAAAGTGCTGTCATAACGGTTAAAGAGGTTTAATATTTGTTAATTGTGTTGTATTGTATCTTTGTGTTGTAAGGGTCTCCATGATTGTAGATACTCAATCATTTTTTCTTACCAAAAAGTTAAATATCAGAAAAGAAGCGTGATTGTTTTAAGTACTTACTTATTTCATTAATATTTACTGATTGTGTAGGCTGTAGACCTGCTCACGTCTCATAAATTACTATGTATATGTTATATATTAACACTAAAATTCGCATTTCAAAATATCTTCCACACTCAAATTTTTTTACGTAGGTATAATAGAGAATTATCTCTTTTTATAAAACTGCTACACAATTTCTCCAAAATATCAAAAATGCACAACGTTAATATTCAAGTTTTCACTTCTGCCGGCACTCCCGGAGTGCAACCCGATTTTTTTTATTATTTGAAAATGTAGCACAAATTATTAATTTATTTTGTATGTAAAACTGAGAACACATTTTTTATAAATAGCTCTCGTGCTTATGAGTAGAAAGAAAGAACCAAAATGAGTCAGTTTTTCGAAAAAAAAGTAAATGGTCCACTTTTTGAAAAGCTTCCTACACAATAAACTGTAAGTAGTTTAACTGGTATTTGTCAATTTGACATGGTTCCATGATGGCCCAGGGCTGCGTTTCGCCGAGTGTACACCTCACGCTATTATGTGCGTAATAGCTTTTGCCACTGGACATTTTACAAATATCGTGACACCTCGTCACGCCACGAATATGTATCTACTGTTTTTATAACACACATTGCGAAAGAGAAGGATGATAATCGAAGAGTATTGTGTAAACAAAGTCTTTGCTTGGAGACGTCTGGATGGTTTAGATTCGGTTGAAGAAATAATACAAAAATCTCTAGCGACAGCACGATAGTAATATCATTTGGTAAAATATAACAGTGTTTTTTTGCAAACAAGGAATAAGGATGTAAATACTGCGTCCACAATAAGCTCATAAAATACAATTATACTTAACGTTCCACCAGCCTTTTGAGCGCGCCACATTGTCTCTCAAGAATCTCGAGATGAATTACCTGAAACCAAGAACAACAACGTAAGTGCTTCGCTAATTGGATGAAGTGTTGGGTATAAGGGCGTAACTGCGATACACAGACCACCTCAACTACTAGACGGAGCACATGCGACAATAGTTTACTATGGCAGCCCAACCGCTTATTTTAGGTGCGCTTACAAATACGACCAGTGTTCGTGTAAATTAAAAATATTTACAAAAAGTAAGCTTTAGGGGTTGATTAAATGCGCCCACTAGCTGGCACGGGTGCACGGAGCGGGCGCACGCACGCGGGTGTCATTTGTAGTTAAAATCCGTCGCATATGTCCGCACCAGCTAGAGTTGCTCATACTATTTTTCGTTAACCCGCTCACCCGCTCCGTGCAACCGCGCCAGCTAGCGGACGCCCTTAGTATAAAATGATGGAGAATACAACGTAGTTGTGTTGTTAGAATCGTAGCATTTTACAAGTAAAATTTTCACCCGTGTGACCTCGTGGTCTTTGTAAACGCTTCATAACGCGGTGTCTGTGTAGTCTGTGCTGCGAACTAAAGGGCAGCCTCGTTGCCCTCGCTAATGGCTAATTGCGCGTTGCGCCACAGTGGCCACACATTACTGGCCTCTACTCTCAAACCCTTCTATTTTGTAATTCAAAAGATTATAGAACAAAGTCACAAGTGCACTTAGGGCGTTTTTTATGAAGGAATAATGTGCGTGGATTACGAAAAACGGATGATTAATGTGATTATTGTTATTGTCGTTTGTTATTGGCCTTGACGTGTGATTATTGTATAAAATTATTGTTGTAATAAACAACACGTGGACTATTACAAAAAACTATCTACAACAGGAAACGAAATATACAAAACTTAATGTCAGTTATGTAACAATAATATTATAGAATTTCGCAATAAAATAAATCAATACAACATTACTCCCGATAACACTACTTTGAGCTAACAACGATTGTCGTTTTATAGCATCATAATAAGTAATAACATAAAACCCACGTACAGAAATACACTTCGTAATAAGTAAGAAATTAGCTATTTTAAAAATAGCGTTGCACAATATAACACGTCGACATTTCAGCACTTTATTTTTCACATACTATCGTGTATTGCTTAATAATATGCATCCTATAGGTAATATAATATTGTTGCTTTAAATGAGTTAAATATTACCTCATTGAGAGCTTTATATATATTTCCGGTCATTTCTTTAAAATATGCTCATTTTAAACTACCTACTCTTAGTTGATTAATTGTAACTATTATGTAAAAAGTTAAAAGTAGTGGATTTTATCTCGTAATAAGAATATAAAAATTCTCATTTGTAATAAACAACATTGCGAATAAGTCTGTGTGAATTCCAAGTCAATCAGAAGTACTAAAAGGGGTGTCCGCTTGTAAAAATAAAGGTAGAATAATAACTATCATTAATGGCGCAAAAGTGCAGTGATTGCAGAATATTCCCTCAGCTCTCAAAACGTACCTTATTACCCTACATTAAATTAAATTGCATGCACACATAAACACTCAGCGCATTACACGGAAACTCACTTAGCTCGCTCAGTGTAAACGGCTTTTACGCTAACCTTAAGAAATTATATTTAGAAAAGTTATTCGGCATAATTTCTGCGACATTTTGTTATTCAGGTCACCGGAATTATTTGTGCCATATATTTAGGTTTAGATGTCAACGTCATTCAAAGGAGTAAGTTCTGAAGATTTTTTTTTTAATAAACTTTGAGTAATTGAAAAGTGTCTGAAAGCTTGTTTGTAACATATTATGATGATCTAGTTTTAAGAAAAATCTTTAAATATATATTTCATAGAAATAATTCCAGTGACTTCAATTTCCATTACAAATAAATCAGGTCAGATCTGCAAAATCTATTGAAATAAATTTTGTAATGCATTATTCACTCTATTTCAATGATTATGCATCATTATAAACGGTCCAATTCAGTCTAGCACATAACTGACGTAATATCCAAAACAAGACTAGATACCTACAGTTCATTCACATGCCCACGCTGAGCTCATTCAATCCTTCATACTATGCCTAGCCCAAAACGACGTATATTCAGTATAACAGATTCAAAAGAGCACACTAATTAGATCTTAACTTTTATTGCAATAAGGTTGACATAAGGTCGCATCTGCCGTCCTGAAATGTCACTTACGACCTGTTAACGCAAAGCGACACACAGCATATTATGTTGCAGACGCACCACTTCTTAATGAATTAATGCCCCTACATTAATGTCAAATAGCCCATTCGCGGGTGGAATGCGGAATGACTCCCGGCAATTGATATTATCCACTTAGCAAGAGCTTCTGTTGATATGTTAAGGATGTGGTGCAAACTTTAGTTGTAATCGAGCGTAATGTAGGTACATAATTTAATAAAATTTTCATTCAAGTGCGGTGAACGTTGTAAATTAGTTTTTTGACGAGATTATCTGGTCATACGTAACATAATGTTTGTTCTAGATTTTTCTTTTTCCATATTTAATTGGCACAATATTGAGTTGTGTGGTAAACAGGTACAGGTACAGGTACATGCATTTGCTGTGTTTCGTTTCGTGCCATGTTTTATTACAGGTTTGGACAGCCATCATCCGTATGAAATAGCTTTTACCAATCACCAATTTCAAGACCCTCAATAGCTATGATATCGGGCCCAATAGCCTGTTAATGTTCGATCGCTGTATGTCATGACTTGCGACACTGACAGGACAGCGTCTGCGCAACGTATGTCGCAACGCGATCCAGCGCCATCTAACAACTTAATAGAATAGCAGCGATTGCACCGACACATGAGGGCACTGTTGAGAACACTACCCGAGTCTCTGATGGACATGAGAGCATATTGCTCCTGTAATATTGTGTTACTTCAGGGCTTAAGCGCAGACTAAGATGGATGAGTTCCTATTGCAGCTACTATCTTATCTTTGTAAAATTGAATTTTGAATACTTATTATGAATTTGAAGAAGAAGATTCCGTGATGGTTCGGTAAATCGTTTTATAATTTATTAAGCTACAACACTAAAATAACACTGCTTCTATATTGATTGAGAAGTAAAGAAGATAACCCCATTTCTTAGTAGCTGTTGTCGTAAGGTACAGGGCAAACAGTAAGCTTGTTGGCGATATGTCAACACGATTGGTCTTTATACGGCATATGACCTGACCACGTATAAAGCCATCGTTAAGGCTTAACGAACCTTAATACGCTGCGATCGTTAGAATCGATTTGACATCCTACGAGGTTATGAAATGTTATCAAACCTTTATTCAATAAAGACGCCGTCCCTAACAATAGTTTTACAATGGGCGTCAACTAAATCTCAGTCCGTGTACTTTCAACCGAACACAGAAGTCGTAAAACGTTACGAGCAAGGAATCTAGGGCGGATTAACGCTGTTAAAACCGAAACGTTGCGTCAACGCATCAGGAGAAAGTGACGCACGGGCATTATCCCGAACAAAGCGACACCTGTGTTCCTATTTCGAAATTAACTTGAAAATGGAACCTATCGACTCACGAACGCCAAACGCCGAAATGAAAAACGCAGTATGATTGTACGAGTTTGAAATAGACGTACAGCCTTTTAAGTAAGGACGACAGAACAACGCTTCGATGCGATGGTCGTAACTTAAAGCTTAGAAAGCAAAATCCTAGCTGCCCTTCGGATCGAATGCCGTAAATAACGGCGTCTAGCCATTATCCGTCTTTACTCCAGATTCTGACATGACACTAATTCGCATTGTTGCTAAGAGTGAGATATTACTGAAAGAAGCGGTGATTTATGCTAACAGAATGGTTTCGCAATTGGTTAAGTTTTGTAATTTTAAAATGGCTTTTGAGATACCTCTTGAAAGTGCTCTTTTATCGTTTATTTTTATGCTTTTCAAAATACTTTAAAATAAATATGAACAAACACGCAGTTAGTATTTATTACAGCATTACCTTCAGGAACGGCAATCCTCTACGAAGGGCGTCTGACAGTCTTTTATTGAGGCAACCGTATCTAATTGACGTCAATCCGTCTCGATGTATTTCAGAAGTCTAATGGTAATGGTGAGTAACACAGACCGACAAATAAAACACTCGACACCGTTTCAAGTCCGCTGGGATAATCAGTAGGATTTGTTCAATGAAGACATTATTGAGTCCGAATTTACGCAGGTTACATATTACACCTACTTACTCGTTTTGCTGACGAAGATATATTTACAAAGAAATTTATGAGACTTGTCAAAGTGGAGAGCGATAAAAGCTGATGTCACCCACAAATATAATGATTAGCGATATAAGATCTAGTTCATAAGGAAGACTGATATCTTAATATGTAATTATAAACATTTATAAACGGCGAGAAGATTATGATTACGAGTCTTGACATTACGATAACAATAAAATGGAAAATATACTCATAATTAAAAAAAAACGACTCGATTACTGAATAATTTGCTTGTTATGGATTATTAATTATTGCCTGCTTTTTAAATTGCGTTGCGCATATTCTAAACCGTTTTTAACGTAAAACAACAAAGTTCTATGTTAAACTAACCGCTGCGTACAGTTGACTACGTTTTACATCAGTTTGAAACCCTCACAAATCACGATAAATCTATTCGACTAACCTATATCGCTTAACATCAGAGGCGTGAGAGACATCACAGAAGTGTCGCATTACGCACAGATTCCTGGGGATTACGCGTAACGAAACGTAATAAAATATAACATAACGACGCTTGCGCAACTGTGGGGCAACTTGAACTTTAAAATGGTCAATGTCACAACGAAGATGGGACCAAAAAGCCGTTGACATACGTTAATGTGGGACGAGGTGCGTGATGTCGGTGTCAATCGATTTTTATTTTGATGGTATTGATTTCACGCGGCTAGGTATTTTACTTGACGAGTTGTTTGTGACATTTGGAAAAAATCTTCTTGATGGTGCCTTGTCGATAAACTTTATCGATGTTGTGTCGATTGTTGAATTTATGGAATATGTGTATTGTACCCTGCACATATATCCTATTTTTAGGAGTCAATAGTTAGTGAAATAGGCCGCGAATTATATACGACCGTATTGTCATAGATTTTTTGTGATATTTTCGTGAGAAAAGTTTACTAGATCATACAACATCAACATCAAAGCATAAAACAGCCTTGGTAAAAGTCCTCAGCAAGAAATTAATAAGGTAAGTTAAATTATTCGTATTTTCTGTGGTCCTGCACTACATCTATCGAGATCAAAATGTATTTATTATTTCATACAGCGTGATGCTGATGACACTCGAGTATAATTCAAGTATGTGCGCGCGTAACTCTACCTTCGGAAGTCATTTTTTCACACACCATCATCCGAGTAACTGAATCGTGCGTGAGTTCAACATCCTCGAGCCGAGCGATCCACGCTTCTGAAACAATTGCTTGTGACAGCTCGATTCGTCACTGTTTTTGTGAAACGACGTGACTGAACATCGTGCGCTTTACGATGAAAACGACTTAAGTGACAGTAACATGTCATTGAACACTCAATCTAATTATAAATACACATAAATATATTTTGCGGTGTCTAAAGTTATGTATAATAGTGACAGCTTCACAGTTAGTGTGTCATATTTAGATCTAAAGAGCGTAATCCACCTATTGCGTATATGTAGATTTCGTTAAATTGTAATGTATAACAATAGTACAATTAAATTTTGTAGGGATTACATTCATTCAGTTCTCATTAATTAATTACGATGAAATTAACATTACTTGTCTGCTTACGAGAAAAGGGGACGGCCGCTTCGCCATACAAACGTAGCCCCCAGGCCCCATTTTCCTGTCTGTCATTATAGAAAATATTTTTACATAATTTGATGTACATTAACTGTTGCTATGATGAAGCTATGATAAAAATTAGGAGCAAAAACAGATTTCATATATTTTGTTAAACGTTCCTTTAATAAAAATCTCGCTCTTTAAAATTCGAAAAAAATCAAGCGCATAGGTTGAACTATAAAAAATTGTGTCGAAATAATTTCAATAATGTTAATATTCAGAGAGGGAAATGAGGACTACATTTGTATTAAAAGGCGATTTCGTAGGAGTCCTCCACTTTCGTCTTAATTGCTCGAAGGTTAGTTTATTGCGTAGAAGCCGACAAGAGTCCAAGTGTACCTATAATTATTTTAGGCAGAGGCGTGTACTGCGTAGTTATTGCTACTTAGCTTCAAAGGCGGATTGGATACGCATTCCGCGAGAAGAGATTAGGTAAGGTTAGTTATGATTTACAGCTCGCTGAAATAGAATTTATGCTTACATAAAATTCTGTCAAAACCGCATATCCGTTATTTGTGCGAGAATGACGTCCTATATGTCCCCGACGTCGATACAAATGTATTTTTATTGCATCTTAGATATCAATTTTCATTTTTTTCATTTACCTGAACTTTAATTTAGTGTATTATCGTGTATTTGAATGAGTTTTTTTTAGGTTTTTTAGTAGGTAGCTACCGTTTTCGAATTATAGCAATTAAAGTAGATTTTTGTAATCTTTGCTAGTATGGTTGCCTTTCCAATCAAAATTAATAAGGTTATTCATGAACAAGCTACGTTTTGGCGATGATTGACGTTATCTGTATTCTATATTCGCGATAGCTACATTTCTAAAAATATCGAGCTTGTTAGCATACGTAACATCCAATTATTTTGATCGATGCGGAATATCAGTGAAAATCACCTAGCATTTGTTAAAGAGTAGGCGTCAATCAGCTGTTAGGTCCCAAGGTCGGCACGGCCGTCTCTCCGCTGGCTCGGGTCCAAGCAAATGTCTACGGACGCTGATTCATGGTTCGGTCTGGAAATGTAGCTGTCACTGTGCCCACCAGCTTTGAGCTGGGATTATCTTCGCTTAAAGAAATTCGGGAGTATCACTATAGTCGGACATTTGAGCTGGGAGTATCTTCGCTTATAGACTGATACTTTGTCAGATGATAGTTGAGATGCTGTTTTAAACTAAAAAAACCATCAGCCGGTTCTATCGCGGTGGAATGACCGTCAGCTGTAAAATTGACATGGTAAAAATATGCGTCTTACAACTGTATGTGCGGCAAAGTATGCGTAATGTGTAAATTGCGTAATCTGTTGATGGCTTTTCAGGCGTTTACGCCTGATGAAATGCTACATGCAAAGTTTCATGAATTGTTATGGACTTGTATTGGACTTCAATACGTTGAAACGGGTTAGTATCACCTAGTTAATGTCTAGGTAGGTATATATGACTACTAGACTGGCCTAGTGGGTAGTGACGCTGTCTATGAAGCTGATGTTCCTGGGTTCGAATCCCAGTAAGGGCATGTGTTTGGTCATGAGACATGATGCTATGTATTTAAGTATTTGTATAATTATATATATCGCTATCTGAGTGAGTACCCACAAAACAAGCCTTCTTGACCTTTCCGTGCGACTTCGTCAATTTGTGTAAGAATTTCCCTATAATATTTATTTATGTATATAATTAGATTTAACCAGACCTGGTTACATGCAACAAAAAGTCATTCGCAAGATTTCACGAGAAAAACATTTTCTGAATAAATTGTTTTATAACACCAAGCATCGTTAAAGGCATCTAACAATACTCGTAATGCATGTATCGGAGGTTATCTAACCTCTAAAGACCATCTGGCTCGCGAAAGCCCACATACTCACCCCCAATATCCATAAGACATAACCGCCAAGCAAGTGACATCGATATGTGTCGTATTGGAACCGTTGGCACTAGTGCTGAATATGTATGCTGATCAAATACAACCGGTGGAGATAGACTAAAAAGGGCAAGTATTTTAATGTCTACATTACGCGTCCAACGTCACCGGGTCAAGTGTAGGGATGCGATGTAATAAATTGGCGATTCTATCTGTTTTAACAAGATTTGCGATGTATAATACCCACAACATAGGCCTTATTGAGCTTATTGCGGTATTAGGTCAATTTCCGTAAGAATGTCCCATCATGTTTATTATTTATTTGTTATCTTATTGCATGTCATGTCTGAATGATGGTTTTCTTAAAGATATCTTTACCAGATTTTAGATCTGCCAATATTAATTATATTGTTAAATAGGTTAATGAGTAAAGCATAATATGCATACATATAATTAGTATTTAGCATGTGTTTTCCTTCCTGGTATTCTGCATGATTCTTATCAATTCAATACTCTTGTTTGTTTTTATATTTGATGTGTGCACGACAGATTTAATAATTATACATGTTGGAACTTCCAAAAAGCAAGATATCTAAAGTGTGACGAATTTAATATTGTAAATAAATATGTTTAAAGAATTATTTCCTAGGTTAAAAAATGGACGCGGGACATCCTACTAATGCGGACTTGTTCTTGATCTAGACGAATTACATAAGTTCGTAAGAGGAAAATATGTAGATAATTTTGCTCGGGGCAAGGGATCATAGGGTTCCCTACAAGTGTTTCTTTCGTCCCAGTGTTTCTCTTACCCCGTCTAACCTTAGAGGTCCTTTTCCAAAAATATCATCATTATATCAGCAGAATTTGCAGCCAATTTTAAACAAATATAAGTCAACAAAAATAAGGTGTAAAGCTTGAATATCACGTTAATCCGAAAAACAATCTGTATGTTCAGAGATTGAGCACATCTCTAAAGCGCGTATAAGGGCAGATCAGTGTTGTAAATTACGCGCGCCACGGAATGCTCGTTACATGTGCACTTGACACAGAACAGCCACTTAATGGCTCGACATGTAGGTATGTAACTGAGATCAATACCGAACATGTTTTTTATGCAGGTAGAGTTTCTGTTGGATTAATTACACCTACTATAAGGTGAAATATTGAGACCTGTTATAATAATTAAATAGGAAATTTGATTGAGTTGTAAGTATGGTATGTCGTAAGTAAGTCGGTAAGTATATCTGCCCTGGAGCCAATGTACGACTTTGTTTCAGTTGCAGTTGAGACTGCGGGACCTTGGGCGTTGCACTAGTTGCCTGATATAAAGATTTTCATTTCATATCATTTTCATTTTTGGAGGCGAAGGACTTCGTAGGTGATTTGGGTCGGCGGCTGAGGGAGAGGGGGTGCGGCCCTCGGTCCGGATCGTGCCTGGTCCAACAGATGGCCATTCAGCGTGGTAACGCTGCCAGTGTGATGGAGACATTTGAGCCAGGTACGATTCGTGACGGTTATTTTAAATTATTGTTTACTGACGGTTATTTTAAGCCTGTTGCGGATATCATCATTGGTTTGTTTGGAACGTAGCATGTTGCTGATTTGCATCTGAGGCCACCTGACGAAGTCTGCGTTGCGGATAATTTACATACTAATTGGATTATTTTTAAAGTTGTGGTAATAAGAATTTGTTGGTATGTAGTGCTTGTCGTTGTAAATTTATTCATTTCTCATAGGGATCATTATCATAACGTGACTTACTCTTTACACAGTTTGAGTCAAAACATTGCCGGTATCACCAGTATTAAATAATCAAATGTTTACGAGTATAATCGCTTACATATATTATCGCTGTCCATAGCATATATTAACACTCTGGAGATACTGAATAACATATTCACAATATATTACAAGCACTCATTCATTGATGTCTTAACAATAATATCGAATGCCTATTATGCTAATACTGTGCGCGGGCGTTCGGTATCTGATTGAATTAGCAATAAAGATCACCTTCCATAGACTCCACATTGTCAACAATATCGCTTGCTTTATGCAATGCTTTTATAAAGCGACTTTGGATATGTACGAAGCACCACACACGCTATGTCACCAGTCACCACGCACGCCATGATAATACTGTGGTAGTAGGTATGGAGTTTGTATGGCGAGAACTGGGAATTCCCGGTTCCGGTACTGTATTTGTATAGACAACCGTACCGGGACTCACTCCGTCTGATGTAGTGTATTAAAGCTTTACGCGCAAAGTCACACATCTCAGTTTTATCCTATAATATCTGGGAAACCGAGCATTGCTCGGAAAACATATAAAAACTCGGAAATGCGCGTTTTCCCTGAGATAAGACCTAGCTAGATCGATTTTTCGCCCCCGAAAACCTCCATATAGAAAACTTCATCGAAATCGTTAGAGCCGTTTCCGAGATCCCTGAAATATGTATATAAATATACAAGAATTGCTCATTTAAAGGTATAAGATATATGTATATTTACAAAAACAGCCTATTTTTGTAGCTCGAACTCAGTTATTGTTGATACTTCTAATTAACACTCGCATAGTTCGTAAACTAAAGGCAACTAATATAAGCGATTAGCCTCAAAATTTAGTAGGTATTACTATATTAAGCTCATTTAAACGGTGCAATGATTATCAGTTCATTCGTATTTGATCAAACAACTGAATCAGACTAAATATAGCGAAACTTGCTATCGAGTACTCGATTTTGATAATCAGCCCAGAACGTGAATGCTTAGTAAGCGCGTCTTTTTTTCATATGTGCTCCGTCTATCTAGTGAGTGATCTGTGATTAGCAAGCACTACTACTACTGTACTCTTACGCAAGGGGTCGATGACCCGCGAACTTGAACTGTCATTTTTTGTTCCTAATTTAAAATCTATTTCAATAAGGTCGCAAGTGGAGGACTATAACGGTGACCCTTAGGCAAAATGTGTCGTTTTGTCGTTGGTCACTAGAGCAATATTAGCATAAACATGTATACATAAATCGTCTTTACTTACCATCAACAAAGCGGTGATTTTCGTCTATGTATTTAAGAGACATACGCCTTTTAAACATGCGCGGAAATTTGGTTTAAATGTTAATGCGGAATGATGAATTGCTAATGGGATCGCAACAAATATTCGGATATATTTTTTCTTGTGTCTAAGTAATGATACGAGTGTTAAGCTCTTTTGATGTAGATGATGTCATGTTTAATATGCGTATTATTATTCTTGTGGTATTTTCATGGATTAAATTGTAGCAGTAGGTAATTTTATTCGGAAGGAAAGTTTATTAGTTACGGTCACATATTAATTCAGTGTCACATCACTGTGCCTAGCCAAGATTACAATCGTCGATAGAAAACGCCAATCAAAACTTTAATAACGAATGGAAATAGTCACATGAATTTTCGTAGCATTTGTCATCCCGATACATTTGTTTCATTTAGCGTTTGTCGATAATGTAATATTGCCTAAACACCCTGAAGAGTGACACGGCGTATGAGAAAGAGACCAGCGCACGATATGTGTACGATAAATGCAGACAATTGCTGATCATCTAAAGGGGCCCACTGATTACTAGTTCGCCGGACGATATCGGCCTGTCAGTTATTCGCCATTGTCAGCTTTTGCGAATAATTGGTCCTCTTCGTTCTGTCTTTCCATTCCTTGTGTTGTCTTCATTTCAGGGCAAATGATGGCGTAGATCACTTGTTTTGCAGTTCGGTAAAAAATAATCGTAGATTGCATTTTGCCTCTGGCAAGTCGTCTTTTGGCCCAACATGCTCAGACGTAGCCCTACCTAATCACGCATGCTACATTAAGCTCTCATTTACATACGATTAATTTAGCCCTATTAATTGGACACATTTAAAGCCAATTACGTAAGAACCTTAACGGAGACTTAAGACGAATGGCGCGCGATGGCACCTGATAACGTCAATTAAGCTGCAACACATGTCTTTGCCCATTAATAGGCTTTATCTCTTTGCAATACGGTTCATGAGTGATCAATCAATTAAGCCGTACATATGCGACGATCAATCTTGCCTGGTTATCACACATGCAGGGAGAGTGTTACATAAAGTACAGGCATTTTATGGGTACGATCGCGTAATGAATTTCTCTTGTTTACACTTCATTTGATTAAAGACGAGATGATGATGTGAAGCGGCCATTAAGGTACGTCCAGATGTAGGGAGTGTGCTCGGGAAGATATTTTATTTTTATTTTATAATTTGGTATTTATAATATTAGTAGATTTTTATTAACAATTATTACAACACAGGTTATTACGTATATTTCCGTTTCATCGTTATTAGCAATGTTTATGATTATGACCATGGTCAAGGAAGGAAAAATGTCTATTATTGATAATACCTACTTCAATAAGGATAATAAATGCGAAACCGAAGGCTAACTATATAAACATAATTGGAATAAAAAATAACAAGACAGCCTGGAGCGCTATAAAATTATTACCCCATTTAAAACTTCATTACTACATAAATGTTGTCTAGCGTAAAAAACGGATGCACAGTTAAGGCAAGAGTAGCTGAATTGTCACGTGTTAGCCGTGATTTGTACTATCATTAACAAGAATTATATTACCATCTGTCATGCAATATTATTCGATTCTCAACCATCACATGTCAGTAACAAAGTTGCGTTTTCTGCACGCGTGCTAGGGAATAGAGGTGTCAGTAAAGTACACTAGGTTTGCCTATTACAGCCAAACCGGTGGCCGGCAATTGGCAACTTTACTTCAAGCCTGATTGATGGATAGACTGGAGGCGAAACCAGGTGCTGCTCAATAGATTTCTAGAGAAACTGTTTACTTTTCTCGACATGTGAGGCCTATTGGCTCTTAGGGTAATAAATTCAGGTTGCAGTATCGATCCTATTAACTAATCATTGACCTCAATCTTTGACTTCATTAAACCTGGAATAATCTAAACTAACCCATTAGAACTAAACTACATATAAGTAGCTTTCAAAATTCAAAAAAACTATGAATTATACGATGAATAGATACGTATAATACACAAAGGAACACATGTTCTCTACTCATACTACGGGCCATAAAGAATCCTTGAAAAGAAAAGAAATAAATTGTTTACTCTCGAAGTATCCAAGTCGGAACTAAATATCTGACTTCATTCATAAATGGGAAACACAATACTCATCTCAGCCAGCAAAAAGTTCGTCTCCAGAGGGGAAATTATCTGTGATATCGTATATCAAACGCCATTGGAGCGAGTGGCCAGAAAGAAAGCTAATCTGTGTTGTCAAACGGTGGCAACTAATGTCATGTTTTGATTAAAAGCGACAAGATGCAGCGGGAGTCGGATTACGATCTGAACGGCGGATGGGAAGTGAATGATCGTGGTAATGATACTGTTGATTTGACATTATAATTTTAAATAAAATAGGTGTGTTCTTTGTATTGCGTACATGTGCAATCCTTCAACCTCATACATCTATATTTTTACAATACGTTAGATTTTATTATTTTTGGAATTATGTATTTTTAGCAGGACCAAAGTAATTATACCGAGACTTTTTTACTTCACAACATTTTATTTATAAGCGGGTTTAATCAGTAACATATTTTTTTCTCAATGCACTGACAGTGATCCTCAATGATTCCATAATCATCATCTCTGAGTTAGTCGTCGATTGTCCTTCAAACTGGTAGAGTAATTTCGATCTTTAATTTTAGTCTTGGACTTTGCTGTTAGATATTATCAGATCGGTTTTATGAATTTGAAAGTAGCCCTATTGCTGCAGTCATTACTAGGTTGCTAGCTACAGATTTCTTCTCTCCAACGAGCCTACAAGACATTCATCACATTATCCCGTCCACTGAATCGCTTTCCTCTTATTACTTGTAAGAGTGGTTGGAAAGTAGGTCGGATAAGAGCGTCAGATGTCGTACCTTCAGCCCTATATGGGCAGTCGGTTTCCGATCTTCGGAGGCACTAGGTTTGTATGTTTTTATGTGAAACGATGAGGAAAATATTATATCGACAGATAAGGAGCTATCTGAAGATTTTATTACTATTATGGGAAAGTTCGCAAAGTTTCTCGCGAATATAATAAGTGTCAGCGATAATTTGTAGCTTATGACTAACCATTAGTTACGTAAAAGTAATAAAATCAATTTTAGTGTTGTACTTGGTTATGACGACGAGCGTGGGTAGTTATCGATAAACATCATCCCATCTCGTAATGCGTGTCGTGGCTCAGCTTCGACGCAGATACCCATCGTAAACATAATCGATCGTAAATCACTTATTCAACTTTGTTTAGACATTATTCATTAAGCGCTTTATCGCGTACTAAACAGTCGTTTTACGGCTGAGAATTAGCCATAAACGAGCGACTGTAAACGACTAAACCTATTTGTTTTCCGCTTGTGATTTTCGCAAGATCGTAATATCAATCTTCTATATAGAAATTACGCAAGCCAATCCCATAGAGGAAATTAACAGCCGATTATAAATAAAACAGTAAATTTACGCTCATTCAAATCGTTATCGCACGCATTCGCTTATTTAGCAAACTCTAATTGGCGGAGACGTAAACTGACTAACTGAAAGGCGTAAGTATCCGCCTTGTTAAGCTTATGAATCCTTTTGGATCTGCACGCAAATCTAACCTTTATAACCGGTAGATTTAATAAGATTTGTTCGAAGGTAGCTCAAACTGTTTACATACGCATTTCGAAATAACCTGGCGGTAGATCAAAGATAGCGGAGCAGACGCAATTAATGAGTTATTAAGGGCGCCCGCAGGCGAATAGCGGCAGCCAAATCGCCCGGAAAAATAGCTTTATTAGCGCAATTGCGTGTGACAGTGCGCATATAAATTGTGAGAAGGAATTAACAAGGTATCGATTAGCGACAACAATTATCGTTAGTCGAGGAACCGGTGCGAATGTAACGGGGACAGCACTAATCTTGCTTTCTTAGAGTGTATTTGTTTTTATAATACGAGTGTGTACCTACGTCCATGTACTTAGCAAGGAGTAATAAACACTTTATTGCACGAAATTATAAAGTGTTTATTAGGTACGAGTTACAGCAGATATACATTTGAAAGTACAAAAGCGAACTCATCCCTCTGACGGATCTCTTCCAGCTAAACTCAAAAAGTAACTAAAATCAATACCTAAAAACTAATTTTATCGTAGCATAGGTCTCTGAGGGTACTAAACAATCATAAGCGATAACAACTTAACAATGGAAAAAATTCGTTTTAAAATATCGAACAGGTACAGAAAAGATAAAGAGAGTGAAAAACGACAACTTTTGACAAGATACTTGCCCCTGTTGATCTGTTCTTCATATGATGCAACAGTTTTGTGATTATGATTATCCAAAAAGACATCCACCCATACACACACCCAGCCAGTAACATGCCTGCTCCGGACTAGCCGTCATATCAGGGGACGAAATTTTATGGGGAGTGACACGCTTTGGGATGGGGAAGGGATAATTATATTGATTCGGCTATTCAGCCTAACCCCAATTTTGTAATTATGTTTTTTTTTCCTAGCCTAGTTTAGTGTTCCACTTGCTGGGCAAAAACCTCTCCCCTTGATCTCCACGACTTCCGATCTAGTGCCTCTTCCGGCCAGTTGTTGAGGAAGGTGTCTAAGTCGTCCCACCATCTCCGGCTGGGCCTACCGCGTCCGGGCCCCTCTTCTGACATCCAATTGGTATAGTTGTTAGAAACCTGAAAAAAAAGGGCCCGGTCACTTTAACCGGTTATTTAATTACAACTCCTATGGTAATTGAAATAAGATTCAAAATGAACAAATGGAAAAATAATTTGCGATTTCTTGTGTGGTCCCTATACGGTTACTGAGTGCCGGCGAGTCGAACGCTACGGAACCAGTCTAAAATGTGTCCTCGATATTCGTAACAAAGGCGCGTTATCGGAGAGCACACCTACACTGGTTTTTTAAGCGTTGGACTAGCCCGCGCTCAGGTGCCAATTAAAATTATACGACCCTTTTTTTTGCAGGTAGTGGCACGCGCCGTTCTAGTTAACAAATAGACAAATGATAAGCCGTTGGGGGGCAGCTACAAATCTAACGACTATAACAACACTAACCCACCTGTCTGGATGCATGCGGCCGGCCCAGTCCCATTTCAGCCTAAGTAGTAGCCTAGTAGTAGTTAATTATGATTATCTCTACTAATATTATAAATGCAAAAGTAATTCTGTTCGTCTTTTACCTATTCACGTTTAAACCCCTGAACCGATTTAGAAGAAATTTGGTATAGAGATGGAATAGTTTTTATCCATCGTCATCATCATTCCACACAGGCGAAGTCGCAGGCAGAAGCCTGAATTAAAAAAATCACACTGCCACTAAACACTGTCGATATAGGCCACTGTCGATATAGCTAATGCGTCCCGCTGATAAAACCTTTCCTCGCCAACGGCTCTAGATATGGCTCTACTCTAGTTCTCGTGCTAGCAAATTGATTTGCTGCTATCGCACCCGTCACAACTTCAATTCCGTTTGATCGCCCATCGTTCACAACGGAGAAGTAATGTCATCCATTAATTGTGCATCTAGTATGGGTTAGCTCGACTTACCGGCTTT
The DNA here is from genome assembly GCF_033807575.1 of Cydia pomonella. Lineage (NCBI taxonomy): Eukaryota > Metazoa > Arthropoda > Insecta > Lepidoptera > Tortricidae > Cydia > Cydia pomonella. The sequence goes on along the minus strand of NC_084711.1, from coordinate 4,754,411 downwards.
CGACATGACAACATATAACTAAGGGTAACATCACAACATTACCCTAAATGATTATTTCTTAAAATGTGGAAAAGATCGGCATATACAATTTTTGGTTGGGAATTATTGTATTTGTATATACATACTTCGCTCAGACATCGCAAGAAAGGAGGAGCTTCGCTCCTTCTGCTCAACCAACCTTGGCGGAGTATGTGACGAAACAGTTAAGAACTAAGTTAGTACAAACGAAAGACTTAAAAGCGACGAAAGAGCTTGTAGACGATCTTACCCACATCTACATCAAGTATTTCGACTTTTACGTTAAAATTCATAATCATGCATGATTATACATCATGGTCCTGTTTGAATTTCTGTAAGAGCAGGGGGTAACAATGTGTTTTACTTCTAGTTAGATAGAAATACATATTTACTTTTATTTTATTACGTCTTCATTCTACTGACCGACAGTGACGTGACATTAAATCCATACAAGTCTGTTTTTTCTAGAAAAAAAGTAAACATACTATTGTTTTTGCTATAAGGTCAAATAGTCTTTATCCCTAAAAACCCATGATTAAGCTCCTAGTCAATATCAGTGTAACTTAATAGTGTGTTAAATATTCATAATCAAATATTTCTTAATTTGTAGCTGGATCACACACGAATAAGGCCCGCGTGTTACGTCAACAGTGCGCAGCGGACCCCGAAATTACAACAGTCGGACCGAAACCAATGCATAATCGTTATTCACTACCAATTCCATTATTTTTTACTCTGTTCTACTTCTTGTATTGGAATTCGCGAAACAACATTGTACCCGTACCCATATTTATGATGTTTTTACAATGGCGTCGCCAAACATGTTCGTAGATTAGCGGGGGGTATTTTGTCGTATATTTTGTTAATATATTACAAAGGTAAAACGGTGGACACGGATTTTAGAACTGCTTCACTACGATTTATTCGCGAAATGGCAGTTACATAATGATATTGAATCAATATTTTATATTATACGAAGTGTTAAGGGATTTAATTAAGTACTTTAAGAGGCCAACTTGGTTTAGCGAAATGCCGATATAAATAAAATGTCGTGTCATCATACCATTTCCAAAAACATTCCTCGCGCTCGAACGTAAAAACAACTTTTTGCCGTCTCATAAAAAAAAACACTCTCCGAGCAGATCGATGGTATACTCAATGAGGCTTCGCTAGTAAAAACTATTGTACTCTAGGTTCAATGACACTCTACTACCATGATTCATAGCCATCTGACTATCTTCATTTATCTCCATTTGGAAACAGAATGGCTACATAGGAACACCATAAAAAACCTAATCAATTTTAATGATGTTTTCGGTACATGCCCTTATGTTTTTGCGAGGTTTTTTACCACTAGCCGTTCCAAGGTTGGTTCCGTGACTTCGGACATGCGGTCACGATCGAGTAGAGCTTCTAATCACGAGCATTTTATATTAATTAATATACGTTTTGTTGGTTTCCGCTACTCCTTTCTTTATACACTATGAATTTACTTCTATGTTTTTTATGACAGATATTTCCTGTTGATCTTAATATGTATTAATAAGTTTAAATCTAAGGCTATTTAGAATAATTATACAATGTGTTTGTCTACGTATAGTGGAGCCGTTAACCACGTATAGTACGATGAATTTTATCGACAAATCACCCCCCATACCTATGTTTTTTCTCAACTATTTTAAAACTGCACCCTTTCAAAGTTTTATGGCACTAAACATGACTGCCCTTGGTTAATGTACCATTATCTGTCCATTTGCACCTCCCCAAGCTAAGATACAGTACGATATTAGCACAATGCAAAATAAACACGTTTTATTAAGGAAATATCAGCGACATGTCTCACATTTTTAAATATATATATTAGCTTACGCACTCTTCCAGTAAGTCCTTCACTGAAGTTTAATGTGCTCAATATGAGTCTTCCAATTTAAATGAGTGTCTATTTTAACACCAAGAAAGCCAGCACCCGTAATTTCTTCAATAGGAGTCCCTGCGTCAGATATATCTAATGGAATTGGTGGAGTTTTATAATGCCTAAATTGAATCAGTTTTGTTTTACTAAGATTCACTTTAAGATTTAGAGTATCAAGCCATTCTAGAATTGTTCTAAGGCTGCGCTTAATATTACTGTTTATATCTTCATCCATGTTATCACTTGAGAATAATATAGTCGCATCATCCGCGAACATAACACATGGCTCTTCAATTTGATTAGGAAGTTCGTTTAAATAAATAAGGAAAAGAAGTGGACCCAACACACTTCCCTGAGGTACACCCAGTAAAATCTTTTCAAATGTAGATTGTTTATGCTCAATTGTTTTGTTTTGTCTATCGTAATGTTCGATAAGCACAGCTTGTTCTATATTAGTTAAATAGCTGTTGAATAATTGCAATGCGTTCAAACTCCAATGCGCTCTAGTTGCTGTAAAAGTATGTTTCACGAAGACTACTAGGTTACATTCGACAAATCTATATAAATAAGGTCTTCTTACTCGCTTTGTCACAAAATTTTGCCACGATTCATGGGAGCCTGGGGTCCGCTTGACGAAAGCGACTGCCATCTGACCTTCCAACCCAGAGGGTAAACTAGGCCTTATTGGGATTAGCCCGTTTTTCTCACGATGTTTTCCGTCACCGAAAAGCGACTGGTAAATATTAAATTATATTTCGTGCATAAGTTCCGAAAAACTCATTGGTACGAGCCGGGGTTTGAAACCGCGACCTCCGGATTGAAAGTCCCTCGCTCTTACCGCTAGGCCACCAGCGCTTCTACTAGATAAATAAGGTACAAGGCAATAATTAAGGCATTTCAATTAATTCCTTTAATAACCAACCATAGAAATTTTGCATCATTATATGTTCTATAGATTGACACTTATTATGTAGAGAGTATGATACGAGAGACAATTGCCAACAATGGTTTAGACGATGAATGATAATTGGCCACTACGAGTATGATACGCGGATACAATGATCATTAAAAAGGTGTGACATCACGCGTCAAATTGTCTAGCGGTCCCGAACAATGACTTGATTGATCGAATGAGCTTTCAAATGCCCGCCATTTTGAAAATGGTGATATTGTAATGAATGAATACAAAATTGTGGCCATGTCTTGGTAATTTTTTAGCCATCAATCTCTTTGGTGCTATGGTTTTCGATCGTCTGAGAAACAAAACTAAAAGAACACAGGTTGTTTTAAAAGTAATATAGATTACCGCCAAGCTAAGCTAACTCTGCAGCATTTTTGACAGCACAGAGTGTGCAAGTGTTATTATATACGTCAAACTTCTATGATATTATGACTCTAGTTAAGAGTTTATTTACCCTAAAATATGTAGTCTAAAATCCACGTGGAAGAAAGAACTGCTTCCTCAAACAACAGCGGAAAAGAGACATTCGTACCTAAGGAGGATAGTAGATAGTCAGGGAAAGTGTACTCAGAGTAGAAATACAAATTTTCTAACCCTCACATCATACGTGTATTTCTAGATATGCGATTTCGATTGCCCCATCCATGGCCGCCATACTGACCTTATAAGAATTTGTCCGGTTCGCAAATTATTTCACATAAACACACCCTTTTCAAAACCCCTGCATTAAATTTCAAACTCCATGAACTATACCGAATTTCAAATAATTACTTTCGTGAAACATCGCAATACAAAGTGACCCTTATTGTTAGAGCATCAGATAACAAAGTTGAACGAGGTGCAGGTAATTATGGAGCCATTTCGAGTATTGTGTTAGGGCCGACGACAATGGGAGAGTATGTGGTAATGACGGTGGATAATTCTGTGGCGGGGTGTCGCAACAAATCACTTTCTTTTATTCATAAAAGCTGCGGCTACCCACGAATTGAACGGACTAGAACATCAACAGTGATGAGAAGTTGATATAATACTATGAACTATGAGCTTGAACATATACTCGTATCCGTTATTTCACGGAACAAAAGGTGAATAAATATGTAATTAAATGCCGTCATGGCATGGAACACCAATGTAAATCCGGAGTCATTAAATTATGTAAAATAGGCACCGTAGACACTCATATTAATTACGAGGAAAATTTTGTTGTAATTAGTACAAACTCGCACGAATTTTGTTGTAATTAGTACCAAGTTGCACAAATTAAAAGTCTTAATTGCAATGAATTCGTCCACGTACGTTAGTACGACTGTCAACTAGGATATTAGAATATGTACTTAACATCACTGCGTAAAATAATATTTTATACAATCGCGATATAATAGGGAGCTTTTCAGTCGAGTACCGTGTTCAGGCCACGAAGATTGCTGAGTTGCCTAAGTGAGGTACGAGATTGAAAAGCTTGATTATATCACTATTTTATACAATACTCTTTCTACGATTCATCTAAATTAATACTTTTTTTACTATAAAACCTACATAATTAATGAAAATTGGTAAGTAGTACAGTAGTCTTTTCTATGGGAGCGTGGCGACACGTGATCGGTAATTTTTTTTTTATAGCTGACTACAGCGTATCGAAATGAATCTTATAGTTGAGTCGGGAGCCCATACATGAAAGTACTCAATTATAGTTTGACCATTACAGTCGACGAGTAGAAAAAGTTATATTTTGTAACGCCAGGGTTTCTAGAAATAGTCAACTGCTATTTATACATAAGCCTAGTTACTAATTTGCATTTCCATCTTCTATATAGATACACCCGTCTCATTTTAATAGGTCCTACAATGACCACCGAAGATAACATATCGTGGTTTATGTCATTTCGCAAAGCTGATGCCGCCTTATTTACACCTGCCAGTATTCTGTCATTAGGCAAATAGCCGGTTTGAATATCCTGAGTAGGAACAATTCCCATTCGATTGGGTTTGCTGAATGCATAATAAAATAATAATAAGCATCGGAGGCTGTTCTAGATGTGTACATCGAGTTTGACCGCCTTGGACCCTTTAAAAAGAAAGTGGCACGGAAGAGGTTATTCCTTATAATAGGATTTTAATATCGGTTCTAAATTATACAATTAATTGCGGTACAAGAGTCGTTGATGGAAGTGGGCGATAGCGCAAAGGAAGTCGGTTTTCTATTAATCTTCTCAGATCGGGTTTATTTCAATATTTCAAACCGTGTACATAATTGTTTATCGATCTCTATGAAAAGGTGATAAACAAACCATTTCTCTGAAGTTTATAAAAGCGAAATTTTATAAATATCTCAAGAGTTCATTGCCCCGGCCACGTGGCAGCGCGTAAACAAATGTTTTACATGGTACAAATTAATAACATTTCGAGCAGGAAACCCTTGAGATGTTAAATATAGGGCCTTGCGCAGACGCCGCGGCGCGTTGCGTGCGCGAATGTTTATATCGATAGACACGGACTTTTGAGTTGTGAAGAAAACTGTTCAAAAATACCATTAAGTTTACTGAACTTTGTTCGTGTACTTAATTTAATTTTAAACATACAATGTAACGGACTGGAAATGTTTTGTTAGTAAGGTTTTATTTTCCCACTGCGTGACTATAATTGTATTTTCTATCCGGGCTAAGCCTTACTATTAACGTGAAAGTATTTTTGTGCAAGCATGTATTTGAACACGATATTACGCAACAATGACTGTAAGACTATAAGATGAGGAGTACAACACATAGAAAAGGTGTGATAATTATTATTAGACGGTTCAAGGTTATCCATCGCCATTCAACGTGGCAACGCGGCTAGCGTTATGGGTACCTTTGCGCCGGGGACAACTCGGGGGGGTCTTTTTGACTAGACTTAAGTTAGTCTTAAATTTTGTTTTTTTTTTGTTTATTTTAAAATATACTTTGTTCTTAGTTATTAGACGGAACTTATATTTTAGATATCATTTACAAATCGGAAAGTAACCGCCTCAGCGGGGCTGCAATTTTTTTTTTTCATTGTGCCCAAATTTGTCCAGGATTCCTCGATACACATTACGATCTACGAGTACATACGCTCAGCACTCAGCTTCAGTCCATTAGCGTTTACCTGCAAACAAACGACAGACATTAGTTCACATCAAATTGTTAAAAAATACAATGTATATCATTAGGAATGGGCTACGAATAAAATTATTGCTTCATGCACGAGGCGTGAACACTCACAAGAGCAAGCATAATAAGTATTGTAATTATTTTAAGTAAGTAAATAACAAGATTATTGGGTTTACATGAAGTAAAATGTACTTAATCTACTTATTGTAATTTCCGCTAACATGATTAGGTATACTTATATATGTTGTATTAAATAAAACAAATGAAAATGACTCTTGCTAGAATTGTATATTTTATGAAGCGTATCGTATTAAACAAAGATGAACTGTTTATATTGTTAAGGTAAATTGCATATCGTCTTACCTATACTTTTTAGAAATCCAGTTTGGATGTCAATTCTACTGTCGTATCATATACAGGCGTTGGGGATTCCCATCATCAGCAATTAGAGTTGTCGATAGAAATTGGTCTGTCAGTTAAATGTATTGAGATAGTAGTCACTGTAGTCAATGAGTGGTTCTTTAAATATATCAAAAAGGAGGCTGGCAGAGGAAGCACGCAGCCCCTTAGAAGGTAGGGCTTGATATTTGGAAATTTTTAACTGGGATTGAAATATTTTAAAGGAAGTCGGCCGGAGGCAGCTAACTAATAAGGTGCGTGTAACTTCGAAGGCAGGATAGTTTTGATAATGGCAAATATCTACTAAAATTTCTACAACAGTGGCAACAGTACTAGTAAGTAAGCAAATTAGTGGTGTTGCATAGGAAAATTTCACCTCACTCAACATGACACTCTGGAAATTATACAAAATACACAGATGATAGGAAAAGAATATAATGAAAAAACAATAAATTCCAGAAATACAATACCCCTGTGTGTGTCCCAAGATAGAAAAAAAACTAATATGAAAAGTAAAAAAACTCAAAATGAAACAAAAAATACATATGAAATAAATTTTAATGAGCACATAGAGGTTAAAAACTTTGATGTTGCAGTGATTCATCTGACTTCGCAGCAACAATGTGAAATAGATAAACCGATTAGCAAATATAAAGCAACTTTTACAAAAGATAAGTTTGATATAGGTACAGCAAGATATTATGAGACACACATTACTTACAAATAGATAAATACTGTGGAAATATAACAACAGGTATCACAGCTATTACAAAAAAAATAAATTATAAATCCTATAGTTCTTTTTACTAGCTCCAGTAACATTAACCAGGTTGTGTATAGATTTTCTCATTTATTTATTTAGATTTTTGAGATCTATGCCTCGGTAAGCGTTGCAGTAGCGTAAGTGTTGCTAAAATATGAAGTGCAGGTTTTATAGGTATTTGTCACTTTCGCTACGGTACGCTTTCGAAGTTACCCCAATGCACCTAAAATAGGCCCTCAATATATACGGACTAGACTAAATCCAGCAACCTGCTGAAGCTGCGTGGGAAAGGGTCAGTGTCGGAGCCCTCGGAGCGCCGCCGGCCGGCGCCGCCGCTCCGGAAGCGAGGGACGTGCCGCGCATTGCTGTTTTATGGCCCATATCCTCACGCGACCTCGCTTGAGGATCTTGAAGATATTAAATGTTTACGGTAAGTACCTAGTTGGATGTCTGGAAGCTATGTTCATACAATCACACGACCTAGCCGACTAGAGAGGATCAACGAGGGCTTTCAATTTATTTACACGTAAGTTTAACTGAGGGAATACATATTCACTGGCACAGCTTTATGAATCAATTCTTCGAGCCTTCCAGCAACTGTACATAACAAAAAAATTAAATTAATTTTTTGTGTAGGTAAGTAAATGTCTCTGGAAATTCATGCCCAATACCCTCGCGCAACCTAGTCATCTCCAGGGGATCACCAAGACATTTAATTTAGTTTTTCCATAAGTAATCTGCTGTCTAGCAGTTTTATTGCGTATATTGTCATTGTCAAGCAATCTAGCAAACTGCTAACAACGCCAACGACTCACACGATTATGCCAATTTTTTGAGGATACGTTATCCTTTGACACGAATATGAACGTTCATTCGAAATGCCTTTTATTTAAGTTTTTTGTATATCCAAGGGGAGGTAATTTTTTGGGTCGTACTGAATTAAACAGAATCAAACCCCTTGATAACTCCCATTCAACAAGCGACTTAAATCTCTACATATGTATCGAAATATTCAAAATCATTACAACGCTAACTCAATACTTCTTGTTGTTCAACAATGGAGTTATAGTCCTTAAGGGGAGTACCGAAAAAAAAACTGTAAACTTCAAATGAAAAAAAAAAAACTGATGCGATTGAGAACAAACTAAAGTTTATAGAACAACTACAATAAAAAGCGACTTTTAATTTAGATAATTGTAAGTTTTTTATTTATTATTTTTTCTATAGGAGTGATAGGCAGCTTTTTCCAAGCACATTCAGTGGCAGCTTTTTACGGACCCGTTTATAATATTTGCCTGCTTTAGCCCATCACCTGCTGGAATTGTTAATGTTTTTTGGCTGTTTCATTCTTCTCATTTAATACACTTTTGATTTGAGCCCAATAATAGTCGAGAAAACGACACTGCAGGACGTTTGGAGCTCTTACTCTATCCTATGTTAACTACCAAATGCGAATTTTGTACGCAGGAAATTGTATGATTTTCGGCTTGGCCTAGAATTAAGTAACACACATTTTTTGTAACTTTAGCTATCCTAACTTTCGTACGTAGTACTGAACTGACTTTCATCGTAGTTTGTTGCATTTTAGCCGCATATCTACCCCAGTTTTTACGATAATTATGACAGGTATGCTTCGTTATCGCAAATTCTATTAGCAATCTTTGTGATGGGCTCAGGGTCACTTGTTCCTAGAGATCTGCCGCTTCGAGGCTTCTGTTCAAGAAACAAGATACTAAATTAGTTATTTATTCTTAAACTTCCAGGTAATTTTTAGTGTTTCGAAATCAGGCATGTAGGATGTTGCAAATTTTCTTGCTATTTGGAAAAGACCAATTTTCAATGATCTCTTCTCTTTACCAGTGTAAATTCGAACAGCGTAAAACCAGAATTGTTTATATTGCAATATATACTCGTAATATAATAATAAGACTTTATATCGCGGTAAGAAAGTCATAGTAATCTTGCTCAGAAACAAAATTACAGCGGCTTGAAATTTACAGTTTTTTTTTTCGGTACAGGCCTTATTAACTGCTTTATAATTCGTGTAGTTTATTCTGTGGCTGTTATTAGTTTAGTACTATGTACATAAAGTGGCACTAAATAATCTTCTTTAGTACTACTATTTAATATCATATATTCACGCAATTGTGCTAATTCAAAATTTCATCGATTTTGTTTCTCAAAGTTACTAGTTTACCGCCTTGTTCCCCCTATCTGTGTAATTCTATTATGTGACGCACAAAATATGTATATCAGCTATGAGATACGTTTCTCAGCCCATAATCTCCGTGATACTGTAGAAAATCTGACTCGGATATACGCCCACGGTCCGCGTATAGGTTTTTTTCTATGACACTGTCTCTTTACCTGTAGCATTATACTGTCCAGGTGAAGATTTACAACAGTATGAAAGGGCTTATTTTCAATCAACCGCACAGCAATAAAGTATCCGCTACCAACACCACTGATTTACATACATTCTAGCAATACAGGATATGCAAACTTTATAGCTCTTTTGGCATCCGCATAAGCTTCATTTTCCTTTATTATAAGCGCCTTTATTTGCATATCGATTGATTTAGTTAAGAAATGCAGGTCGAAGAAGTCTTTACGTGTATAAGATTATGGAGCATTATAGCATGTCTTGGAGGCATTCATAAGTCTGCTGCTCCAGGCATGGACGTGCATATCTTTTGATCTCCCAAGTGCAGGGGAGTCATTCCGATCACCAAGCGCGGGCAAGCTGTTCGCTCAGACCAACTTTACGGTTGATCTCCGATTATGCATAGTTATTACGGATCTCAAAGTCACTTTACGCTAGCAAGCCCTAGATCTGGACTCGCGTGCACTCGCGCATAGAATGCAATATGCGGAGTGAATTCATTAGTGGCCGGTACATTGAATGTGTGTAAATAGAGCGGAAGCTCTATACTTAAGCCGGTGTGATAGCTTGCGATGTTAATAATAGTATGGCGATTTGTTTTATTTACCGCTGTTTGATAGTTTAAGATTGTATGATTTAGAATGAGCGGTGGCACTAGATATAGATTGTTGCCAGTTTACATTGGTTGGAAATAAATTTGTATTGCAAAATAATATTGTTATTCGTCTTAATTACATTAACTAAGTTCCTTTCGTCAGGACGATCCAGTTTAACATTTGTTAATTTGTATCTTTACGTAACATCCGCATGTTTACATGGTTATTAATGTGTCATTCATGTTAATGGAATTTGTACGCATATGTATATTAACATGGGTTTTCCATAAAGTTAACAAATTAACAATGATATATTAACTTTATAAACGCAACAAAGATTAGTAATGGTCATTAAAAACAATTACAGAAGTCGCTCTAATTACTAATATTAACATCGGGTCAATTATTAAGTAAGAGCTCTAAAAGCATATTAAAACAAACCCAGACAATGTAACTAGAAAAAAGAATCCAGAATAAAATCCACGGTAGGTATTAAAAGGAATACTCAGCGCCGCATGAATATAAAATCTTTGCAAAGCCTACAGTGCTAGCAAAACGAAATCGACACGTCTCGCTCTCTGGCTGTTCCTCGTTAAAAATGCAACTGTGAAAAAATGCATCATCATTTTAAAAATAGAATCGCGAACGCCTGCCAGCACTCTTTTGTGCTATCTCTCGAGAACTTCTATTATTTCCATTTTACCGAGCTTTCGCCTCGGAGTGAAACAGTATAAGGGAGATCTCAGATTTCCATAAACGTTACCGATTTAATGGTCACATTTACATCGGTGTGGAGGCGATATGCTTGTTAAGAGATAGGAGTCAGGGTACTGAAGAGTCTCTGGGTGCGAGACAAGTGGTCAGAGGGGCAACGACCCGCCTTGTCGTAGGTCGCTATAAAAATATTGTTCGGTGATGTCAGCCTTACTCAAGTAATGTTGTTTTAGGCGCTACGACACTCTTATGAGGTCAAATCTGTTGCTCTAAATAGATATGAGCTGTTCTTTTATTAAATATAAAAGTCATATCAACGTTTTGTAATATAAAAGTAGAACAGGCGAACAGCTAAGACTGGCTTATTACTTAAGCGTTTATTAAAAATATTTTTTTTGTAGAAATTGCAGTATGCTTTGCAGGACTTCTACCAAATAACTAAAAATGCTGTCAATGTTTATAGCTAGTCAACAATGTGTCTATGAAAGTTGAATACTTGAAAAGCATCGATGTTTAGTCCGATTTACTGTCTAATTTCGGTATGATAACACTTTACCAAACCAAATACGGTACAAACATTAAGGTTTGAGTGGCATTTCAAACCTTTAAAGGGTAACAGTTGGACACCATCACAAACAAACCACTTTTGTTTTAACACTTACGGTGATAACACAGGACATTATATGACGTTCATATGAACATGTTTTGAAATGCTCTCGACAATAACACTCAGAGATAAACCTAAAACATCGACAATGGGACGCAATTTGGTGGACGAGCCAGCAATACAAATAGTCGTTAATCCTCGGAATGAGATTACGGCACCATTTGCGTCATAGGGGGGACTGGGGGAAGAGGAAGGTCATTAACACCCTGGTGTGTCGAAATACGGCCATAAGTTTTGTATGTCACTATGATAGTATAAACAGGTGCTGATCGCCGAAGTAAAGAAAGAAAAGATATATACTTTGTTAATTTTTTTACTAGCCTCATATAGTGTCCCACTGCTGGGCAAAGGCCTTCCCTCTTTTCGTCCATAATTTATTTGTTAATATTATACAATATCAACTAATTTAAAGAAGGTCGTATTCAAACGCAAAATATAGGTCAGTACATTGAAAAGTTTTCACAGTTCATTGGTTTTATAGGGTTTTCAGCTCTAGTCAGGGGTACACCTTTTTCGTTGAACTCATGATTGCGTAGTTAAAAGAGTGAATATACTTTTACTATGGACCCCATCTTATACATCTTACAAGACTTGAGGCAGGCCCTTGGGGTCTGAATTTACTCATAGCAAATAAAATCTAAGGATAAATAAACAATAAACAAAAAAGGTTACCACTGCTCTTGATTAATATCGCATCATTTTTTGCCGTTTGTCTGAAAAAACGAGCAGTAAAACAGCAGTAAATTCAAGTCGATTAAGCTACATCTCAATAAATAGTCATAAGTTAGTTTACAGCATGTTTACGGCATCGTTTAATAATAATGAAGAAGCTCATATTACACTGCTGTTAAATGCTGCACAGTGCACAAACTAATGGTCAAGTTATCCTACAGAACCGGACCGTTTGAGTTAAAAGCTGCGACATTAATATATCCATATTAAGGACCTTATCACTATAGGAATACAGTACAATAATTAATATAAATGTAATACTGACTGCTCCTAATAAATTCAAGTAAATAAAAACAATAACAATAACTCATGTCTTCATCTCAGCAGGTGATATATATATATATAGAAAAATATATGAAATAATAGCAGATGGCAAAAGAAGCTGCTGGGTGCAAATAAATAAATGATGGTAGTAAAACTTGGGTTTGTAATAATAGTCTATGAAAATAGTGTTTTTCAATTAATAATTAATTACGCAAATTAAGCTGTGTTTTTTATTAGTGATGCCTGTGTAAAATTAAATTAAAGTATAGAATAAATATATAATGATTAATAAAATAATGACTTGTTAGTTCCAACAGGACACCTTTTTAAAGATTTATTATAAGTACATTTAAATAAATATGTAAGTACCTCTATAAGAACTTGCTGCACGGGAATAGTATTCTACGGTTTTACGCAATTAATTCTAAGACAAATACCATTAACAATGTGTTGTAAGTACGTGCGAAGAAATCCGTATAAACCTGCAAGTTTGAGACACGAAAGTAAGAGGCCCTTGTTCAGACTGGCAACCTTAATGGTAGCTATCCCTCACCAGTCCAATGGACATTAATATGCAAGTGCTTTAATTAAAAACGTAATTAACTAGCTGGGTCCGAGAGCCCTTCGCAGTTCGTTGTTTTAAGGTATTTAATTGGGTAAAAAAGCATTGTTGGTGCAGTTTTTAAGTAACTACCCAATCTGTGGGTTGAAGCGTGAACGTCATCGTAATTAACGAAATGTCAGTAAAAACAGGTGAATTGCTTTATTTTTAACCAACTTCAAAAAATTCGTAAAACGATTTTCAAAATTTTTTTTTTAATCGAACGGGTATAACCCAGAGATGGTCCCGTTGGCACCAAGTCGGGGTCTGATGATGGGATCTTGGAGAAATCGAGGGAACTCTTCAAATGTTATAGGTACATGTATGGCGCTTTTGGTAATTTTTATTTGAAGTCGGTTTTATTTTTTGTTAATTATAGGTTTAGTTATGAAGTTTAACCAGCGTGACGTTTGTTTTGTAAAATGCAATAGATTTCTCACACTTTGAATTATTTATTTATTTCATTTCTTAGTTTTTTCATGTACAATTTTTTTTATGAAACTAGTGGTTATTTTTTGTAAAAAAATGAAGATTTTAATAATAATATAACAATTATAGTAAGATTAAAAACGAAATCAACAGTTCGCGCCGCCTTCAATATTAAATGTTGTACATTTCCCCTCTAACGGGCATGTGACAAGAGTCTACAAGTGCCATTGTGCACAATAGGCCCCTTTGACATTACAGCACCCTTTAGTAAAGACCATCTTAAATATTACCCTTGAAACGTATTCAGTAAAGTGCGCCCACTGTGCTTTGCCATACCGCCTTTGTTGTGTATCGAATTGAATACACTTTCTTTATTATTATGGCACTAAAAAGTAAAGTAGGTAGATATTGAAAACAGTTGGCAAAGGGCCTCGTTTTTTATTACCACTACCGATTTTGTAACTATATCTAGTAAGTACGCATAGAAAAAATTTGTCATGGCCGCCGTATTACAAAATGTCATTAACTCATTAATATGTCAAATCAAACCAAGAAAAAATATACAAGTAACATCTATGAGACTTTAAGTACCACAAAAAAACCCCTAACCCCTGAAGTGGTTGTTGTGCATCTGTTTTTTGTATCGCATTAGAACATCAATCAACACGTACCAAATTACAAACAGAATGGCCGCCAACGGACATTTACCGGGAGCCCATACAAACATTTTATAAAAAGAACACAGGACTTCCAACCTACCAGTAAAAGGTACATACCACTGGGCTGATACCTAGAATCGTTATATTTAATTGCGATAACCAAATCGAGTAACATTAAAAAGTTGTCGTATACATTTGGATTATAATTGGTGTAAGCTGGTACTAGATGCCTGTCGCATATGAATTTTCTATGAAACATGACTTACCTAATATAACGTGTAGTTGATGCGATTTATATTTTTCTTAGACGAGTTAGAAAAATTCCGGTTTAAACCGTTAATGTTACTAGATCATAACTAGGGAAGTGTCCAAATAAAGGAAGTGATTTTTTCATGCTCCATGCCACGCCTCATTGGACCGCCGTAAAGAAAACGTTCTTCGTTATTTTGCTTTAACCGACTTGGTAGTCAATTTTTATTTGTCTTTGAAGGTAGACCATTACATTACCTACCCTTTAAATCAGAGGTTCCAAACCTTTTTTCTTCTCTTCTTTGCCTCTAGTTAATTCGAATATTATTTTTTCACATATGTCTGAAATATAATATAGAATAAAAAATAAAAACTTCACAAAAATTAGTCGTATAAACTTACTCGTATAAAAAAATACGTTAAAAGAAAACAGTAGTTATAATTACTATCGCTTAATGCTTATTTATAGAAACAGTTCACACTCACTCAATCACACACTGTGACTCACTGGTTCCAAGCTAATGAGGTTTCTGTATTTAATGAATGGCTAAAGTAAACTTTGATCCGTTGTAATAAGGTCCGACAATTGTCGTAGGGCATAATTCTATAAGGCAATAAATAATAATGGATCGTCTTCGACCTTCGCGAGTTAGTCAGTGTCTGCTGTTACCAACCAACAAAAGGCAATATCGATATGGGTGTCTAAAAGAATAAACATATTGAGATCGGCGCTTACTTCTCGAACCACTACTTTATTATCGGAGAATCAATTATAATAGCGTAAGCGCCAATGCCCTTAAGATTCGCTTTTACGTGGAAATACACATAAATTATATGATATGCATTTAGTATGCTCCTAGGCCTCACAGGCTCTTTTTTGGATGTCAAAAGTTGAATTTATAGAATATTACAGTAATTTATGGGATGGAAGGTGACATCTGCATTGCAGCAATGCTGAATGGAATGTATTTACCGAGACTTCAGTTTGCACATCAATTTGGTACCAGTTATAAAATAAAAAAAATATGACAATATGACAAGGGACCTGAATGATGTACAGCGATAAGTATTAAATGCTGCGATGCGCGTGTAATTCAAACAGGGCTACAGGAAAAAAGTTACAGCTGCAGAATTTCCTGTTTTATTTCTACTTTTCGAAGCTAATTATTTTTATTAAAGCAACTGCAATTTTTATCACATAACTTTTTACCGGGGGATTAAAAGTACATACTCCAAAAACGATGAAATAAAATATACCTACAGAATATACAGAAACTTCAGAAGTGGTTTTTGCTCTAAAAATGATATCGTGTGCGTAACTAAGCCACGTAATTTTAGATTTACACGCGAGTGAAAAAAGGTTGCCGGCAGGTGCAGCGGTGCATTACCTTGTTGCGATTCCATCATTTCAAACCGTTTAGGTATTGCGGGTGCACATTATACCCCATCTAATAATTTATAGGTCGCACAATTTATATCTACAAATTTAAAAACAGATTGAAGACATACGTAAAAAAATGCAAAACAGGGCTAAATGAGATTGCACTCACCGAATGAACGGTCGTACTGTAAATCTTGAGAAGAGGCCCAAGTCATCATGACATACTCCAGATTTACTATAGCTATTTTTAACCAAATCTTATCCATGGATCTATGAACACTATAAGTAGTTATTGCGATAAAGCTTCGATAAAAGCGATCACTTCAAGCCCTCGGGCGCGAGTCTGTGCTACCGATGATAAAAATGACGTGACCGATTTTTTTTCCCATCCACCGGTTAACTTGTATGGCATTACCTTTGGCTTATAATTTCACGACCGTTACTGACGCAACTTATTGTGTATCCATATTGACTAATGATTAACCTTTTTCAGCGAATTCGAATCGTCGAATGAAAATTATCGGATGACAAGTTGCTTTTAATATTAAATACCGTTTTCCGTGAGCTGTATCCATTGTTTTCGGCAAAGTCGCTAGTACATAATGTTAAATGGGTCGCTACGACGTATGATAAATACGTGTATCATAATATATATGTAGGTACTATAAGATGTACACTTTACCTATATTTTATACGAGTAGTAATAGTAATAAATACTCAGTATATAAAAATAGCCCCTTCAGTACAAGTTATGATTTTATGACTTAAAGATTGTAGGTATTGAAGTACCGGGCTTTTCTATTTTATGTTGAGTTTTTTGGTTTTTAATTCTATATAATTTGCGCGAAAAGTAAGCTTGTATTCAGATTTTTGACGATACGTTACTAAATGTGGGAATCAATTAAATATAAAACCCGAAAAAATCTTTACAGAGCTGTCACTTCATTCATATTTCGGACATTATTACGCAACGCAAACCACCCGTCAAAAGCTGCGTAAGAGCAGGTGCGCAGGCGCCGCTAATTGCACGCAAAATGGCTTCATTGACGTTAATGTGGCAATTAGCCTTAACATAACACTGATAATTGGAGATTAATTTAATCGAGAGTATAAAATTGTTCATTGTATAGTTGCGGCACTTGCGGCAGCGGTGCAGTGATCCGTTGCTTGATATAGTTTATATAAGCTGACGGCAACGTGATATTGACGATTATAAATTTTCGGTAAAGAAATCAGGGTGTCCGTTTCGATTCATAAGCAGTTTCTGCCAGTAGCATCTCCCAGGACTAACACTTCAGGGCGTCAAGAAGTTCACGAAAGTTAGGAATAGAAACCGATGTTTTGTCGATAGTGGTGGAATGTCAAACATTACATTATTCGTTTGGCAACCCGGAGAAAATTCGGACTTTCTCGTTCTCGTTTTAAGATAGGCAACCTGGTCCCATGGAAATTATACAAAGATATCTATTTACGTGACTTAACTCCGTTTCTGTTAAAATAACAATCTCACTCCCAAATTATCAATTAAAAGATTTATATTTCACACCCTTGTAAATATGAACCCTTTAAACGTCATGTCAAACGCATGTGGACGAGCCTCCCACCGATCCATTGATACGAGCTTCACAACCAAACGTGCGCGCGCGCCGTGACTCATGCTCTGAATTGATGAGATCAGCATTGTCAATCATCGTTCGTTTTGTTTCGTGGGACTGGGCTTCTGTATGTTTGATTTAGTTTTAAATTAATACAAGCAATATAGACAATGTAAGTGATGAAAGTTGTGCTATGAAAAGGCTTATTAAACAATTATCAGGGACTTATGAGTACAGTAAGAACTGTAGAAAACAAAAGAGGATAATGAACTCTGCAATAGATGATAATTTCAGGAATGTGCATTATAAATAATGGCCAAAATTATGAATGTTTCATATTAACTCAGCCGGATTAGTACCATCTCCAAACTTTTCTGAAGTACCCTACCTACCTACCATTCTGGAGTACAAATTAAGTACATCATTGTGAAGCATGTAATACCTCAATACTACAACACTATAATAGATGTTATGAATGAGTTGCGGAAAGCAGTTTATTATTTATTAATCTAAAAAGGAAGTTTCATAATACCCAGTGCAATTTCACAGCAGACTGAATATTCAACAATAAAATCAGTGAAAGCGGGGTTAGCATGGCGGGTGAAGTGCATTACAGTTATCTAAATTAACTACTTTACTTTGTTGCTCATTCGTTATTACGCGGACAATGAGAGTGTGCTAGAGTTAACGCCGTAGAAAATTAATTTGTCAGAGTCGAACGCAGTTAACAACGTTTTTCATGTTGTCAGGCAGGCTTAATCGTTTCAATAGAGAAAGGAGAAAATACTGTGGAGAGTAATAAGCCTACTATACTTAAAATTGAAATAGTCGTTTAAACTTGAATAGTTATTGTTTGATACTTTACATTCAATAATGTATAACCTTTTCCTTATTTTCTAAGAACCTCATATGTATGTCCGGCAATTTCTATGGCCACATGTTATGGTAATGTCAGATATTATGCTGATTTTTAGCAACAAAGGTAATATTATAATATGCTACAGTGCTATCCACCGTATTATCGCTAAAACAATGTGCTAAGACTAGGCAGAGATATCCATCCTAAAATAATTTCTAACTTGAAGAATTCAAAGGCACCGATTTAACATTATGAAGCTGGTTAGAAATGTTGTACAGAAATATCTTTCTCAGTAATCGTTATAACGAATACAGCTGGAACGTCGGTGATAGTATCGTCCATGTCCAGAATTTCTGTAACATACTTTGTAACATGGCATAAGTTATCTAGACATCTTCTGACCATATATTTGTTGGGCAGTGGACATGGCATGAACATCTAACTTATTCTCTAGATTTGTAAATCTACAACTTAGATCTAAGATTAAATAGATGATATAATGTTAAAATGTTATTGAGTTAACACCACACAGTAAAGCAGGTCGTCCCAAAAAACTAGTCAAGGGTATGCAAGTCAATACAAAGTTACTACGATATGGCTATGGAGGTTGAACCGGAATGTCTTGCTCAACAAAAATGGCACTGCCAATTTAATAAAAACTTATTCAGGTGTCCGCAATCGACAGCAAGAAATAATCATTTATTCAAGCTTCATTTTAACATGATAACCGACATATTCTTATTTATATATAGATTGCTTTAGAACAACATGAATATGGCACAATATTGATATTAATTGGACTCAAAATAGATCGGCGGAGGCGCAATGATAATTAATGTGTAGTTTGTATATACGCGAAACTGGAATAACGATATATCGTTGCGATACTAAAATAAGATGAACTTAAGATTCTTGACAATAGGTTCTTAAGACGTTGTCTTTAGGTCTTATTCGGTGGTAATAACAAGTCTGTATTAAGTGTGCAATATGGTTATTAATTCTCATCAGCGTGGCGTGGAAGCGTCTGGCGCCTTAGATTAAGTGTTTACTGTTTAGTATGGATTTAGGTGACACGTTGTAAATTGTCTATATCTTAAAGGACACGAATTAATTTGGATGTAATTATTTTGCATCTATTCTGTGAAGCACGACTTGGAATTAGTCATTTGTAATAGGTATTATTTAAGTTATTCCAAATAATAAGGCGAACATTTTAAAATTTACGGTTGTCGTTCAGATATGGAAAATACTAAAGGCAATCTAGTATTGTTTTGCAAACTAAAATTACAATAATATAATTAAATCAATCAAACAATCGTTTATTGATAACAAGCGTTACACGTCATTTAAAATTTTCTGTTTAGCACACTTTATATACCAAGAAAGAATCAATTCAAGAATCAACTTACATATACTATCAAATTAAATTATAGGACATCATTAAATTGTAAAGTATTGAATTAATGTCACAGGCATTTGGAATATTATATTAATCAATTCCATTTATAAATTCATCTACTGAGTAAAAAGCTTTCTCTATTAAGTACTCCTTGAGCTTGGTTATAAATATGGTGTCAGACATTTCAACCAATTTCAAGTCATTGGGCAAATGGTTGTAAATTTTGGGACCTATGTACCACACACATTGCCCTGATTTTTTTAGTCCGTGTCTATTTGAGAGAATATTATATCCATGACGATAACTTGGACCACGCATTCTGAATTCCTCGAGACTCCTACGCACAACTTTTGCCACTTCTAATATATAAAGACCTGGAATTGTTATTACTTTTAATGTCCGAAAAAGGTTACGGGCAGGCGTATCCCAGTAAAAGTAAAGTTCTGAGAAAAGATATACTGGTAAATAAAGTGGCACAAATGTGCCAATGGTACGTGTTAATGTCAATAGAACTAGGATACTCATAAAAATACTCGATTGACAAAAAACCCGTAACAGTTGTTTTAACAGTTGCTGAACAAGTATTTTATTTGTGTACAGGAAATTATTTGTGAGGGAAATTTCCTACCAATAAACCTGTTGCAAAAAGTGGAACGAATTGACTTAATACATAAAAATCTATTGTTTATGATGAAATGTTCATACATGTATGCAACAGTGTCGTCAGTTTTATTACCGGATTGATCAATCGTCGTGCTATTAAAAAGTGTAGTGTTTTATAAATGACCGACATCAACATTAATCGACAGTTAGAAATTAAAACTTGTAGTTAAAATAATTAATTACTTATTATACATTTCCTTGGCCATATTAGGTACTTTCCTAATTATAGAATTAGTAAAGAATAATATTATGAAACATCACATTCCATGTAATGATTTACTAAGCATTAACTGAAGAGAACCATAGACGCTCAGTTAATATTAATTCCACGTATAGAATTTCAGTTCTGTTTAAACTATGTCAAAAGTATTAGTCACGTATCTTAAAACCATACTTGGGCAATCCTTTCAAAGTCATGTAATTATTTAGGCGATTTCAAAATGAACATCCGATTACGTTTCCATGTTTGTGTCCAATGATTCATCAGGTACCTGTTGACCAGCATAAAAAAAACGTATGCAAAAGATGTTATAACATTAACAGAGAGTCTATTATCGCGTGGATCGGAATATAGATAAGTTGGTGAGGCGAGGCGCACACGTGGTCACGCGTGATGCAAACGTTACCCGCGAAAACGTGCCCATCACGCCCGTTTGTGGTGCGGGCTTAAAATCATAACATGACAAGTGTTGTGGTCATCGTGCATTGAAAAATTATTATATACTGCAGGTATGTAGTTATACACGTCACTCTACAGTACTGTTTTTTATAATAATATGTTTATAAGACAGAAAATCTAAAAGCGTGGGATTGAGGTTTCTAAGTTGTGTACACTACATATGAAGAAAATAACAATTCAGTAATATCCAGTAAACTATTTAAAAATTATGAATACACCCACGAGAGAATGTGCTTTTGAATTAACATAACAACGTTAATCGTTAACTAATTGCGCAAATTTGGTTTTACGATGAATTGGTTCAACGACCGCGATGTTTTGTAAATTAAAATTAGGCAAAAGGAGAACAAAAAAGGCTCATGCGTAATAATTAGCTACTTGTCAAACAGAGCTGAACCGCGCGCGCGGAAGTTGGAAACTCAACGACCACTTTAATGGTAATTTTGTTAGGTTAGGCTAAACATGGGTGTACTAAAGTACTATTGGAAACGTTTAGACGTAAGTTATTAATAATATAATAATAAATATTTTCGACACCGAACATGTCTTCAAAATACTATGTCAAAAAGTAACTTATGATAGACTCAACACTGACAAATATGCAGAAAACCACATTGCAAATTTCATTTTGGTTTAGAAAGGTTGATAGCCTGCAGGATGAAACCTCAACAATACCCCCAAGAAGAAAAGTATACTCTTCCTGAAATATCAGAATAAGGAAAAAAAGGTACGAATCTATTCCTATACAAGGATAGCAACGATATCCTAAAATGAATTTCTGGCTAGAAAAGCTAGAACTGAACATGTGGTAGGAGCAACGAACGGAAAGCGTAGGTATCTGTATCCTACACGTGGTTATATAAAATACTGAACAGCGAAGCCGAACGGCTAAACGCAACTGTTTCGTGTTATTCGGAACTGAATGTTAAAACATGCTAATGTAGCCCGTATAAATAGTAAAAGTCACTATTCTTTATAAATGACTGTTTGGCGTAATTTGTAGGGCATTCAGGTGGAAAGGTGAGCTGGTAAAGTGAATTTAGATTATTGGGAACGCTTTTGTACATGTCGACTATTCAAATATCTCGCAATACCGCAAGGCGACCTTCTAAGTCCATAATATTATGTCACTGTCTAAAGAAAGTTTAAATAAATACCGGACAAGTACATATTATCATAACCAAAGTGTTGTTCCATACTCATTTAAATACGTAATATGAAAAGTAGGAAGCCTCGCTATTAAGTTATATAATAAGCTTAAACTATTCGTGTTTTGTCGTAACTGCTTTTAATTGTTGTTTTTGGACAGTATAATGCGGAGGGCGGCTAGGCGGCACCAATACTTGCACGTTATTTACCATGGCCATTTCATTAAGGAAGAGCCACGTCATTCTGCATTGATATCACAGTGCAGGGACAATGAGAGTAACTTATCCGGCTGGATACACAGTATACAAGTAGATATTCCCGTGCCGTCATGTTCGCTCTCGTCCACGTCGCTGCTTATACTGGTATCGTACCCGTGAAATCCTGAGGTTCTGAGGGCCTAACGCGAATATCGAAACACGAAATTTCGTTATCTGTCTCACTATCGTTAAAAAATGCAAGAGGCAGATAACGAAATTTCGTGTTTCGGCTTTTGCAGTAGGCCCTCTGACAAGCGTATACATGTACTTACGCTTGTTTGTAAATGTAAGGTGTGTAAGGTACTCTATTCTACTCTAGTGATACTCCAGTGCAACGACTCCTCGTAACACCGGTTGCACAATACCGTGTGTTGGGAACTTTAATTTGCCGAGAGTCCGATAGAGGCTTCACTCGGTTGAAAATTAATTATTTTGACGCTGTCAGCGGTCGATATAACAACATTGGTAACGAGATTCCATGATCAGATTACGATTGCGTATTGTAAATAACAATTAAAACTCATCAAGTTAGGCAACGAAGAGTTGAACAAACTTACTGAATGCATATGAAGAAGTAATAAATTAAATGCGTTGGACATTAAAAAAGAATAATGTTTCCCTTTATGCGACGTTGACGACAACGCAAAGTACGTAGAGGTTCTGAATAGAAATGAAAATGTAACAAAAGTTCAATGAACTTGAAGCCATTCATCATAATCGCGTAAACGCTATCCGATTCAACCACAGCTATTCAATGGGACTGCAGATCGACGACCTTTAAGGAAAAGGTAAAAACGATAAAAAAATCTCGAATAGCCCCATTAATCATGAAAGGTTCTATAAACACTTCTATTCAGAATTTCATCCAAACACTTTCGCTAAAGAAATAATCGCTATCGTAAATCATTACGTTTATATTAGAAATTGTTAGAATTTGTTTTTACTAACACGTCGGTTTTGCGTGGTATTATATGAAATGAAGAAATTGCGAACAAATTAAGTAAAACAAAGGATATAATACCTATAAGGACTAAGGAGTATAAGGTTTACATCTTTCTATATAGACTTGGGCGATTGTTCAAAATAAAGCTTAAAACAAATATATTAAGCGGCAACGTTACTGGTTGTAAAGTAGGACCAATAGTGTATATGTAACTGTATACAGTATATATCATATATATGCTGCGTAATTGAGTTTAATAATACAGCTTTCGACAGCCACACTAACAATAACGAAATTGTCTTTTTGCTGAACGCGTAAGTCAAGAATGCCACTGTCCTGACTCACAAGCCAATAGATTTCGTGGTGAATACAAATGGCCCAAAATAAAACAAGCGACACATTACGTGACTCATAAATGCAAGTTAGCATGACATTTTAAATATAGTAAGTAGCTTAATCCCCGTCGTGTTTTGTAATGTGGAGAGAATCTTAAAGATGCAGAGACCTTGCTAGAATGAGCTTATTTGTCAAAGGCGAGAAATAAATGTCGGCAATCAGGTGATAAGGCCTGATCATGCTTTATACATGTCCACGTAAAGCAATTTATTTGTATATACTCGTACTGAGTATTTCTGGCCATGGACATCTACATAATTAAACGATCGAACTTTTAAACTGAACTACATTTGGTCTACAATATTTTGGAATCACTTCTTACTACTATTATTTGGGTGCTGTTCCAATATTATAGTAACTACTATTGTGTTTAATATAACAACACGGGATTGTTTGTTTCTAAATAAATATTAACCGTAAGACTCGTAAATAGCCTTCGATGACCTTTATATTTGCAATAAGGCCAATAAGGCAAATATTCAGTTTAAAGTATGTACGATAGTACACTAAAAACTCTCATTGATATTAGTTCTTCTTCCTCCTTGACTTATTTTGTCTTTACTTGGGGTCGGTCTTGCTTGT
Organism: Cydia pomonella; assembly: GCF_033807575.1. NCBI lineage: Eukaryota > Metazoa > Arthropoda > Insecta > Lepidoptera > Tortricidae > Cydia > Cydia pomonella. The sequence goes on along the minus strand of NC_084711.1, from coordinate 4,730,033 downwards.
CCATTTCCTCAATAATCAACGATTTTTGGCTATTTCAGCGTCTGTATTTTTACATCTTTCATGTCTTTTTCGACTGTCGTTAGTGGCAGATGGTCTTCGACTCCCTCGTTTCTGGGTCAGCATATTTAAGGCTAACTTGACTATATGATCTTTTGGGCGACGTAGAATATGCCCGTACCACCGGAGACGATTTTCATCGATAAAAATTAACCAGAGCAATTCAAGATAGAACAAAACGTACATATTTATTTTACACCCCAAAGCCAAGAAGCATCCACATTTAACAAAAATAAAATAAAAATGCTTTATTTCAGACCTGTTTACGTGATCCATATTTTATTTAGTTACACGCAAAACTTAATAGCTACGTTACTATGAAAATAAAACTAAACTATATCTATTGATCTATAACTATAACATTACTTTGCCCTGCCAATGACAACCTCAACCCAGTATTTACTTTTATGTTAATTGAAATTCAGATCGTACTGTACGATACAGCGCAATAAAATCATTTCGAAACTTATTAAATCTGATAAAGGACATTGTTCCTGATTTCAGTGGACTGATAACCTCTGCCTTCAGTTTTTTTACATTCCGTAATCATTTGGCAACAATACGGAGTGGAGAGGTGAACGACCTCGTTACGCGCAGTATTGTGCAAAAATTGACTCGCAAACCTGCATTGTTCAAAATTTCGACGCTGTGAACTACTTTGTGCATTTGTGAAATATACCTGTAACAAAAATGCATAGTAATAAATAAAACGCTCAAATGACATAAACTAGTTAACTTAATTCTATGAATATCTACAAGACTTTGAACTAAGTCCTATTTTAAGCCATGCTGAAAATTATTGCATTTTATTTTGTTCATATTAGAAATTATTCAAATGCCTTGTTTATTTAAACCAAAATACGGTTCTAAGAAAATATATTATGAATCGTCTTTAGAAATATCATAATTCCCAAAATACGGGTTTTGCTCACAGTAAACAAAATATTATTCAGAAACCACAGTATAGTGAGATAATTCTTATCACATCTCATTGTTACTAAACAAAACATAAACGGGAATTTCATGAATGAAATCACATGTTTGCGCTTTGAAGACCAAAACAAAACACTCATTCATGGTTGCATCATCTTCCTCGATCTTCAAATGTTTAATAGATCTGGCAATATGGCGGAGGAAGTAATAAGCTAAACTTAGACATGAATCGAGATAGCTTAGCCTGAATCCAAATGCTAGTAATCTTCATACATTTATTATGTAAGCATGTAGTTATGTACTAAAAATAACACTCCTGGCCAATCAGTGAACCCCGTATTTTTGCATGAATACTATTGATGTCTGTAAACTGCAAGTTTCTATGAATGAATAGGTAAATGTACTTTTGGCGGCATAGTTCATTTATTGCTAGTTGTGAATGGAATACATATAGGTTGCGTAAGTGGAATTCTATCACATCAACCTGTGCAAACAAACTGTTTGACATACATATTTTTAATTTTCACGACATTTTTGGTTAATCAATTTGCAACTCGTAAGATGACTAAGAATATATACTTTGTCAGTAGGAGTAGGAGATCGATCCTTCGCTCCTATTTTTTTTTTGCCGACTTTTCCTATTGACAAAGCTGGCTTGCCAGACTATAGTTAATGACTAAATACGAGTGTACACACGTTAAAACACTCAATAGCATACTGTCCGTACTACATGAGGTAATGTTTATAACGATACTCGCTGTTTAAGCGGGCACTTAAGACGATTAGTGTCAATTTGCAATGCGTAAACGCCAGCTTCCTACCCAGTGGGCCATACCTTGTAAACTTACACATACGGCTGAGAGACTTGAGAGTAAAATCATATTTATTCAGTTGCAAATATTCTCATGAACTGGTCATTTGCCAAAAGTAGGTAGGTACCACAACTAAGACAGGAAAAATAGTAGAAAAATATCTACTATGCTTTTCCCGTTCGTGGCGGCCAGACACGAATGGATAACCAGGATTAAAAGTCTTAATATATGTTGAATGAAATCTTACATGCGTGGGTGAGGTAAGTCAAAACATCGTCGTAGTTCGTTTTGACTACAATAATTTATAGAGATCCAAGATTAGTAATCCCACGGCGTAAACTAAACGAATCCGAAAATATACAAGCTGAACAAGCTACCTAAATCACGACGGTCCACAATTTATAGTTGGCAGAGGATCTATTTTCGCGCAAGGGCCATCGCAACGTGACCAGAATTTCCTTATTCGCTGATGCAATCACTATAAATAGAAAGAATACCTAAGATATCTAAGGATAACAATTGTTATCTCGACAGTGACACAGTATAGGTACAATTACAGTAACTTAGCTCCGAACATCAGGAATTCTCCTTAGTCGTTTAAATCACCGATAAGACGATTGCTCGTCTTTACTTATTCATATTATCTTTTTGCATTTTTTAGAACGATTTTTTCTGCTCTAAGCAGCAGAATAGACGTTTTTGAGGAACTGAGGTGGCCCTTATAGCATATATTGTTACTTGTATTCTGTTAACTACTCTTTCAAGAAGGTACATCTGATTGAAGATGGATTACTCTGTATAATTCGACTCTGTTAGTGGCGTAACGGAGGATTCCGAATAACTGTTTACCAAGCGCGATACAATCTGCATCACTTATTATACTTTTACTTACAATCATTTTGTCTGTCGAAACAGAATGCTTTTCAATTGTTTCTGGTACATTTTGCAATTATTGAAATGATTTTGCTGTCAAGTATGCACCGCGGGTCATTATTAAAGATAGTACTTACAGTTAGCGTTAAATGTATAGAGACTATCGAAAGGGCTAAATATATTGAAACATTTCTTTGTTACCATAGGAATAAGGATGCCGATGAACTTGCAAAGGAGAAAATGAAGAAAATTTTTATTTGGACTACAACGCAGTTGTTGAGGATGCAAGAGAGGTTAACGCCAGAGCCACTAGAGACAGAAAGACACAGAGTAATAACAGGGTCGGATAAGCGATAAGCCCTTGAGAATTTTTAATTCAAACGTGTTTTGATAGTCATTAAAACTGAATACTACCTTAAAGTTCTTTGTCGTCACTTATCTTAGACAGCATTCATGTCAGCTTAATGCATCCAATTCTCACTATTGTGCGACTATGCCAGTAATTAATGTGGAGTTGTTGAGTAAACAAATATACGCCGAGTTGTCAGCGAGTTGGGCTGCGCCTGCGACTGCAAGTCACCGTGCACAAAAGAATTGTTTAATGGACACGATTTTGGACGATCAATTTTGGACAGGAAAGGTACAAGTCATGAGCGGTAAAATAGTCCAATATATTACTTAGATTAAAAAATATAGTTTACAAAAGTAAAGGCAAAGGCTGTCCATGGCTATTCAACGCGGGATGCCGCGAGCGTTATGAGCACTTTGGCACCGGATGAAACCAAGTGTTTTTTCTATAGTTGTAGTGCTTTTTTCTTCAAAATGTGTATGTTTGATATTAAGGAATTATAGTACAGTCCGCTGCAGAGATATCCGACCCCCTCACCCCTGCAAACAAATTTATATGCAGGGTGGTCAACTTCTCTGCAGCGGACTCTACATATTTATTAATATTTAAACAAAAAATAATATATGTAACCGACAACTACCGATAACAGAAACAGTAGGGATTAAAAAAATCGATAGTGAACCTATATTTGGCTATGATTGAATAGGAACTGCTATCATCACGTTCAATTGCCCTATCAGTAATTGAATTAGGTAGGTATATTGTAATTTCACGTGTCGCAAGATAATAAATTACAGATTTTTCTAGTAATTCTCGAAAACGCACGTCGCACTGCACGATTTAACGGGACATGTGTTTGCTGCTTGAAAAATATATAACTGTAGGGTTTTCTTAGGTAATTCAAAAGGTTGGTGAGCTATTATGGTTGACTATGGTGTGATATGGTGACATGCTTTTTGTAATAAATGTTATTATGCTCAGTTAGTAAAAACTAAACAAACTATAGGTATAGTCAGCATGAAACAACGCGCCAAAAGTATCTGATATTCCGGATAACTTTTCCAACTATAGATAAATTTCTAAAATTCGCGCTCAAAAGTATATCTAGTTGTTCTATATTAAAGACATCACTTTTTGTTAAGCTTTTACAGAATGAAACTTATGAAACGTTATTTGATCCGCTGCTTTTGATGCTGAATGTACAACCTAACCAATCGTCTAAAAGGTATGTGACTATAGTTAGGGTTGTCATAAATATTCGGAACTGATGCGGGACGATGGGGTAGTAGTGGCGGTAGTAATGCAAATCCACAATTCACAAAGCTTTACTTCTATATCACTTTGTACAAACTGGTTACATAGAGATGATTGTGACCATTTATGTAGTTATTCTACAGCGGTACAGAAATACGTGACAAAACCGGGACGCGTTACTTAAATACGGTGACAGTCCTGTATATACGGGAAGAATGACAACCCTAACTATAGTAAGGCTAACTCCTTTAGCGTCTTTCACCGACGATTCGCATAGCTTGCACCACTCGATACACATCTCGATTCCGTACGTTACGAAACCTCACGATACGATCGCAGTTCCGATGACTTTGCTCTTCAATTGGATAATAAAACTACGCTTACGTAAACAAAGCTTGTCGAACTTTCTTCGAACCAGATCTCACCGCGGTGCTCCAGATATTCTTGACATTCTACTGGTTCCTTATCAGGTTATATTTGTATGGGGCTAGCTGACGGACCATTATATAAGCACATACAAGCCATCAAAATAGTAATTCGTCTTTGTCGGTTTCTCTAACTTTCAGACTAAGTATTTTTGGCTAAGACGTGAGTCTACTTAGTAAATCAAAAGCATTTTTTCATAGAGAAGTCTTTTGTGCAGTTTTTCACTCCCCATATGGGGCCATAAAAATGACTCGGAGACTTGCAAGGAGTCAACATGCCTTTACTGTGGTTAGGCAATTGTTTGTGTTCACTTGTCTCACAACTAAATGATTGATTTGTTTTTATTAATCACGTAACACGAAACTGAGACTATTGTATGTGTCATGTTCAATGTTACACGTATTTATATCAAACACAACGACTTCTTTATTTCATACAATTACATCTAATTGTCGGTGTGGCAACGTTATTACAATTTCTTAAACACGTATTTATTTATTTTGTTGGCCGATAAAGGGTTCAGTATGCAATTTGAAATACGTAACGTAATACGGTAACGATATTAACCACTATAGGTCAAAACCGTTACTGCATTTTCGCTTACTTCCCTGACTAATTTGTCATTAGTTTATAAAAGCTTCAGAATGTACGTTTAATGTGTTTATCTTAAAAACTACATGTTTTCCTTCCTACTCTGTAATTTTCTTATTATATATAGTACGTAATATAAAAAGATTTAAAAAATTCTCCGAAAACTGCTAAATATATGATAGCACGTACGATATTTCACTTTAGGTTGATGTTTTTGTTTAGGTTGATATTTGGCAAGTGATAGGTGACGCTTAACTTTTCTAAGAAAAATAAAAATAAAAACATAACTTATTAAAATCAAACTTCTCTTAAGGGTCTAGAAGTTGGACCAGTTCATTTAATTCATTTCGCATTTCGCGCGGAATTCGCGGATCAGTTTTGACACTTTCTACGCGAACTATTCGTTGTTTCTGCAATTCTGCATGTATTAGAAGTGCCACGCTCGCGCACAGGAGCCGGTCGTGAGTCACGCAGACAATACACGTTAATTGTTACATTCGCATGCCCGATGCGGGGTGATCGCTCGGAGAACACACGTTGCTTCGGTTTCTTTGATGTCGACGATGATAAAAGCGCGAATCTGATGCATGTATGTATGAATTGTTGTTATTTTCTCGCAGGGACTTTCATCTTAATAATAACCTTGGTACACGCTGACATGTTTGCAATCTGTAGTTACCAGTTTTAAAAAAGTCAGCATTAACATGCACGTATGTAATTATTCTCGCACTGATGACATTCTTTCACAAAGACACATCTTTGTTGTTTACAGCACCATTCGCTAACATTTAGCGAGGTTATATTGTTAGTTGTGTAGCTGTAACACTACTATAAAACAATTGTAAACACATTACGCTTAACATGCATGTACGTATATATTATTAAACGAAAATAATACTGTTTACATAACACCAGTAACTGAAGGTTGTGACGTAAGAGAATTAATGGACAGTGGATCGTTATTGACAATGCTATCTACCTCAGCATGCCCAAGTAATGTGCTCCTTCTGATTATTAATGTTCTGTGATAAACCACGTGGATGATGCCAAAGGTTATTTTGATAGTGGAGGGTTACGTGAAATACTCGCATAAGCGTAATATTATAAATATTCTGACGACTGAAAGCATAAATCTTATACGCCCAAAGATATTGCCATGCAAAATGAATTCGTATCCAGGTGACATAAGTTATGTTCTTCTATACCAAAAAAATCGGACGTCAACATATAATAATTTCTGTTTTGACATACTGTAGTTCGGATAAAACTTAATGATAGCAATGAAAGTTTTATTGTTTTCGCTATTTAAGATTTCAACGTCATCTCATAAATTCATAATGTAGTAAAATTTATTTAATTTCCGACAAGATATTTCTCAGAAAGAAACTACGACAGTCGAAATACTAGTGTAATGACGACCAGTTTGGCCCAGTGGGTAGTGACCCTGCCTACGAAGCCGATGGTCCCGGGTTCAAATCCTGGTAAGGGCATTTATTCGTGTGATGAGCATGGATATTTGTTCCTGAGTCATGGGTGTTTTCTATGTATTTAAGTATTTATCAATATTTATATATTATATATATCGTTGTCTAAGTACCCTCAACACAAGCCTTATTGAGCTTACTGTGGGACTTAGTCAATTTGTGTACTAATGTCCTATAATATTTATTTATTTATTTATTTATTTATTTATAATGACGTTTCTTAAAAATGACGAAAATTTTTAGATTTTTCTAGAGTCTGAAGTGAAGGATATGTATTTTTAATACTACGTTGTTGGCGAACAAGCATACGGCCCGCCTGATGATAAGCAGTCTCCGTAGCCTATGTACGCCTACAACTCCAGAGGAGTTACATGCGCGTTGCCGACCCTTGTAGGGTCTAGTGTTATTTGGCTGCGGTTTTCTGTAAGGTGGAGGTACTTCCCCAGTTGGGCTCTGCTCTAGATCTGGAATGGCATCCGCTATGCTGTTCCCTACCACACAAAGCGAGATGACATTCACAATGCCCATACCTCTCTTATGTAATATAACTTACAATAAGTAAGTCTCATCCTGTAAATTAAATAGTCCTATGCCTTCGCACACAACATTTACCTTTTTCTGCTTTTCTCTCTCGACTCGCGTGTTGAATGCATAGTTTTTTGATAAACAATTGCGTTTCTTCTTCTTACCAAGAATTTAAAAATCATACCCAATAATCTGTGGCTATTAAATGTCCATGTAACTGATGATTATTTTAAACTGGTTATTTTTGTCTAAAGTTTGCTTACCCCTGCACTAGACGTTTTGTTGCAGCCTTTGCCGCACAGCAAACGACCCGCGCACGATTTTAGGTCAAGGCAGCGCCAGGGATCGCAGATCATTACAAATTGCGCGAGCGATCCGGAACAAAGGTTACCCTAATGCCACCATGACATATTCTTGGTAAGATGGGCCCGCTTTTGTAATAAATGAGGGACAAGTTCATGCTTCTTAAGCTTTGTTAATGTCAAAGACTTGTATTTATGGACTTGATCTATTTATACGCAAAGTTTATAAGCGGTTGCGAATTGCGAAGATAATTGAGAGGCAGAAATGAAGATCTATTAAAGGATGTCTCGTGTGACAATTGTCTAGAGCATTAATTAAGTACGATAATGGTGATATGGTCAAATAGATCAGTTAAAGATGGTGCAGATATCATTTTAACTGCAAAAAATGCTAAATATTGACTAACATGAGGTATAAATAATATATCAAAAGAAGGCGTTTAAATAATAGGTACCTATATTTCTTTTTGCAGATGTTAGTCCCGCAACTCAATTAGCCGCATACCTATAGAACTATGTACTTCGCGATTAATATTTTAAGGAGATGCTACACAAATATTGCGGGACATAAAAGCGAGTTCTTTATTAAGCCTTTGTTAATATATTCACTGCACATTGATTTGGCACAACTTAGAAGCTTTTTTCCTTCGTTTGTATGTACATATTTAGTAAGATAACTGAAAGGTTATACATATCTATCATTAGCTTCTTCATACGTAGCTAGATACTACTTATGTACATTTAGGTCACATTTACAAAGTTCAAGATATTCTAAACAATCTAGGTCGTAGCATGACAGCTCAAATCTACATCAAAGCCCTAAAATTACGATGCCGCCGGCGTCAGCATTTTAATGCTAGATTTGGCTAGATTGCTAGTTTTCGCAATGCTAAACCTTGCATGTAATAAACCTGAGTCTGAGCAATCAGTCGCTTAGATTGCTGGATAATAGTGGCCGTGGGAATAATAATTGAAAACTATGGGAATGGTCAGTATGGCTGTTCAAAACGACGACCGAACGGACAGCACATAGAAAAGACCTTTGTTTTGGAAACAAGTATGCGTTACCACAGGTCCGAGTTATATTGGATTTTCAACGCTTTGTTTTATTAATTGCCCTTTGGTTGTGAGATCGGATTTACGGTAGCGTTGGAAAAGTTGAATGGAAACGATAATATTGATTCTAGGAAGATTTGTTGATAGGAAAGAACAATAGTGGACGTTAGACAGCGTCGTGGTTTCATACAAAATGTTGACCTACATGCTTTTGGAGTGATGAATGGCTACAATTCAAGTGTAAATCAATATCAATATAATCAACGATAGAGTTTGCACCGAATGAACTGGGTAATTTTACAAGAAACAAACCGCGTCTCTTGGTTTCGTTTGCGTTTTTTCTTGATGCCTCTGAAATTTATTTTTCTCAGTTACTTGCCTCCGCCGTTAGCCGACCCCTGTTTTTATCGAGATCGAAAAGGTATTTAATTTATATGTAGTAGTTATTTTACTAGGTATGAGTATAAAAAGTTAAATTTAGAGTACATAGTCTGTTCTTTTTTACATGTACCTTAGGTGAAAACCTATATTTGCCAGGTAAAGATTCCTAGGTGTTTCTGTTCCCGTCAATTAAAGCAAGCTGTTTACTGGGCGCTTTTGGACTCGATTCAATGCTAACTGGTTGCAGTCCAAATATTTACGTAGCCAGTGTTGGAGGATGTTTGCAAACTCCCGTATTTCGGTTTCGGGAAACATTGGCTTCTAATTGAGGGCACATTTAAATAGAGTTAATGAGGAATTCAGGAACGAAATTGATATGTCTACAATTTTTTTTTTAAATAAACGTATCCAGAATTGTGAAATTTATTATTACCGTTCTACTTTTTAACACTACCACCAGACATGTGTCTGAAAATAATCTTAATAGAAAAACAAGTAAAGCTAGCGCAATAACTGCGAAAAAATACTTGTACATCATTATAACAACAGGATACAAACGATGATTCACAGACAATACTATATCCAGACAAAAGTATCCGTACGTTTTTACCCCACTGACGGTGTCCCTGTTATTTTAAAACGCACTGATCCATGGGAACGTGACAACAGGTGATGTAGCATGTGCAGTCACGGCGCTCGAGCACCGAGGGTTCTACCACTTGCATGCCGTAACATTATCGATAATAACCTTTATGTGAATGCAGTAAGAACCGCTACGTATCGATAGAGTGTGTCAATTCGTACAGACCGTTATGGAAAAGAGCCTAAGCGTGTACAGTTTTTAATTTACATTCGTGTTTTAAGCGGGTAAAAGGAAGATCGAGACGGGCACAGTAGGGTGTGCGGCGGACTGTGTCCTCAGAGGAGGTTATGCTAAGGCATGCTGAATGCGGTGGAGATATTTTTGCTTTGATGTTATATGAACAGTTGTCGCGATAAATTCCAATTGCAACCCCTGTGACGTAAATATAAATTCACGCTAGATAGTTTTACTACCTGAATATACATTGTGTGTATGATTCGGAATATAATCATAAATTTTGACGTATCGTACATCGGAAGCTACCCCATAGAGAGTTATCCCCTAAAAAGTTACCCCACGTCATTCCATGTGTCGCGATCAAGCTATTAAGGATGACAGTCGGCGCTGTGACGAATGGGAAATATTGAAGCTAAATCCAATAACAAGATAGAATACAATATATCCCCGTTTATAAAACAATTTATTTTGTTACCTATAATATACGTTATAATCTTTGAAGAAAAAATAATACGTACGAGTTTGTAGCTGTAATGAGAATAACAGTGAACCCACATTCGAGAATTTCTGTTTTGCCCTATGGTTGACTGGTAGAGAATGCCTTAAGGCATTTAGTCCGCCATTTGTACTTATTTTTATTGTGCTATAAAGTTCAAATAAATAAACAGTGTTTAAAACGTTTAATACCAGAATTTATTGCAGCTTGTTCAGAATATGATGATCATTTATAAAAGACTTTTTATAAAGTTAGATGATACGAGTTCCCGTGAGCTAAAAAAAATAATGGTTTAATTTAATTGAAATAAAAACGTAAGTTAGTTAAATTGTATACTAATAGATGAAAAATGCATTGATGCAATCGCTTAAAATATTGACTTAAAGGCCAGACAGAGCTCGATATACCATCATAAATAATGCGTTGCACAATTTAGCAGATGTCAAGTCCTAGCGTTACCAATGATGAGCTCATATGCGTACAATGAAATCACCAATTAAATCATAATGCAATCACGTATCCTGCAACCAGTAATTAGTTTGTATAAGCAAATATCGGAATGTGGTAAACAGCGGGAGTATGTTTGCCGTGGTGTGGGCAGAACTGATTATACAATAAGTATTGATTAATGGTTGTGTGAAATATACGTTAAATAATAATTATTAAATAGGCATTATATTATTAGCCACCGAAGTATGGCCAAAACTCAACGCATAAGGCACGTTGCGTCGGTCGTTAAACTGAGTTGTCAAATGTCATAATATAGTAAAGTAATTGCAGAGCATGTCTGTAGTGAAGGCCATACACTAAAGAATGATAAGGCATGCACTGTCCATACATTTCTGTGTAAATGTGTGGAAGCACTTTTGTGATTGCGCTACACAATAGCGCCATAAACGTATTGGGTCGATTTTGAAATATGCGCGAGTAATTTTCGTTTTTAGTGCAATACTCAGCTTGCTCGTGAGAATCCAAATAAAACATGGCTAGACGCATCAGGGGAGCGGTGCCGATCTCCGCCCTCGCGCACAATGCACAATACGCATGCGCTATACCGGTGCATAATAACGTCAATCAGAACAAAAATGTCGTAAAGACCAAAGTGTCAAAACAGGGTGATTCGAATCGTCTTTCCTGATTTATTAACGACTGCCGTTTTAATATAATACAGTTAACAAATAAAAAATATTTTTAATAATTCTATTTAATTATAGATATTTTATTTACAAGTAATCTCAGATTAGTGACATGATAGGCAGGGACATAACTGTGCGATGAGATGAGATGAATAAAATATGCGAAAAACTCATTTGTCTATATTTCGTAATAATTAAGTTATCAATACTGAAGCTACAAACTTTGTCACCTATGATAATGTTCCCTTTAGTATTCTTTATAATAACTTCTTTTCATTTCTGACCTCGTTTCAAGTGTGGCCCTGTATAACAAGCGCGTACGCTTCTTTAAAACCAGGGCACCAGAATATTTTATTCCACTTTTTATTTCCAACAAAAGCCGTTGCACAAAACAATTGACCCACGAATCGCCCCTGTTCCACTGTCTTTGTCATTCGCAGCGTGTGCAAGGGGGACGACTGTAGTGTCTGTTGTAGAACGATTGAATAAGAGGCTGGGTTACGCTTTATGGTCTACAACAAAGAGGTGACGAAATTAATCATCGCTGGTCGAAGTGTCATTTCTGCTTTGTGTAATATTTTTAGTAACCTCAAAATCATTCAATTTATTTGGGTCAGCTTGATGTATTTCAATTTTAGTGTTGCCTGAAAATATTGTTCAGTAATATACTCAAGTTGAATCGCTCCTATTCGCTTACATAATTTCGTTTTACAATATTTTTTTTTTAAATCAAACTTATATTACACTTATGTCTGCCTATTTACGCCTTTCTTTGTATTTTTTTTTATAATTAGTAGAGCTATCAAGGAGTAGTAGGTTTCATAGATAACGTGAATAATCGATATCGATGAACTGAAGCATATAATACCGAGAAATGCAATTGCACTTTAATCTTAAATCGTTCAACTGGTTTTCAGTTCATTGATTACGCATTTCATTCATTCAAAATCCAGCTCATTCTCACGGAACGAACCGCTCACATACAGAATCAGCAAAATCACATTTTCCGCACACTAATAAACACATCAGTTGCACATACAGCACACGCTACACACACGTGCCGGGCACGCGTAGCGACCCTTTGGTCCTCTGCCCTCCGGCCTCTAAGAGGGGGCCTCCTGGGTTTTTATTGTGTACAGATACTGGAGGTACGATTATGCGTGTATCTGTTATCTCTGCCCGATGGATGGTAGATTAAAAGTGGTTGTAAAAATGGTATTGGTTTTCTGTACTCGCGGTCATTGCATAAATAAAAAAATAATACCTACATAGTAATTTTAAATAGTCTCTGCCACCCTTCAAAATGTTTAATGCTTAAGTTTAATCTATTAAGTTTCATTTGGGGCTTGTGCTTACGTGGCTTAAGATTAGGTCTAGGCTAAATATAGATACTTACATAATAAGTATATATAGATACATTCTCTTGCAATTCAGCTATCATTTAATTTATTATTCAAAAATCAGATTTAAATTTACGTGTTACGGTTAGGTACTGATTATTGTGTCTAGAAGATTATCAAATAAAAAAGGATGATAAATCCGAAGACAAAATGACAATTTTCTCCATTTATTTGGGGTAAACCACGGGTAAACAAATCAACAAGTTATTGCGTAATATAACAATAAAGATTCTATGATTTACGCTCATCCTCGCCGACAGTTCTGAAATACCGGATTTATAAAATCACATTACAAGCCCGTAAAGGGCCCAGGCGGACGTTACCAGTTACCACGTTATAAATTTTCCTTCGCCATTGTACTGTAATAGGCAATAAATTGACACCCTGTATGGTTAGGATAGGCAACCCTTTATTTAAATCCTATTTCTAAACTTTTCATTTATTCTAAAAGGGCGTATCTATACAAAGGAAACCAATAATTTAATATCTTCTTTGCCCGGACAGTGATTCCTCCATATGCCTCTGTAGATTTTGTATGGGAAAAATGTTGCACGCTCTTAACTCATTCGACTACACAACACATTTTGAACCTTATTGCATTTGCTTACAGTCTAAATCATCATACATTTATATTTAGCTTTGTGAATGTTACTTTTTAACGTGCATAAAAGGGAGATGCAGTTTTAATATGGAATATTACGGGCGATGCAATTTATTGCAACGCGAGGGGCAGGGGGAAATGATCGATTTGCTTTTGAATTAACATTACAATCGAAATCCAGCTTTGAAAAAGGGGTGAGCACTTTCGGTTGTGAATTATATTGATTTCCCTTTGCAAAAATTTTAAAAGCACCTGACGCGTCGATTAGTCTAAAATTCGTCGTCTAGCCCTCAATGCATCGTGTAGGTTTTTGGTTCATTTGATTTTCAAGTTGTTGATGTTCCGGGTTCGATTCCCCGTTGAACACGCTGATCACGCTAATCGGTGCACAGTGCGCCGGCGCAGCGGAAGCGTGATCCGCATGCAATTAAACCGCATCCTGTGTTAACTGTAACCATGCCATGTTATTGTAGCTGCCTTCAAAACTTGTGTACGGTCAAGAATCAAGAACAATGGAAAAGGGTACAGGTTATATAGAAATTACAAGGCTTTCGTGTCCTAATTGCTCTAAGCTTGACTGGTGTATATGTAGATAGGCATGTTAAACTATTAATTCATTTTGTATGGGTGTAAGATGACGTATTACTGTGTGAAAGAAAGTACATATTTTAGTTTGCGACTTTGCGTCTTTCACTTTATTTACTGTTTTTTGTTGTAGCCCATAGGCAGGTTTAACCAGGTGATAATAAATAAGAAAAAATAAAGTTAAATCCATTCTTGAGATATTGACCTGAATAGATTTTCCCGCCAATTTTCAAACAGAATACCCACAATTGAATTTGAATATCACACAAGAACCTTTTATTGTAAATAACACCAATACCACGATTGAGTCACTTTAAATCTAGGTAAGTGTAGAAATGCTGCAGATTCTTTGGGTCACTGAGCAAATGGCAATGGCCCTAATCGACTTCAATGATCGTCAGCGGCGGTTACAGCTCAAATATTTAGTCTATTTTGACAAGTGAGTCTTTGGCTCGTTCACTAATATTTCCTTAACATCCCTTACAAGAACTTTAAACAATCAAACCTACCTAACTACCTTTGACATTAATATGATAGCCACTATCGACCTCCCTAACAGCCTTTGATCTGAGTACTTACTCGCATTTACCTAGCAACCTTGAAAGTGATGTGATATGTAACATAGATACGAACTAATAATGTGACATATCATTTGGTAATAACGTAAGGTTGCGCTCCAGTAATCACGAGGTTAGATCGATAAAGCTTTGTCTGTGTCTACTATAGAAAGTTATCGAATATCTTATCGGATCGGACATAAACAGACAGTGAGTCAGATCAAGCAAGTGCCAACAATGTCGTATGCCGTAGTGCTGCGGTTAATGTTCACTAACTGTAATATGTACCTCGAACCTCAAATCTTACATATAGGTAACTCAAATACATATTGTTAAGTCACATGTTATATGAAGTGGCATTACTATCGTAAATGGAGTCATTGTAGTTGACAATTTTTATTAGTGAAATCGTAACCAATATCCATTGTAAGACTTAGCTCACCGCAAAATCTTAACTTTAGATGATATAAGCAGAACTGGAAGATATGTTGAATCGTACACAATACACTTTGTCATTACTTCTACGTGTATGTTTAGCCGTAGCTCAAACGTTGTAGTACTACGAGTGAAGATAACGAAACATAAACAATTCTCTATTAATGAAAGCAAGTGATGAGCGCTGTTTCGTAACTCTGTTTAGTATAGGTGACGTCAAACAAACGTAACTGATTACTCCGTGGAAAATTTACCTTGACAATAATGCTTTAACTAGTAGTGTAACTCTTACAAGTATTAACAATTCATTTGAATATGCATTGGTTGGTACTGATAAAAGTACTTGTGATTAACCTATCAACCAATTGATTGTCACTAAGAAGAACCAGTTATTGGCTTCTATTTACTGATGTAGGAGTCACTAGTGCTGCCTTTAAATGAAGTACAAGGTGCCAATGATGGATAAATAGCAGGTAAATTTACTCTATCAAATAGACCAAACTTTGAATGGCATCATTAAAAAGGAGATACCGTTGAAAATTAAATATAGATTGATTCACGGAAGTTGGTGTGGATTTTATATGAAAATTTTGATATTTCAGTATCATTTTCGTGCCAGCTGTTATGAATCAACCTATACTTACCTCAAAAATAGCCCTCCGTACGCAACACTAACAGTCTGAGTAAGTTGGCGACTTGGCGACCTCAGCAGCCGTGACCTGCCTCCGAGCTCCGGGCAGAGGAATCGCGTTCACGAGCGAACAGAGCACTCACCTACATACTATGATGAGATAATAACGCCTCACTAACTCACTCGACAATTGTTTCATTTTAAACTCTGTGAAATTGTAGGAGTAAAGTGACATTTATCGGTAACTTTAATGACATGATGACAAGAGTGAAATACCTAATATTTTATTGCCAGGATTTCACATTTCAGCTAGTGTAAATAGTTAGCTTAGTATTAAAGAACATCGCATCATCACGTTACTTTTTCAAAATTCAAATTATTCAGTGGCGTGTCAAAATTAGCCACAAGTTGTTGTATGACAAACTTCCGTTTCTCATTAAAATGAATTATGAAGCTAACGAACCAATACGTTCATTATGTGCAATTTTGATAGTTGCTAACGATTAGCTCCTACTTTATTCTATTCACTGCCAAATTCTTAAATCGTCTGAACGACGCAAAGTTAAGTTTTTTGTGAAAGAAGGAAAGAACTATTACATATACAGTGGAACCTTGATAACACAAATCTCAAGGGAAATGTCTCATGCAAGAGTGATGCTTCGTGTCAACGAGGTTTCGTCTTATAGAGGGCATAGACTTAGGTAGGTTCTTATAGGTTTTTGTTCGTCTTAAAGAGGTTTCGAGTTACAGAGGTAAAACGCATGAAAATTTTTTTTTAATATACTACGTCGGTGGCAAACAAGCATACGGCCCGCCTGATGGTAAGCAGTCTCCGTAGCCTATGTAGTGTTAAACATTTCGAGTTATGGAGGTTTTGGGCTTTGAAGGGAAGAGAATGGTATTTTATTTCGTGTTAACGATGTTTTCGGCTTATTGAGGTTCCACAGTATATGCAAAAAGTTCTACGAACTAATATTTCTGATTGTCCGATAACGTTTTATCAACTGATAAGTACATAGTTTATCGTGCAGCTTATTGTTCAATGCTGTAAAAAAAGATGTATCATCTCACAATCAAATTGTGGGTATCAAATGGGCGAGTGGTAAAAATGAAGACTAGTTGGAGACAAATAATGAAACATTTTCGTAAAAGCTTCAGACAGGGCATACGTTAATTAATTAGAAGAAGAAAAAATCTGTACAATAAAAATAGGTAGGAGATCTCAGCCTCCATCAGAAAGAAAAAAAATCTGTACAATAAAAATAGGTAGGATATCTCAGCACCCAGCATTCACATAAGCGCAACCTCTAAAGGGACTGAAGTGAATAGTTACATTTTAAAAAGAGAAAAAAGAAAGATCCGCACCAATTCAAAGGGCAAGCGCATATGTTTTTTACATCAACTGGGGAGTGCATACAATTTTACTATCTCTTGAACAGCCTTCATTGTGACTCGACATGTTGCTTGAACAAAAAAACTTTCTGTTGAAAATGGAATGTAAATTCTCAGACTATTAACATATTGGTTCCACTTCAACGTCTTTGTCATCAATCAAATGTTACAATGTTCTGATTAGCATCTCGAATACTTTTCAAACAGCTATCTAAAACTGTGCCTTACGATCGAGGCATATAATTTACCCCAAATGTAGGCGCAAATAATTACAATGCGGTTAAAACGGAACATTTTTTGCGTCGCCAAAGGTTGACGACCGTTTCGGGGAAGCGGATTACATTGGCTAAGGCCCGTTCATCTAAAGCGTGTTCTTTGTACTTTGAGAGGTACTTGAGATGTCATAATTCTTCCTAAGATGTAATGTAAATGGTGTAGCCAACGATAATCCATTTTAGCTATGATTTTTCGTATCCGTTCTTGTAAGTTTGGAGAGCATCCAAGAAAGTCCAGTGCGTGGGTTTAGCGTGGCGTTAGTAGATACTTGATTGTGGCAGATACATTTTATGTTCGGAGTGGTAAAATAAAAGCATTGACATAGATAATTTTGTACACTGATATTGTTCTTACGTATAAAGTTTTGTCTTCTTTATATCCTTCCAAAATTAAAGCCATTCTTCAATAACCCGGCTCTAGCGCAGCCGGGTAAAAAAATTAAGAGATAAGAAGAATTATTATTCTGATGTATCATATGACATATTTCATTTGTACAGACCGATTCTTATGTTGATCGAGCAAACCTTGAAATTTGGTTTACCATTCCACGCGTTATAACTCATGAAACACATTTGAATCCATTTTGCAAGTTATTGTTTCTTCAATATGCACAGATCAGAAATCTCTAGCATGCAAATGAACAAACTGTGAATCAAGTACGTTGCAAATCCAACTCGCATATAATGTGAAACCATAGAAGCTAGCATCAAAAGACTTGATGAACTAAACAGCCATTCAAACATACTCTGTATTCATTCCATTCATTACCCAAAGGAACTTTAATGCCCATGCGCGAAGTGGGTCGCTCCCTCGAGTTTCATGTCCAGAAGATTTTAAATCTTATCAGAAAGCAGCAGAGTCTTAGTTGCACTGTCAAGTTGAAACATCTTAATAAAACAAGTTTAATTAAATGAAACTTTAGTAATGTTATGACGGAGTTTGTCGTAACTCTGGATGTTCATGCAGCAGTCAGTTCGTCTTGCAGCGAGACAGGTATCAAGTTACTATTTTAAGCTGTTTACTGCATATAATATTAAATGGTTTTACGAATACGGTTTCACTGAAATGTTTAATTATTGTATTTTTTTTTATTATGGTACAAACTAAATATTAGTTAGCAGACTTTAAAAATAATAAATAGGAGGTAATTACACAAGCTCCATTGACGCAGTCAAACCAAGGATCAAGGTTCGCTTAAGGCGTAGGGTAGGGCAAGGGCAAGGGCAACTTGATTCCTCCTTAAATCCGGATTCTCAAATTGAAAGCGTTTGTAGCATAGTCAATAGATTTGTGTATGTGTTAAGTAGGTTAAGACGCACTGCCACCATGGAAGCGACCTTGGCTGCTTACCATGGTTATGTTAGCTCTCAACTAAGATACGGACCTATTCTGTGGGGTAACTATACAAACATTGGAAGGGCGTTCATAGCCCAAAAGAAATGTCTGAGGGCTATATTTGGTGTGGCCCCAGACGAATCATGTAAACCCATTTTTATAAAACTAAATATATTACCCCTGGCCTTGTTTATATATTTTAGAGGTTTGCGTCTTTGTTAAAATACACATGTATCTTTTTAAGACGGCTAAAGAAGTATACCCTCGAAACACTAGAAACCCCGAAAGACTGGCACATAATTACGTTCCAAGGACTTCGTTTTTCTCAAAGCAGTGCTATATAATGTGTATATTTTTTTTTAACAAGTTGCCGGAAATTCAACGGCTACCTTTTAATAGCTTTCGAAAAAATGTTGCAGAACTGTTGCGGAAAAAACAGTACTATAATGTAGGGACGTTTCTTTTAGACAACATAATTAAAAATAAAGTAAATCTAATAAAAATTGACATCAAATTATTGTTTCTGGTTATTAGTTAATTATTTTATTATTTATATTTGACATTATATTTCAATTCAATTTTATATGGTTATGCACCCCCTTCTTTATTTTATTTTTTACTTCTGATCTGAAGGCGTTGTAAATTATTTATTAAATTATGTTGTTGTTTTAGGTATGATTGTAAATAAAATTGCATTCTCCATACAAACCTTGTGCAAGTTTTATTCGTTAGTTTTGGCACTTTTAGCATTTTATTTAATTTTTTGCTTGTATATATTGGATATACTCAGAACTTGATGTAGAAATTTTTATTAATAAAAAAAAATACAAAAAAATAAATACTACATCAAGCCCTAGCAAACAGAAAAATAAGCATAATAATAATAATTGAGCCTATATATGTCCCACAGCTGGGCACAGGCCTCCTCTCATGCGCGAGAGGGCTCGGGCTATAGTCCCCACGCTAGCCCAATGCGGATTGGGGACTTCACATACACCTTTGAATTTCGTCGCAGATGTATGCAGGTTTCCTCACGATGTTTTCCTTCACCGAAAAGCTAGTGGTAAATATCAAATGATATTTCGTACATAAGTTCCGAAAAAACTCATTGGTACGAGCCAGGATTTGAACCCGCGACCTCCGGATTGAAAGTCGGACGTCATATCCACTCGGCCACCACCGCTTTTTTAAAATAAGCATATTCACCAAAAATAATAACTGTAGCGCAAACACAAACGAAGAAAAAGGAATAAAGTTTGTATGGAAAGAGCTTGCCCTACCCTTCGCCTCTTCCTCTTCGATCTTAAAATAAAGAGTCATAAGGCACGCAATCGAAATATACAACTCAGGAAGTCACATTTCAAACGAGAAGTCATCCAGGTTCTTGATTCAGTATTGTTGTATGAATGTAGGCAAGGCCGCGGGCGTGCGCTAGAGTTATAAATCAACATCAGTGGAGAGGCAAGTAATTTGTTTATTCAAATGCTCCCGTATCATTTGGAGCCCGCATGTCATCGGCTCGACATTCAGCGAATTGAATAATTGGAAGTAGAGAACCTCGTGACTTTCATCTGTTTTCAATAACGAGTTATCGTTTGTAATTTCCATGATGGATACGACGATAGGAAACGTGCATTGCCTGCAAATACAGGGACATTGTGCTTCTTCTGGATAAAAGAAACAATCGAGCGTCGAAGAAACTTTGTGTATGTGATTACGTTGCTACACAATCCTAGTTATTTTCTGCGATATCGGGATTCCCCGTACGGTTGCTATTGCTATATTCAATGTTGGGTATATCTACAGTGCCATATGCAAAAATAAACATGTAAACTTGCTAACGAACCCTTTTTGAATATTCGTAGACATTATGACACCGTCAGTTTTGCCGCAATTTTTCGAATCTCAAAACCTTCTCAGCAAGAAATATTAGGGCCAAGGTGCTAGAAATGGGTAGGGGTGAGTAAATACTTAATATTTACTCAAAGCATCCGATAAATACCCGTATTTACTCATTTAGGTGGGTAAAAATGATAGCTAACAAAATATAAAAATAAAAAAAAATATGAAGTAAATTGTTTTTTTAGGGTTGTTGCCAAATGGCAAAAAACGGAACCCTTATAGATTCGTCATGTCCGTCTGTCTGTCCGTTTTTGTCACAGCCACTTTTTTCCGAAACTATAAGAATTATACTGTTCAAAGTTGGTAAGTAGATGTATTCTATGAACCGCATTAAGATTTTCACACAAAAGTAGAAAAAAAAAAACAATAAATTTTTGGGGCTCCACATACTTAAATCTGAAACTCAAATTTTTTTTTTTCATCAAACCCATACGTGTGGGTTATCTATGGATAGGTTTCGTGGATAGGTACGATATTGAGGTTTCTAATATCATTTTTTTCTAAACTGAATAGTTTGCGCGAGGGACACTTCAGAGGGATAAAATGTGTGTGCCCCCCCCCCCCCTGTAACTTGTAAAATAAGAGAATATTAAACCTAAAAAAATATATGATGTACATTACTATGCAAACTTCCACCGAAAATTTGTTTTTTTTTACGGAATCCATAAGGGTCCCGTTTTTTGCCATTTGACTACGGAACCCTAAAAATCATAGGACGCTTAATTTAAAAAAAAGGTACTCGTCAGTGAGAGGTAATTTGTGATAATGCTTAGTTAACAATTTGGTTTTAAATAAGAAGGTATGTATTTACATTGAAATATGTGACTTAAGTTCTATCGATGTTCTAAATAACTGCATGCCGCGCAAAAGTGCGTGTTTACGCTGCACCTAAGACCTTTTAGGGTTTTTTGAGGGAAGCTCAAAAAGGCTCAAACGATCATGTTCAAAGTATTTTTAGTACTACTCTATTCTACGGGTAATTTCTCGATATTTTTTGATGTTTTTTTACTTAGGTTCGAAATTTATAGAGGGATAAACATTATTTCAGCCTTTAGAAACGATTTTTTTTTTCAAAAGCATTCAGTGTACTCATAGGAATTCACCTTTCTTAGTACCTTGACGGTCTAAATTTCACCTCAAGCGTCAAATGATTGATCGTTAGTATTTTCGAACCGAATTGACAGCCGGTCCGTCACTGACCGTCACTGTCAAGTGAACACTCACAGGCCAAGGGCGAATACTCGACCTTGTATATGTCTTGGTTGAAGCTGAGCTTTCATATGTATATGTCGGTGGCCTATCGTAAGATCAGGCAGATCGTAATGTTACTGGGTAACGTTTTAACGGTAGTCACATTAAGGTAGGATTGCTTGGTTAGGTTGCTTCAGATGCCCAAAGGGCAAACTGTCCAGAAATAGGAGCCCCGTCGACTCAGGGAACGAAACAAAGCTTTTCACATTTCACGATCTGCCTGATCTTACGATCGGCCGCTGACATCTTATATCTTGACATTTTTGTATAGAAGAATCCAAAGTCTCATGGGTTAGGATTTTGTGCAATGCATATGGCCTAACCTTATTTCTAGAAGTTAGTTATTTGCTGCCAAATTATGGTCTTAAAGAAGCGATTCAATGACCAATGTAAAATATGAAAATTGAGATGCCTTGTGTGAAACAAGGAACTAAAACACGAATAGAATACGATTACCTAAGAGAGATCAGAGAAATCGGCATTTCTGATGATTTTTATAGGCGAATATCATAAAAATAATAACATAATAACAGCATTATGTAACGTCCTCGGCGTGAAACTCCTAATTAATGATCAATATAATTAAGCTATCGTAAAAGTATTTCACTGAGAATTAATAAACATATTAGTAAAACTGGTAATTAATTGGTAATCAAATATCTAACATAAACACGCTGAGACACGTGACTCATCGCCGTTGCCCAAGGACAGTTCCAAAATTAGAGCACCATCGCAAAACATACAACCATGTCAAAGCCGACACTGTTAGCCAGCAACGGGTTTCACCCCCCGCTACGCTCGTGTTAATTGCCAGTGTCGTGAGAGTGTCGTGTCGCTGTCGTGACCGACGAGGCCAACACGACACGACAACCCACCGACATCGATATAAATGAGTTTGCGGTTCATGCGATCATTACACGGTATCGAGCCCTTCGAACACGAGACACGGCCGGGCCGTAGATTCGTGGTATTCGAGTTCAAAAGTCAGGAGTTAACTAAGGGAACGTGTTGATTTATCCTCCCCGACACCAACAGCGACGGTGTTTGTACAGAAAATTTAACATTTGTAATACTGGTTTAATTTTAGGTTAGCCACAACGTATTTTAGCGCAGATGCACTTTTAGTTACAAAACACGAGAGCACCGTAAGATATTCAAGCATAAATCTTAAGTACCTACATTTGTCATGACTTCATGAGACGTGATGAATTTGCTGATGATTTTACTAGAGCCGCGCTAATGATCTACATGCATTTCCTAGAACCTTGTGAACTACATTTTGTTAAAATGAAAAGAGTTTGTGACTCAGGTAAACATATCAAGAGGAAAAGTCTTGTGAAATTTCTTGAATTAATAATATTGTTCTTATTCGTAAGTTTGCATAACAACTCGAAATGTGAATTGTAACATTAAAACAAAAATGATAATACTCGCTTAAATAAAGTTTTCACTACAGAGCACAGAATGCGGAAGGCAAAATGACCATGTCTACATTGGCCATTTAGAAATATTTTGTCCCCAAAATACTGCGGTATTTATCGCTAACTACGGGTACTAGTGTCAAATAACCGATACACGACTTGCCAGAGTTTGCGGAAATGCTACATGTCCTGCATCGAAGTGATGAGCGCAACTACTGCCTAGCACCAGATATGGAGTCGGCAATACTGGGTTAATTAATGAATAATGGATGCACTGCAATATTTCACGAGTTTCTCCAATCCTGCCTGTGGGTGTACGATGAGCAATCGAGGAAGCGATGATTTGTGATTTAGATGTATGTGACTTATGGTCCATAAACATGTCAGCTACAGACGAGGCTAATAAACATTGTGTCTAATAAAGCAAAGTTATTCGCGAACAAACACTAACTTACATCCATCGCGACATCGCCAGAGTATCAAGAATTCTGCTAATGCGGTCTTGAAGTTCGCTCGCCCCCACAAAAAGGAAATTTCTCTATTTTCTCGCAGCTAATCTGTTCGTAGAAAAATCTTTATGTGTTTTTAATTAATTGCTTAGCACTCACATTGCTGGAACACTGCACGAAAACGCACTCTATTCCGAAACGGATACAGGCCACTCAAGCAATTAATCGGCCGAGTTGCAGTGTCAGGTAAATTAATTTCTGCCTTAGGAACTTACAGCTCGCCTTAATTTACAAGGGTTATTCGCATGCTAGTAAGGCGGTGCAGGTTGCGACACCTTTCGCCGTGAGTGCACTAATATGGGGAGGGCCAGCTGCCGTTTTTTCAATGATACCATAAAAGAGCTCGTGCGCCTCACCTGGACTAGCCAGGTTTTTGCGTTGCATTGTAAGATCGCGATATAAAATCTCGTATCAAAAACGATGGCAAAAAACGAAAGTAACATTAGAAGGTAATGGCGAATGTAAACTTCAACTTGCACTTTCTAGTAACTAAGAGCATTGACAAGCCTAATGTTGAGTGACTGAAGTAAAAGAAAGTTGAGTGTTTGTAAACTTACACAAATGCTCGATGAATGTTATTTACATTGTTACGAGCGTTAAGTTACGAGCCAAGAATGGTGAGAACGATAACAGTAGACAATCAATTGTGCAAACAGTTTGTGTGTTCGCGACAAACCGCTAATCGTCTGCTCTAATGTATTCCCGCGTTAGTTTGATCATCTCTCAGATAAAAGTTTATTGATATAACAAACGTACCAATTTTGAATAGTTCTATGTATGTATGTCTTTGAATTTACTGTCACAAGGGAGACTAAGGAAACAAGTCAGCGAGTGTCAATTACCTAGCCTAGAAACCCTTTACATTTTTTCTCCATGTATGTAATAGAAACCAGGGTAGACTTTCTCGGAAGCGGTTTAGAAGCATTTAACACACATTCCCGGTTTAAGGGGCTGCCACGGCTTGTTATTACCGAGAACCTGGATTATGATTAACTTTACCGTTAAAACACGCCGCCTAAGTGACTGGGGCATAAATGTCACGACATTTAAATATCTAGACCGCGATACAACGCCATTACCGACAGGGATTTAGACGCGTTTTCAAGCCTTTTTAAAAAGCCATTAGACTGTGATCGATCGGCTTGGATATTAGACAACGGTGCAAACCTGATTACTAAATAACTCAGCCTCCATAAATCATATGACAAATCAATTTATTTATAGTTATAAATCTATTCCATTAAAGCATCGTAATAAATCTAGTAAAACGGTTATTTCGTTCTTCAACATCCAGCGTAATACATTCACCCCAATAAAATAGACAAGGCATTATAGTAAGTAATTAGCAGTTTCCTCTCTATGTTCACGATTAATTGAAATTACATATTAAAATGCTGCCATCGGTTTGGCCTTTTATGGTATTCTGTCTGTCGTTTTGGGATGTGTGTTCGCCAGGCAGCATTCCGAATGAAACCTGCCAATTACGCAGGATGGAAACACTGGGACGGTTTTTTATCCCATGAAAACCGTTATTCAACTTCGACAATGGTAAAAGACCAGTTCTTGCTTCCATATACGAATCATCTTGTTCCGATTTTCTAGCACCATCACACTTGTCCACTTTTTCGTCCGGCCCGTGGCCCTACACCGCGTGACATTTTGGTGTCAATGCAGCACTAAAATGTTAAGTGCATTTTATTCGGAAGAGCGCCATATTGTCTGTTTAACTTGTGCGCATTGTCGTCGGTTCGACGTTTTTACCGATAACCGACCTCTTAACCAATATTTACAGTCATTAAATCTTTAGCCAAAACAAATGAGACCTCAATAGTTTTTGTGCCTCGGCAAACGAATTAATTGCAAATAATTATTCAACGCGAACCAAATGAGGTAAAGCTGGGAGATTGATTTGCCGAAACTAAAACGGACACAAGGCTGTTCACGGATTAAACGAAATTGCGACTCGATATGGGATCAGAAAGTGAAACCAAATCGGTATCTAATTAGTGCGATTAGTCAAGCCTGAATAGGTCGTCCGGCTGTGCCCGGTCACCATGAATTTCTCGCTTCACTTTTTTGGCGACATGACATGAATAATTAAGCATTATTTTGGTAGAGCGAGCGCATTGTTCGACAGCTGCTGGCCTCATGACATCAATAAATATCGTTGTTCACAATGTGCACTCCGAATTCGTATAGCTTCTTCTATTGTGTCAATATTGATTTAGCAAGACGACGACTGAAGAACATTAAATGCATTTCTTTTCAAATGAGGACTAACAAAAGACTCGGTTGACCAATCGGAAACTGTCGGAGATTACTTTTGTTTAGTCGCTGCGAGTAATTATCCGCTTACAAAATAAAGGCTGAGGTTACGAAAACGAAACGAGAGCCGGCATAACACACGAGTGTAAACGGCTCATAGAAACTATTAATAAACGTAACAATGAGTTGCCTCGCATTTGACGCGAGCGGCACCCGCGTCATAGCCACGGCCGTCACTCGTAAAACTAATTTCAGTCCCAGCACCAAGAGAGCCGGCACGCTGCAACTGCTGAGAAATACGGCAGAACACGGGGCTGCACCTAAATACACCGCAAGGTTACAGATTTAGTTGCACGTCCGAAACTCCCAGATGCAAAACGTGTCACCATAAACTTGCTAACAAGTTATTTTCACCGCAACTGCAATGTGAACAGCATAAATATAGCGTTATGGGCGTCCGACATCGGGTCAAGCACCGTTACCACTGCAAATGACGCGATTTTATTCAGCAAATACAACTCGCGTCTGCCCCAAGCTCGATTGTAAAAGTGGATCAAACCTTGGCATCCGTGATGTCCTGGCAACAGGCCAACCTCCTCCGATTGAATGAGTGACGATTCGCAAAGACGAAAAAACAGGGGTAGACAGTCACGTTCGATCTATTTCTGGGAGGTCGAATTTTTTGAAGCGCTCCCTGAGTCAGTGGCGCCGGCACTTGAAAATTTAAAGCTAGAGAAATGCATACGCCTGCTAGATAAGGATGGCACTCGGCGTATTTCAGTATTCGTGATGTAAGCAAATGTTCGTTAATAGTTGGGTTTGTTTTGGACTTGACCAGTGAGGTAAAGGCCCCTTGTGGGAGTCACGTACGCGGCACGCTGTCTGACGGAATCGCCGATAAGAATTAATCGGCAGCAAGAGTCAAGAGTTATCATTTGTCATCAGATAGAAAGATATCTTTTTCCCGTGTAGAGTAGTTAATTCGATTCCAGAATTAGTAATCTTACTCAGCGATAAATATGGATAACGTCGAGCAATATATATATATATTTGTTTATTAAACAGAGAAGACTGCTAGCGAAGATATTCGACTTTTTCTCCTTTCAGTAGTATTGTAGTTGTACACAAAAAAATTGCACCTCTTTAATAATGTTCTGCTAATTACTATATAGAGTACACAACCTACTTATTTAGGTTTTGTTTTAAATTATATCTGAGAAACATTTGGTCCTAAATGCGTGTGATGCGAGTTTGCGCAATCCAAGGAGGTGTGCATACGTTTTGGGAGCCTTGGGATCTCCCCAAAAAAAATATATCTATATTTTCCCTTGGATTGCCAAACCACTCGACGTAGAAGGAACCCACCATCAATTTTAATGGCACTAACAGCAAGGGTTTCCCGGGCTACAGTATTCTTCAGTTCAGGGGTTCTTCAAAAAATGAGTGTACAGGTTATTTAAAGGGTCAGCAACGCGCATGTAAAATTTATGGAGTTGCAGGCATCCTTAAGCTACGGCCACTGCTTACCGTCATATGCTTGTTTGCCACCGACGTGGTATTAAAAAAAGGTTTAGTGGATCAGACACTGGTGAAAAGGCATTTTCGGATTTTAACATGATCTTACCAAAAATAAATAAATTCAAAATGGCGGCTATTTTTTACGATTTAGACTACGATTTTATATTAAGGTACCTTTCGGGTACACAGAACATCAATTTTCATCATGATTAATGCAATTTTTTTCGTCGGACGTCTGGGATTTTTTTCGAGCTACAAGAGGAAAATAGGACTGCGCATATTTGGATTACACGCATTTAGGACCAAATGAAGTTATTAAAACGATTTCCAGCTTGCTGGGAATAAATTCTTCGAAAAAATCTAATTTTTATTTGCCACAAGTCAGTTTTTAAGAAATCCTTTTGTTTTATTTTATTCGATTCAATCGCTTACATTAAGTTGGTATACATTAAATTTTTTAATTGGCATTATCCAGAACTTGTATTTAGGTCGCATCATCCGACATGGTTCGATGTTGACGCCCATTAAGCGAAACAATAAAACGCTTTGTATCGGATTAACAGGCTGATATAAGAGTAACACAACTAAACAACGCAGAGATAAGCTTGTAGTTCGTAATTGTGCCCTTGAAACTACGAGATAACGAGCCTTAGATAATAACAGACTTCGTCTATATTGACCTTGACTCAGACAGCACAAAAATGATTAAGGTGTAACTGTGTGAAAAAAAGGTGCGTATGTTGCAATCTGTTAATTACGTTTAGCACAGAGACTGATCTAAATAATGTCTGCAATCCCGTTATTAATTTAAGATAAGGTAAAAAACAATAAATTTTCTCGGGTAGGTTTTGATGTTACAAACAAAGTAAAAATAAGAAATAGCGAACATAGCGTGTCGACAAATACGATTGTGCAGCGATAACGCTCTAGCATCGGTGATGACTTCGTTCTATGCGTGTTTTATAATGTTGAAATTATTGAAATTTCAATCATCATTGTAATGTATGTAGGCATCTAACTATGAGTCGATTTACCGTTATGAATGATAAGTAAGTTAACTATAATATAGCATAGCCGGACAATTAAACAATAGTTGAGAATTAAGACAATAGAATCACGCAGCTTGAAAACACAGACTGTTATTGGCGATGAACAATAAGGTAAACCGTTTTTATGCTAAGTAGGAAATTTCTATCTATATTACGGGTAGGTACACACCTATGTAAATTGAGCGCAGTCATCGATGCATGCATTGGTCACTTGATGTTTAATGCTTTTGGTCCTTTGAACCGGATTAAAACGAAAAAAAGGAGTATACAGGAATATTCCCAACTGTCTGATAAAGCTATAAAATCGCAGCAGAAATAGGAATGGGACGTACTAATAATATAAATATCAGGCAGGCGGAACAGAACGACCCGATAAGCGGCAAAGCTGCAGATAAGCCTGAAAAACATCAGTTTTATAGCTGTTTTGTAAATTTACATTCGATTCGATTTGCATTCGAGGGTTTAGATTTCGCTCACCTTAGCAGCGGGGATGTTGGCGTTCATCCAACTGTGAATTCGGACGCTTTGGCTGTCGCCGAAACTCGTGCACCGACAAATTCTTCAGAACATGAGAGTTTATCCCTTCAACACAAGCACACAAAAACTAAGCACGTTAACACAATCGGTTTGGCTTCTTGAAAAACACTATAGAACCAAAAATGGTCTTTCACATCACGTCAAATATTTGCGCAGTCACAGGTGTACGCCTCGAAATCGGAGCATCAGTCGCCGGTAACACGTGCGCTCTCGACGGCTAGCCGCGAACAACAGAAGATACGCGAGCGCGTGGCGCTACGCCCCTCCACGACCGCTGTACGCACCGAGCACAGCGAGACTGACGGACCGCAGTCCCGACCCGAAGGCCCCAAGCATCTTCCCAACCCCAACCGAACCCTGCCACTTCCTTCCACAGACAATTTTTTACCCTAATAAAAACACGAACATCGCAACCCGTGCAGGACAACTTTACGTTTTAGTCGTGGAATCCAACCGCTTTTTCCGTCGCCCAAGTAATTATTCACGCCTTTTACGACGCGTAAACAGTAATCTATTCCATTATTCTCATGTGAATGTAATATAAAATAGGGCTTGTAATTATGCATAATATGCCGATAAATTAGAACAAGTTTAAGCGTGGTTTATTGATAGATGTCACCGGTGGCATGAAAGTAAAATTACCAATGGTACAGGTTAGTGGACCATTGGTCAATGACCTGCATATCGTTTTTGATACGAGATCAGTAGGGCTAAGATAGTCGGCTCTTTATCATTTGTCACCATGCCTGTCACGTTCTAACAAGTATGTAAGCGCGAAAGTGACGGGCATAGTGACAAGTGATAAAAATGGAACCATGCTACCACCTGACCGCTGTACGGCATTTTATGAAAAAAATTAAGGGTTTTCCCGTTACGTCGTCATCATGATAAAGGTCTATAGTGAATAGGTTGTAACTAAATGAGAAAGTGTGCCACATCCTGAAACTGAGTTAATGGATGGGTAATGACGGGCGTCAGTGCCGCTAGGCGCTAGGATCACGTAGGAGCAACGGTACCCGCCGTCTGCCACGATATGCATGCTCGACGCTTATTTGAATAATCGCAGCACACGGCAGAGTTTCAAGAACAACCGAAGGGGGTAGATGACTAAGTATAAGGTTTCTAAACAAATTAGGCCGCTTCATTCGATAATAAACTCATCGACACAAACATTGGATGTTTGTGCTGCTTCATAAATGGAAGAGCATTGCAAGTCTTTGATTTAATAGCTAATTTTCTTATCTCTATGATTCACCGATTATCGGCCACGCCAAAGGAAATCTTAATTATAATGTTGGCGAGGAATCCAAGCGGGCAGAATGCATCGTCTGACTTGAAACGATTGAAACGATAATGTCTTCCATAGACGAGAGATGCATGAAAGCAGATACAATTAAATAGGAATCCAGAGGACCCGGTCACATCGCCGCGTATTAATCACTGGTTACTTGACCAAAATTGGAGTTGTTCAACTTCGCAACATCCTGATGGTGTGAAGGTGTGTATGTATTTGTCCGGTTGTTCGCGGTGATGTCGTTTGAAGTGCTCTTGAGAGCATTCGGTGGATGCAGAGTATTCTATCTCGTTACATAGTTTGCTACGTTGTGTAGACCAATTATTGCTTTATTACGCGGAGGCACGAACACGAATGCATACTCGCTCGGACTTTCGTCGTTCTTCATTCAAAATTTTATTACTTTATTAGCTGCTTTATGGGCTATGGATGACGATTTGCCACACGAGTGATTAGATAAGATTGTTTTTTATACATATTCTAATATGATGTTTATGGCTTCAGTATATTCGAATGTTAAAGTCTTACGTTTCGAAAATAATTGATCATAAAACTTTACAGCTTAGGCTTTGGAATAATGAAGCATAAAATTTTAGCTGTTTATTCTTTTCCTCTTATTTAATCCGACTTACTGCTTGTTGTATATTGTGCCTGTATTAACATAAAGTAACTTTTACATGCGATCGCGCCCTGTAAAGTAAACAGTACCGTTGCAGAAACCCTTTAAAAACCGATTTTTGTCGTGCGATGGTAACTTTCTCCCATTGTTTTATCGAAGGTGTCGAGTCGCGATTTATCGGGCACGCATCGTTTGACAACGGCGACACGACGCGGGAATCGAACCCAAGACGCTAACAAAGGCATAAACAAGTTTCTCCACGACCCTACCGCGGATTAATGAAGCTTTTCAATAGGAAAGAATAAAACTTGCGGGAATAAAACCCTTACTTCTATCTTCGCTCAAAAAGGCAGTAAGAATATTAATGTTTCATAAAGTCTTAGTACCTTTCAGATTCAAAATACTAAAAGATCGAGAGGAGGGATTTGTATTAAAGCAGCTACCAATGACGCATATAAATAGACCAACGAGACTTTATTGTATTCTTTATTAAGGCTAGTTGCAAGAAACCCACACACAACCTTCGGAGAGAAACAAGAGCAAGTCTAGACCTTTCGCAACGACATTTCAAACTTAACCGTCGTTCGGTTCCATTTTCGAAACGGAAATAGCATATCACGTAGCGGCGATAATGTCACCAATTAATAGAACTTGTGCTAGCGCGTAGCATTAAAACAAACAAGTTTGAATCAAGAGCTCTCTAACACTTATAGAACCAGAAATTATACCTAGTTGTAATATGATGGTCCCCCTGCAGTGTGGATTTCTTTGAACATAGCTCTCCTATTACGCTATCTGAGCGAAGACCGTCTGAAGGCTAGAGAACCATTATATGCGTGAATAACGCTTGTGCATAGTTTTTTACTGGTTAGAAGTCATACTGGTACGTTTAAGCTATCGACTTGGTAAGCAATTGCAACGAGACCCCTGAAGTCGCGGTAGGAACATTTATTTCCCCAGCTAATTGATTTTGCATACACTAACGAATCGCGGAAATATATACGGATCCACGATTAGGTCACATCTGTGACATTTGCGACTTGTAAATAAAGGTAAATAATTGACAGCGGCTTGGTCCGACCCAAGAGCTGCATTTGTTGTGTTAATTTTGTACTTGTTTCAAAGCAGTCGTAGCAGTCGAGTAGTTTTTAACTTCCTGAGAAGCATACAAGGAAGACTTACTTTTATTACCCATTACCCCAAAAATTACAATGATAATTTTTTTTTCAATCCCAAGAGCCACACGCCATGTAAATTGTACACTCTCCCTTGGTTGATTAATTGAAAATTATTGTAACCGATTTTTGAATCCACGATTCTATATCGAAATAGTTATTTGTGCAACAAGAGAGGAAAGTTGTTTTTTCTTACGAGGGACTCAAAAACACGAGACGTAAAATAACTTTGCTCTCGTGTGACACATACAATTTTTCACCTCAGTATCGAGAACATAAAAAAATCAACATCAAGTAAAGTTAACTGTAAAGTGCACTGACTTTATTACTAAACATTTTGTTTAAATATTTTTCATTTTAAATATACATTTGAAACTATTTCTTAAGAATTATAAAATTTGGTTAATTTGTGAGTTTTCGAACGTGTTACTTGTTAGCGGAGTATAGGGGGTCTACTATGAAAAAAGAATGTCGAACTATTAATCGACCTATTCCTGTCACTTTTTGTTTTCTTAACGAATATAAAGGGATAGCGAATGAAGTTCAAATACGTATTTAGAATTTGTAATAGACCCCGAAGTATGAAGTGGTAGTTCATGGCCGTCACTAAATTAAAAAGCTACTTTGTCTGACTCCCTGGGGTGACGAAAGTAGACTTGTCGAGCTGCTGAAGTAAAAATAAAATAAATGAATATCTATTCTTTAGCCAGATTTCGTCAACTCTTAATTTCATTAACCTTCGCGTCGGTTTTCCAATTAGCCCGTATCTCGAGCCGGGCGCATCCGAGCGTGCCTCACGACCGCTCCCGCGCACGCAGAGCCTGTGGCGTCATCGAGCGACTTTTCTGTAGTTAAGTAGATACCAGGGCAACCAAAGTTGAGTTTCTATCCACATCGAAAATTTCGAGATTTTTTATTTACCAGTCGTCAGTTTGTAAATTAGCTCATATCTCGAAAGCGCTTCCATCCTAGGCGTCATGAAGCCGATTTTCTGTTGTTAGGCAAAACCCTAGGATCCAAAATAATCTAACTATATGAAAGTTTCGACACCTTAAATTTTTTGACCTCGTGTCAGCTTGTAAATTATAGCTCTTGTCTCAAAAGTGCTTATGCACACGATGCTATTCTCGAGTGGTTTTTATATCAGTAAAGGTACGATATATCATATCAGTGCAAGTCTCCCCTAAAAAAAACCACATCGCACTGGTTATAAGTGTAAAGTAAGCCCCTGAAAAGATGAATAAACAAGATGTTGTTCTTACCATGTGAGTGAATGATGTTTGTTAATTTGACAATATACACGACCCTACATTACAATAGTAGGTATAGGCAGTAAACTGTAAAAATAAATCTTGAGTTATACAACAACTCAAAAACAATAACTTAAGATTTATTTGTCATCTCGCAAACCTGCAACAAGCCAAAATATCTAGAAGCGAAAGTAGTGCTGTAATAATATATAAATTTAACAAGTTTTTTTTAATAGACGCAGGATACATTTATCACTACTTATTGCAATAAAACATTATTATCTATTACATAAAGATATATCACAGCGCACCAAACTGTTGTGACAGTGGACTTTTTACTCGGTTCAGCTAGAGTATCTTTGAAATTTATTGAAGCAAACTACGGTCACTGACACATGTGGCATCCACACTTTGTTCCTCGAAACTATAATGTCATATATGAATTTGCGATCCCTAAAGGCTTTTGTATTCTGGTTAGACTATTAGGTGAACAGTGTAGTATGTGGTTAACTTATCTCTAGGTGCAGTCAAGTGTAAAAATATGGGTGTACACGTCTTACTCAAAAATATGTTCCATAGAATCTTATTCCAGTGTAATAAGAGCGTAGTACCATATTTATGAGACGATTCTCTCGATACATGTTTTTGCAGCTGACTGTAGATACGCCTCTCTGACGTGAAGTGCACCATCGTAGACTGAGTTACTGACTGTCGGTTAACCTTCTTCAATCAAGATACCTACGTCCGACAAGTCCTTATAATACTGTAGTTACGGGAATTTTAAATTAGCAAATAGCCTACTATTTGGCTTATTTATGTCATAAGAGCAGTGGGGTGACACTCCTCCTTTCGGGCATTCTTGGCTCCGTTCGGCGCAGCATTTCTCCGAGCAATTATTAGGGTTGGCACAACTTGACGTCCCTATGGGTGCACGACCACAGATAAGATAATGACTTAAATTTTGATAACCCTAAATAGCCGAAAGGGATAGTGCCAAGGGACAGCATGATTCGTCGTTTCTGTACGGTAGTACTATTATTTATTCTGTGATTATAGATAGAATACGTTTTGAGAAACATACATACTAACGTATAAACCGTGTATAATTTTCGTAAATTTACAAAAAACTAGTTTCCTAAAATAGATGTCATGTTTCCTAGAACATATTTTTCTTGCTCAAGTTGAATGTTACAGTGGATTGAACGACGAATGTTTTTGTATCCTTCGTACTCTTCAAAAGTATAACTAGTAAACGGTTAGCCATTTGCTTATTCAAATCCCGCTTGCCTACAGCCCTACTTGCTGTATAGAAAAGCGAATAGGTACTTATGTTAGGGCACCGACTGTACTATCACACATTCAAATATGACAACGATACGGCCTCAAGCTGCGAGCACTAGACGTCTGCCCTTGACGCTTGGGCTATATATTACAGCCTTACGTCCACTGAGACGATTAATTTTGCACCAGTCAACCTGAATCACTATAAAGACGGTATAAATTTTGAATCAAAATAAAATCACATAGCAATTTATTCGCCAAAGAAATTGGTTGAAAATAAGCTGTAAAATTTACCCGAGGCCTTGGATCGGGTTTCTCACTTTCGATTGAGCGGAACTGAGTCACCGCTAATTGGTCTTAAGTTTAAGCTGGCTGCACACTCTTGGCGACATCCAACAATACAATACAAATCCTCTTTATTGCACAAACTCTGCATTTAATAAAATTTGCATATATTATTTATGTAAATCAAGGTGTTGAACATGTATGTGTATAGGAAGCTTAACGTAACAACTTGGGGGACTCGTTAAGTATAAAAATGTCTTTAATCAGCTGACAGTTCAAAAAATATACTGACAACTGTGTTAGCTTTTAAAACTGGAACTTAACAGCAAATAATGAGCCGCGATATTTCTGAAGAAACCTTTCATAGACGGAAGTCAATAGATCAAAGAAGGTTATGTTAATGTTATTTTAGGTGTGACCTAAAGTACTCTACTCTAATTTATTTGATAAATTCCTTTCAAAGTTCACTGTGCTAGTTCTCAAAATTGTACACATTGCAACCTACACCCTGTTATTTATTTACGTTGGTTTACAAGCATTTGAATAGTTGAACGATGCCAAATACTTAACAGCCTACGAGATGAGTGTTTGGCAAGTCATTTGAACTAGCAATAAGTGGCATCATAACACATGCACTCGAGTTCGCGTGAGTATTTACTTAATGCTTTTTACGGTTTATGCTAATACTGCACACTTGGCTGTTGTGTTGGCGTAAACATGACTGCGTCAATTCTTTATTTAAGAATGCAACACCAGAGCTGCAATGACTAAGAGCTAATCCGAATGTGCTGCCGGCTTAGGATGCGCCTTTGATTAAAGCATTTCCGAATCATGGATACGTGTTGGTCGTGTTGAGATGTGCAACTACGAGCATTTTTATTGCGAGGCAAAGACACAGCGGCGGCGATACAATATTTGTCTATTGATATTGGAATATTTCTAGGTCCAGGGATGGTTTGAACGGTGAAAAAATATGGAACGAATGCGAGGAAAACAGTAAAAACAATAATGATATATTCCCATACAAACTGTTCCTATGACGACGTGTTCAATACGTATTTCTGCATGTTTGCTCTGATCAACATGAAAATTGATATCTGAGGATCCTAGGGGACCTTTATAATGAATCTGTCAAAATGAAACATATGCCCGTCATCTCCATCTTGGATGTCTGCATTGTTTCCCTGATCATAATGAAAATCGATATCTAAGGATCCGAGCGGTCCATCATTATGATTCTGAGGTCAAATTGGGTAATTACGCCCGACATCTTGAATATCTCCATTTTCGCTCTTGAAAATTTTGACAATTGAGAAGTACCTACTTATTGTAAACTTCATTCAGTCAATAATGCATGTAAAAACTTTTGATCCTCAGTAAATATTTATTATATGTGTTTGAATATTTTGGCTGTATACAATAGTTTCAAATATAAAAACAATAATTTCTCGTATTCCGGTGTCTATTTTATGACTAATAATTATAGTGATTCGAAAACTAAACACGTTCTTTATCGCTATCGTATCGCTAAAGTAGTTTGGCCTTGATAATGCATATATTATCAGTGACATGTAAAGCGGAAAAAATCTGATCTCCTTTTTCGAGGCAACATTTTGAGACAGTTGCAATCAACTATTATTAATCTTACAAAGATATGTTGGGTAAGAATCTTACCGACTCAGGGTAAAAGGAACATACTTTATTTCGCTACGAGCAAGAGGGGCAGTATGAGAATTCCCTACAAGTGTTTTTCGTGCCCCAATGTTTCACTTGTCCTATCTAACCTTATTATGTAGTTAGTAGAAGTTTTATAAGTCAATTTACATTTCTTTCTTCTGTTATAAAAACACAATACGAACAAGACGACAAACGAGAAGACAAATAAACAATGCTTCCCTACGTAGTTCTCTTCATGTTCAGGTCCAAGGAAAATATGAATTAAAACTTTGGGATCTGTATATAGAGTAGAGCCTATCTGCCTACGGTGATGTTAGTGATACAGTCGTATCATTAACTAGGTATAGAAGAATTAACTACATACTTACAACATGCACTATGAATCCATTTGCATACCTGTAATCAGAAACATTTATATTAAAATACGTCGCATTTATTTTAAACTATACTAGTTTACGATTACAATAAATCATTGCTGATCAATGATCATCAATGCCCTCCGGCAGTTTGCATTCAATGCTTTCAATTTCAAATTCCAAAAACAAACATTCAGTAACAATAACGAAGCAATAATTCATTGCTGTTTACAATTTAACGGTCATATTACTTAAAAATTTCCACAATATCCCTAAAGTTGCATAACGTCTTGATTAAACCGAATCGAGAGCGTTCGCGTTTCTAATCAATTCAAATTTTGATTTATGCCGATAATCCATTCATAATTTATGTGTAATTAAGTGTGTCGTCATTGGCCACCCATTCTTGGATGAGGAGCAATTAAATTATGTAACCGGACTAATTTGATACCAATTTTAATTAGAGAATGGTCACTGCGTCTGCTGCGCGGAATATGAGTTGATCGAAGTTTAAACGAAATAGTGTAGCCAACTTTAATTTATTACGGCACTGGCATACCCGAATAGCGACAGTGTATATTATTTCTTACTTTATTTTAAATTGTTTAGTAAAAATATCCCACTAAAAATATTTTCATGTAAAGCGTTGCCAAGAGATCATAGGGCTCGCACTGGCAAAAATGAGATCATATGTATCTGTAGCTTCTATTTCTATTGGCTCAAACTTAACAAACTCTACTCCTTAGTCAAAATGTGTGGCTTGGCCCTAGTGCGGCGAGATTAACACAATCTTTTAAGTGATCACACGAACTATTTTCGAACGTAACAAACCCTTTTGTCACAAAAAAAGTCATACATATCAATTAAAAAAATTAACTTTTTATTTTTTTATAAAAAGTTAATTTTTTAATACGATATTTTTTTACGTAGCTACTCCCTATATCATTCTCTATACTTGTGTGTGGTGTTTTGATTTACGCATGGAGATGTTTGTACGTGGCGTGGGAAGGACACGAGTCGCGTCGCTCCATATTGAAATGCAAATTCGTATATGTTCAGAAGCAAAGTACTGGGAGTTATATTTGCTCACTGGATACATAGTTTTATATCTCTTGACATGAATGATCAGAACAGGGTAAGCCGATAGCGACCGCATTGACATTGAGACGGTTGAAAGTCACTTAAATTGATTCGAAGCAAGAATAAATTGATCTCAAAAGTTTTATCCAGAGTTCTCTTTACAGAAACAAGAATTAACTTGACAGTTCGCAGTATAGCAAAGGTCTTGACTGACTTAAATATTGGCCATATGTCAAGATCAATTTTCAATTCGAATAACAAAACTAAACTGTGAAGCAAGTTAACCACTAACATCACGAGTTGTTGAAAAAAAGTCATCACAAATATCATACAAATAATGTAAAGGTATTCAATATTTAATCACCAATGTCGACTTTGATTGACGCTGACGAGTCATGGTGTCATTGACTGAATACGGAACCCAAACGTCAAATTGATCAACGTCAGTTAACAGTAACCCATACTTACAGTTAAGTATCCATAAATATCCGTAATTTCATCAGTCTCACGAAATTAGCCGAGATCCTCGTTAACTGACTCGTAATGTACTTTTTATGGCGTATTATTTATCTTATTGGGCGTTACGTGTGTGCAGTTGTCAGGAAGTATAAATATGTTTATGTCATAAATTATAACAGCAAAATTCGTTCAATATTTGGATACCTAGGCGTTATTTCAATTTAATTTTTAATCAATGTATCTCGTGAGACTGTACAACTTGTAGATCAAAGAAAATGATAAAGACCTTTATCCTAAGTAAGCGTTG
Source organism: Cydia pomonella (assembly GCF_033807575.1). NCBI lineage: Eukaryota > Metazoa > Arthropoda > Insecta > Lepidoptera > Tortricidae > Cydia > Cydia pomonella. The sequence continues at coordinate 4,691,091 of NC_084711.1, read as the reverse complement.
TACGATGTAACGGACTTTTATTAAGTAGGTCAATATAAAAATATCATGATATATTTCTGAAGCCGATTGACAACACAGTAAAACAAAGGAAAATAATTGCTATTACGGAATAACTGATGTTGCAATGGTGCTTAACCAAGATGCCAATCTGTCTCTCTATCGCACTAATGTACCTAAGAGTGATAGAGAGACAGGAAGCGTTTCGTTGTCGTAGCGCAAACGAGGCATCTTGGCTAGGCCCCAAGGAAACTTGTCGATAACTCAAGTAGGTATGGAAAATAGACAAGTGACGAAGACGTCCTGGAGCTATTGTTCCAATCCCCAGACAGCTCGAAACACATGTAAATAAGCACCAACCAGCCAGCTACATGCAGCCATATTGTTCATGAATAAACGATTTAAAACCATTCCGACATTTTCCAGTTTTGATTTACGTCGGCCGACGTGTCCTTGGCCCGGACCCTATGTTTAAAACAGTTGGCAAAAAAAGTTGTCAAGTTTGTTTAACAAAATTCTTGGGTTTCGAGGATAACCGATGAAAATGTCGCAGGCCGAAAAGCAAACTATAATGGTCAAGGTCCCTTTGTGACTTAAGATGAGTAAAAGATGAACAACCCAAATTGAGTTTTATTGTTTCTACATACAGATCATAATAGAGCAAATATAAGTAGGATATTTTTTTTTGTAAACCATAACATATGCACATGCCGGGAATAGCTACGGACTCATATTTTGCAATACGCATTCCTTTTCGAGTAACCGAAACAAATATTTTGGAACTAAGATTCGTCAGGGCTTTTAAATAAAATTACATTCCCGTTACCATAAATTAAACTTCTTTATATGAAACAAGGTTTTTACCCAATAACAATATAATAACTTAACTAGGGATTGCATTTCTGTATACGTTAAATGGGCAAAGAATTCATTCTCAATTATTGAGCAGTTCACCGAAACATACTGCGCGCGTAAGATCACCGATTAATCAGAATACTTAATTGGCCTTTTTATTGACTACTCGTGCCCATTATAAAGTTTTTGTTCGAGACACGCTCAGTCGGTCGGGCAATAAAACCGTTTTATGATATTAAAATCATATGGGATTGGCCCCGATTAAGGTAAAGGAAAAGGGCTATTAAGCTTGTTTTATTGCAAACAAATACATTTTAATTGGCGGATATGGCGACAATTGGCTTTTGTAAAATTTGCAGTCGCGATATCCGAGTATTGATAGAACGCGCACGCTCGGGGTCGCGTGATATGCCAGCGGGCGCAGCATCGCGCCGCCATCTCCTCCACAACTCTTATTGTTTTTAATTGATTACGACAAAAGATACATGCTTTTAGCGCATTCGCGTGTTCATAAAACACCGCGAACGCTACACGTTAAGATAAGCGTAATTCGAATCGGCATCCATCAGTCTTAAGTAGCCGCTCGTTACAAATTACCGCAATGAGCCATCATCTCGGTCGATAAATCAAGTCTCACGGTTTTCGACAATTTCCCTTAATTGGTCTCGTTACCCAATCGCGTGCGGCGTGATCTCGCGATACCGTGTGTGGCCGCCCTTTGCCCAAATCAGCGGGGTGATCTCGGCGACACTGACCGGACACGAGAAGTAATTAGCGCCTCGGACCACACACCGGCACCCGACATCGGGCACTTTCATCCTCGCCCGAGCCTCTGGGTCGCGTGAATCACGATCCGCGGATGCAAATGTATTACCAACAGCACCCGGTTGACAACGATATAAAATAACCCGCCGGGTGTAACTAAGACGGTAACATGACAGGAACAGTGTTGCGAGGAATTTTATTCCGTTAGCTAGCGCCAACGCCTGCGAGGTGTTTTCGCTCGGCGGGCGCAGGGTCCGGTTGTAATTTGTAATATAAATCATCGGAAGACACGCCGCTGACGCAACAATGCGTCGAATTAGAATAAATTGCATAATTGGCCTCAAATTTATCAGTGAAAGTGAGGAATCGTCGCACGACGAATGTGTAATACCGGACTAATGACTGTACCGCCGGATTGTGCTCCTGAGCCGTAGAAAGCTTGCATTATTTATGAACAGATGAAACCATTGTCGGCCGCGATGAGTGATTTACAATGATGTCCGCCGCGGATCGGATAGTTAATTACAGACGCCTTTCTTTAATACGCCGCTGTACCTAACGACAAATTAAGCTTAATCAAAGAGTAATAAGGTCCATAATTGTTTTATAATTAAATCAATACTGCGATTATACCTTCGCATATTCCACCAAGGTTCGTGACGCTTTCGGTAATTTCTAATAATGATTCCTTGTCAGTGATTAATAGGCGTACCGTTGATTAGTTCCGTATTTAGCTTCCTCTTTATTAATATTTATTATATTTATTAAAGAAATTATGTCCTACATAGAGAAATGGTTTAGGACGATATTTCGAATATGTATGTATTGTTGATGAATACTATTTGTATCGAAGGCCACAATTGTCCCAATGAAACCCAATGCGGAGATAAGCTATTGCACGCAGATACATAAAGTCAGTGCGCTTGTTTTCAAGATCATCTAGTACGCAAACGCACGCGTGGGAACACTGCTTTGTTCAATAAGACATGTGTGAAATCTTGCGGTTGACTCGTGATCGAAATAAAATAATGACGTTACACCATAGTGAACGAAGTTTATTAAGATACGAGGCCAGATAAAGGGAATGTAAAGAGAGAAAAACCAAATTTGTTTTGGCCCTGTAATTACCTACTTGCTATCGTTTTGAAATCCAGAGGTTCTATTGCAAAATAATAAGCATTGTTGGAACGTTGCATGTCAAAAGGGCGATTTCGTATTAAAAGTTTATCTTGGCTAGTTAATAATGGGCTTGCATGATCACGCGACCTAAACAAATGAAGGGGTCATTCTGATTTGGTCAATCCCCGAGAGAGAAAAAGTTCATGTCAAACGTGATTGGCTGCGGGTATCATTATCACAATTTAAATTATTACAATCCTCATTACCTAGTTCAAAATAATTAGCAGGTACTGGAAGGTTTGTAGCATCAAATTTGTGTTTCTTTTGACCTGGTTATGAAACTAAACGTTTGTGAACGCATATCTTAGTACTATTATTGGATCGAAGGCAAGCTATGGTGGTATATATGTATGATGTCGGCCATTCTAAGTGTTCTACATAAGTTTTTGGACACTTTTTCGTAAAATGCATATTTTAAATACTTGGCCAATGATTTCATTTTCTGTTGTGATGGAGAAAGAGGCTTAATTGGGCTATTAATTCCGATAGTTTTGTTCAATAAATGACTACTGCAAATATTCTAAATCACAGTAACTCAGTGGTCCTTGATTGTCTCCCGATTTGTATAAAAATAAGGCATTTACCACTGGAATACCATATTTTTACATTAATTTTCGTCAACAAATTCATATTCTTTGGTTCAGGGAGAATTTGGGTATAAGTAAATTTTATTACACGTATGTCATGCTCCTAGGCACGTTCAATTTTATTAAAAAAAAAACATGTTCATTTATCATCTACTTACCTAAAATATTATAATAATTTAACTTTGCAAATACTCAAAATTTATTTGTAAGTACATTAGTACTTACATAAAAGCCAAAATTAATTTAGCATTTCTTAATGGCAACTTCCCGGAAATCACAGCCGAGTTTCTTATTCATGTTAGCTTCTGTTGATTAGCATAACTATTTGCCGTAATAAATAGTGTGACCATTTACAAAAGTAAGGTAATACCTTACCAGCACGATGATGGCGTAACGGTCAATACTTTTACCAATTTTGGTCTGTCTGTCTATCTCCCAGCCTTACGTAATAGTATTCCTCTTCCAAATATAGTCCCACTGACGAGAGCAGGGCATGAAGTGCCTTATACCGCAGATCAATAGCAGCATACCTTTAATGGATTATTTAATTAGCTGCGTCAGTAATTTGCGCTAAACTGCATCGGTAAATTAATAAATAAAAAATGATTATGCTTCCTTGAAATTATATTTCGTGATTTTTTTTTCATGACATAATATGATAATCTATGGGTAACAAATTTATACATTTGTTTGTATTAATTTGGTGATACTGATAGATCAACTGTACATAATATTATAAGTACTTAAAGTGAATTTTATCGTTTTTAGTCTAAAGTCAAGTTAGATCTAATACGAGTTCATACAAGAAATTCTGGAGCTCGGCGTATCTATAAGTACCTATTCAAATTTTACCCAAACATTTAAACAGGACAATTTTTCTTAATATGTGGCATTCATTAAAAGTTTTTGAACCCTCTCGCTAAATATTTATTCTAGAATTAACTTCTATGAAATTATGACGTTTAAATAACACTTGCACAGTCTGGGCTATCAAAATCGCTGCCAACTTAGCTTGGTCTAACTCTAGCAGTATAAGATGGGAGATGCTCTAGGAGATGCGAATCCATTAAAAATGGGGTCAAATGTGCAGCAATGTAAGGCACGCCACGCATGCGGACGGCAATCGAGATCCGTCGTTATCGTCATGTTCCACGAATTAGCGTCGCTCCGGTCGATAAGCTGACGAGGCGACTGCCCGGTCATATATCGTGATGCCTAAGGAATACAACAACCAAACATACATCTAGGTCAAATAATATCACTATATTACTGACTATAAATCTCTTCCGAACTCCACGCTCCACAGACAAGTTAATATTTTCGCAAAGCAATAACCGTGGCAAAAACTTTTAGCGCGCAATCGCCTTTCAAATCTTATGATTTACAGCGAAAAATACTAGAGGACGAAGTCGCGTTCCAACTGGGGCACACAAAAACTTCTGTGTGCGAATGTTTGTACTGTTGACGTCAAAGATATGTAAACATTTTTGGCTTTATTACAAAGGAATAAGGTGTAACAATATAAACATCTTATTGATGCCGGTAGTATAATTTTAACATCTCCAGGTAACACGGAGTTTTGCGTCCTTTCTAGCGGCGCGGGTGGCTCGAAAGTCGAAACATTAATTTTGTTTGCACCGCCACGATTTTAATTGCTACTCAATTGATAACATTAATACGAATCCAGTTGTGTAACTCGATTTATGGTTATTGGTTACAACCGTGGAAATCGATGAGCGTTTTTAAGAACCGTGCATTTTTGATTTGATAGTTTAGTTTACCAAGAATTGAATGATAGTGGATATAAATTTCGTGGTGTTAACAAAATTTGGAAATTTTAATAATACCTGTAGGTACATAGATGCAAAGATGAAACAATGTACGAAGCAAAAGAGAATTTAAATACGTGCAATAAACAGAGAAAGTGTGAAAAAGGACATTCTACACGCCCATTTCTCGAACGGTATTAGTCTAATATTACCTATTAGTATGTTGCCATGGTGGCCAATACGACTTGACAGGGGCCCATTTCTCGAAAGGTATTAGTCTAATATTATTAGTGTGTTGCCATGGTGGCCAATACGACTTGACAGGGGCCCATTTCTCGAAAGGTATTAGTCTAATATTATTAGTGTGTTGCCATGGTGGCCAATACGACTTGACAGGGGCCCATTTCTCGAAAGGTATTAGTCTAATATTATTAGTGTGTTGCCATGGTGGCCAATACGATTTGACAGTTAACTAATAATATTAGTCTAATACCGTTCGAGAAATGGGCCCCAGTTCGTGGACTAATAATATTAGTCTAATACCGTTCGAGAAATGGGCCCCAGTTCGTGGACTAATAATATGAGTCTAATACCGTTCGAGAAATGGGCCCCAGTTCGTGGACTAATAATATTAGTCTAATACCGTTCGAAAAATGAGCTCCAGCCGCAGCAGCAGTAATCTGCAACATCTATGACCTAAAGTAGAGTTCATTTCTTCGTGATCTCGCACTTTTTGTGGATAGCCATAATTTTGTCAACAGTTTATATACTTAAACCGTTTTGATATCAATATCAAAAGGTAAAGACACGGGTGAACCTCATAAATAAGTTGGCTGGGACTTCGTGAGATTCTCGAACTGATGTTCTGCGGACATCTTCTATGGCCCTTGTATATTCTCTGGCGGAATACTGTGCGCCAGTGTGGTATAAAAGCGCTCATACCAGCAAAGTGGATGTTCAGCTAAACCGAGTCATGCGAACGATATCTGGCAGCTTGCTACCTACCCCAAACCGATAGCTCCCCGTGCTATCGCACATTGCTCCTCCGGACATCAGAAGAACTCAGGCTGCTGCACGAGAATGGGATAAATCATCCACACAGGCACTACCGAAAGAGAGATGCCGGACCACCTTCCTCGAGCGCGCCTTCCATCCCGCAAACCTATTTGTTCTGACTACCAGCTACAGGGCCAAGAGCCATTTGTTTCCGCGGAGTGGAGAAAGCAGTGGCAATGGCAAGAAGAAGATGGTGACTCCAATATAGACCCCACTAAACTGCCGACTAGGCTTTAAAGAACAACGGGAGATTTGGGTCACTATAAACCATATCCGAACGGGAGTGGGACGCTGCAATCACAACCTCCACAGATGGGGAATTTCGCCGACAGCAGCCTGTGACTGTGGGGAGCCTATCCAAACAATCCCTCACATCGTAGAGAAATGTCCCAAGAGGCGGTTTGCCGGAGGCATGCAAGACCTGTTAGCCCTCACAGCAGATGCAAGGGATTGGCTGCGTAATTTAAATGTAAAATTATAATTATATGTATATTTCTTATTTGTGTAAATAACATCGTAAATCTTCATTAAGGAAAAGCCATACGATATAATAATAATTAATTACTAGTTAAAACTAATTTTAATTATTAACATTTCAATGAAAACAACCATCGTTAAACTTTTAGGTTATACATAAAATGCAAAAAAATCTGTCATATTTGTTTACGTTATTTGTCTTTTCTATTTAACTCCACTTCATCTCCACTTTAATATGTGTTTTGTACTTTTATAGACCTAACGCACCGCAACTGTTTATATTGAATAGCTATTAAATAGTGGTGGTTACAGAAAGCATAAAAAGGTTAACTACAGATTTCCTTTAGCAGAATTAATGTTTGTGTTCCTGAGATGTATTTAAGAAGTGGAGGCACCCAGAGCAAATTTTCAGCGTCGGCGACTTCTGAGGTTAATAATTGCCTAAGTTTGGGTTCTAAGTTCGGTGTCCTTTTTAACGACGTATCTAGATATCATCAAAATCGATACGGCAGTGATTGACTTCCCAAATACCCATACGAATTTCCACCTCAATTTTCACAACCTTAAGGGATGATTTTTGGGATAAAAACTATCCCATGTTCTTTCCCGGCACTCAAACTATCTCATTACCAATTTTTAACTATATTGGTTCAGGTGTTTATAGAATCAACAACCAATGCGCCGAGACACTTTCGAGGTTGAACATGAATTGCCCTATTTTATCCCGACATGCATTTGTCTGCGGTAAAGGTTCTTGTCATAGATCCCGCTGACCGATCGCGGCTGACCTTAAGGGCTATATCGAAATTAAGCGTGACACGGCGGCAGCCCACACAGCTCGCTTGCGCCATACCTCGTGTCTACCGGGTTCGATATCCGGCGTAGACAATACGTCTACGATTTATTTTATAATTTGATATCAATTTTGTAGTGACTGGTTGGTGCAATAAAATTGTTAGATCACGCTACGGGTTCAGAGGTTGCCAGTTTGACTCCGGCAGAAGGAAACACCCGTATCCGCAATTCTGGAATAGTCAAAACAAAACGAAAAAAAAAACGCTCTTAATACTTCACAGGTCCGTAAGACAAAATAGTACATTGTGCAACGAGGGGGGCAAGTGAAATTTTGGATACGAGGGTGGTAATTCCCGACAGCTGAAGGCTGGAGGGAATTAAAGACCCGAGTTTGCAATATTCTTACCCCGGAGTTACACACAATGTTTTTCATCACACTTGTGAAGAAAAAACTAAATTTTAAGCTTATCACAAAAAGACATGTCAAAAATTTGTCAGCCATTTTGTATATTCTTGACAGGTTAGGTATCGAAGGCACAGACCTATTCGGCATTCAGCCACGATTGAAAATTATGTAAAAATATTTTAAACGGCTGTTAAATTAATCGAATTAAATAATTTTAAACATGAACAAAAATATTAAATTATAAACGTCATTATTTTAAAAGTAAACTTACATGGTTCGTATGAATTAGTGACAGAACTTTGTCCTTCAGTACACCTGCATGAAATAAGATCTTTTTCGAACAAGTGTGATGAAAAATATTTTTAAAATCTTTCCTAACGTATGATAATCAGCATTCAAAGATTTTCTCTAAATGTAGCTACATACTTACCACTCAACTTACTCTTTTACTTGTGATCAACGTATTTTTTTATAATCGATGTAAATTGATCCTAATTCCATTATTTAAGGATTAAAAGCTTCATATGTAAATTACCAATGTATAATTTTTGGTGCAATAAATAATATTTTACTTACTTACTTACCAACATCGGTACGATATAAAAAAATAATAATAGATAAGTAATGTTTAATTCGAAAAATAATAATATGCGTTTTCCCATTAGCTGTAAAGTGACGTGTAAAAAACCTATATTTTATCAATAAACATTTGATTGATTGATTGATTGAAACAATACGAAACAGAAATCGTATAAAACGGTTACTACATACTCGTATGTAAGTACAATCAAAGAAATAAAATAATACAACAGAATTTTCATGCTGTTCTTGAAACCGGTACCGCGAGACGCCAGTCAAACATTTCGATTACTTCAGTTTACTTCGCGGCTATCAAAATATGACTCAACACGACTAATGTACTGCACCAACGTTTAAAAAAAATCACTAACTGCTTATGAATATCCAACTCTCTGCCAATTACATAATGTCTAAATTTGAAAGACCTCGCGATTGGTAATGCGATTACACGGTATCGATTAAAGATCACCCACACAATCTGTCATACAATATCTGTACGGCAAACCGTGGCAAAGCCGGCGTTTTGTACGCGTTTATGTAATCCCGAATAGATTATTATACTGATTATTGCAATTGATATAAACATTTGAAATTGCTATGATCTTCGTATTATTTTAACTAGGTGGGTTACTGTACAGTAATACCCCGCTTTACGCGAGAGATGCGTTCCAGGGAAAATCGCGTAAAGCGAATTTCGCGTATATCGGGGACTTTTAATAAAGTACCAAATTTAGGATCAAACCGCTTTTATTAGAAAATTGTTTACATTTCACTCAGGAAATTACAATAAAACCGCTTTTAAAAAAGAAATTTTAACATTAAAAAAAATACATAATAAAGTCCTATTTTTTAGTAAAATAACAGTCTACCTATTGTTTTCTGAGTGGCTTTTTACTTCCGATCATCTTCCGATCCATCAAAATTTCTTCATAACTTGCAACACTGTTTTTTATTGCTTAACGTATTGATGAAATATCCACATTACGATTTACGATCCATACTTTCCAACATGTTCAAACCGGAATATATTTTTGACAACGCTTCCTGGATAACACTTGATGACAGAACTGGATCTTCGACCTTGATCCATGGGCTGCATGAGTGATGCAGTATTTGGTGGCAGGTACATCAATTGAACTTCTAAATCTCGCGGAGAATCCAAAGTTGGTGGATGTCCAGGAGCGTTATCCAGGAGCAACAGCACTTTCCGTGGAAGTCCATTTCTGACGCAGTAATCTTTGACTTCTGGGCAGAAACATGTGTTCAACCAGTCTGTGAAAACTTCTCTGGTCACCCACGCCTTTCGATTTGATCGCCAAAATACTGGTAGAGTGATCTTATTCGTGCCTCTCATTGCACGCGGTGTTTCTGACTGATAAACCAGCAACGGTTTTAGCTTGAAATCCCCAGTAGCATTACCTCCTAGAAGAAGAGTAAGCCGAACGCCCAATAACGTAATAATACTCGTACTTACAGTTACAAGGTAGATTACCATCCGAGGTGGCGCGATGTGTCACGGCCAAGTAAATAACCAATCAGATACTATCAATCCAGTGACCAATAGTGCAATCGCGTAAAGCGGGGCAATTTAGCGCGAAAATCTAAAAACCGCGTTATAGCGAATCCGCGTTATCCGGGGTCGCGTAAAGCGGGGTATTACTGTAATTGCATTCGTCTTGATTACAAGTACATTTGACCCTTGACCGTGTATATAGTGAAATTAGTGATTGCATTCTAAAGTTACTCAGTTCAGCTGAGGGGGCTATATTTGGTAACAAAGCGTGAGGTTGTCGCTTCGATCCTGTAACGTGCCAATATGTTTCATGGAATCCTTGTTACAGAATAATGTCTTTTGATATTTCCTTTTGGATATAAGAAATCAAGAGTAGAGGTATGGAAAGTTCCTAATTCTTGAAGGCGAGCGTGGTGACTGTAGTTTTAATACATTTATCGATACGCGAGATAAGTTTTGTGCCTAGTTTTAACATATATTTACGTAAACTTTGAAAATTAAGAACAGTCAGATCAGAAATAATGGTGTACTGTTCATAACATTTCCAAAGTTGTTGCGCTAGGCTAGCTATGGGTCAAACATCTTGATTTTGTAGTCAATTCTGTAATATTATCATCAAGTTGTTAGCATGTGCCTTACAAGTTTCAACACCTCTCTAATTGTCATGCGAAGTCTTTAGTGCATGCCGATGTGCAAATGAGATAACAGTTAGGTAATATACCGTTTAGAAGAATTTCCAAGTATGCATGTTAATCAAAATATCGACAACGCGCAAGTCACACGCCAAGAGTTGAAATACTTGAAATCGTCCATAAGGGATGCTAACCGTTTATATTTAGGCGGATAGTAAGTAATTTTGTTAGCCACTGAAGTGGTATAAAAAATATAAAAATATATTCAGTATTAAGAAACCGCAGTAAGCTCGTTTCACCATACAGAAGATGTAGTTACGCTCTTATTTTAAAATGACTAGCTAGATTGCTCTGAAAATTTGTACTTAAAAGTTACAATAGGATAAGGTATATGTATGTACGCCTGTAATAAGTTTATGTAGCTTCAGATACCATAGTTAAAAAATACAACGTAATCAAGTTTTTCGTACAAAACTTGTTTTTGCTCTATTTCCTTTGTTTTAGAAGCTGGAGCAATATAAATTAATTACAGGCATAGATATACCTCATATCATTGTATGTGCATAGTTTCACTAAATTCAATACTTTATTGATAAAATAAAATTTCAGACACATGTGTGACATTGTCATTACAATCTAATCCAACACGTAGTTTTAAAATGAGAACGAAACTCCGTTTGTATAAGAAGGTAAAATTCGGCTGAGCTTGCTGCGGACTCTTAAGACATATTGCCAAAATAATAATTAATATAGGAGAAGGTCAAAGAGTGATATCAAACACAATTGTTATATTATCTGGTCATGTTACATGGAGCAGGCTTAGTGAAATACAAGGACCGAAGGAAAACACTGCTCTTTGACATGAATACCCTAGGGGCAATTCGTCTAATACATTCGTCCGACGCGTAAGGCAAAAGGTCATGTACCTAATGTTTATCTTTAGGTCTACTATAATCTCATATTATGTCTCACGTAGATGTGCCTAAAGCCCCATTTAGGCGGTTTATTATTATTTAGTCGATCTACTGAATTCATTGTACTCTATATTAAGCAATGTATCGAATATCACAAGCAATTTCTTGAACCGTCTAGAAGGGGTTAATAAAATAAAATAAAATAAATATAAATAAAATATAATAAATATAATATTGTGTCTGTGAATGTAGGTTTCATAACGGTTTTGCAACACCTACTTTTTCGATTAACTTCTCTATTTCCGCTACCCAAAGGTTGCCTGGAAGAGATCGCTTTTTAGCGATAAGACCGCCTGTTGTCTGCCTCTAAATTTAATCAATTGTATATTTTTACTGAGGTGTGCCAATAAAGAGTATTCTATCTATCTATCTATACGAAATAAAAAATATTACTTACTTTATAAACTGTACAGCTAGATGGGGTAGTTAATTATCTGTAAAATGCAATATTCTCGTAGGTATAAAAAATCACCCTCGTAAACTTTTATTAAAGGTATAATAATACATTCATACACTGTACATAGTTCATCCTTAGTTATTCAAAGTTCAGACCGGTCGGTTCGAGAGTGAAAGGACGCGCACACGCGCCATATCAAATTAGTTGTGGAAATCTACATATCGCCGCTTCGGCGCGAACGCGAAATTACCGCGACGACAGCGAAAGTGTGAATATGATCATCTCATATATTATATCAATACCACGATTTTTAGCAATCACGTTGAATAAGCGGAATGACGTAAGCGACCGAACACTAATACTACCTACTTCAAGACGACAACAAGATCTAATTCAACAGAACATTCAGACGATTTCACATAATTTAGTAATTTGATATCATTAGTTAAGCGGTTTGGACTTTATTCGATTCAGATATATTTATTATTAGGAGTAACACAATTCTATATTTAATATAAATATCAACGATTTCTCTCAAACCTGTTTAAAAAGGTGACATAAACTGTACATGTTTTTTCTGAGACTGAACTAAACATTCTGCATTGCCAATATTTTTTGCTGGCAGCGCTTATTACAATTAATTTTCCCCGCGTTTTTGTTAAGTTTGATTTTTATATTATTATTTTTTTTTGCCAGAGCATCGTAAAAGAAACGATTCAATCAACCAAGTTGTTCGTCATAAAAACCTTGCAAACAGTTTTCTTGCAATCTTTAACACCATAAAATGAATTGCGCAGCTGTATAAATGTATAGTACATTCTGAGCAAAAAATACGTATTAAGGAAAAAAAGGAACACCTCGTTTTTCTTTACACTGCATCAGTAATGCCACCCAAAGCGTATAATTTCCGATCGACATCTACATGCAAAATCATTGTTTCCTTCACTTGCACCAATCGTAGATCAACGATAATATATTGCGCTTCCAAAACCGCTCACCGATTAAGATGTCTTTGTACCGCGGAACTCGAAAACAATAAAGATCGAGATAAATATCTCGATTAAAATAATCGGACTGGCCTTTAGCCCGATCCGTCATTCGAATATTGTCCGTTTATCGTCTTTAATTCCCATCTCACTTACATTGCACCTATAAATATGACCTTTATTTCGTTTGTTGCAGTAGTCATTTTTCGTTGAATTGTGCGGGTAAGATGCGCGTTTACGAAAGTGAGTGTAGATATATCTATATTCAGGCTGAAAAAAATGACGTGCGTCAAAGTCCATATAAGGCCCGCTGGCGGGCGCTGACAGAAAAATTGCTAGGCCGCGAGTACCCCCATTGTTCCATGAAACAAGACGTATCGAGGATGATTTCACTTTTCTTTCGCATGCACGTCAGATTTATGATGTTATGGTTTTGTAATTTATGTCTTAATGTCGGTGCAGGATAATGTCGCTTTTTATTATCTTTTGAGACGATAAAATAAATGCATCAGATAATTGTAGGTAGTAATAATTGCAGGCCAGGCCAGGAAATAAACCATTGCCTGAAGTATAATAATAAGACTAAGAGACAGAACATTTCTGTTCCGGCCGTGACATGTAGGGGAAGGAGTGGTTAGTTTTATTAATCAAAATGATTAAAAAGACAACAAATATTTTGATTATAATTTCAGGTCATGATCGCAAAAACCTCGCGACACACCTCTTGTCAACTAACGGATACATCAAAAATTATGGCGCATACATCCGATTTTTTATTGACTTTAATATAATATATTAATTTATTTTCTTAATAGCTAGTCTACAGTGTGTAAATTCAATACGGGCGAATATATAAACGGTGTTTAGTAAAGGTTTTATTACAGGACCTACAATGAAAATATCAACCATACAAACTAATACGGCCCGCAATGTAAAGTAACACACAAGTATCTCGTCGTAATGTCATGTCATGTTATGTCGTGTAATGTTTGCAGTACATTGCTGCTCGGTAAATTTTCAAAATTTAATTATTGGGTCATGATTACACGGGTAAATTCTATGTATGTCTGGTTTGATTTATTGCCCGTATTGGATTTACACACTGTATCTATATGTTGATTACGCAATTTACGGCGTGTTTTGTTTCATTCGTATCATTTGCATTTTTTCGACACACATATCATAAACCCTCTATGATGCTTTCAAAATCCGCAACTACTTAACGGCCAGCATTAAGATAAACTGTTTTGTTCCAATCAATTTTTTATCGCGTAATTATAATATCTAAATCTATATTAATTATATTTAAATATACGAGTACTTAGAACATCTCTGAGAAATGAGCAATTTGATTTGACCTCTATTCTAATATCGTCCTGATGACGTTTTATTCGAAATGAAATATCAATTGCAAACAACTTCGACAAATCTCGTATGTATCGAAACGATATGGCGATCGGCCGCCAACTGTAGTTTGTCTCTGATGCATGACATGTGTGAAAAAAGTTTTCATTTGCCGCCGTTTGACGTACAGTTTATATTTTAATTCGTTTGTAAGTATAAAATTAATATTTTTTGCTGTTTTTAAACTATCTATAGCCAAACTTTCGTGTAAATTGAGCAAAAAATATTTACGCGAGGTTCTCCAGAGAGTAACGATGCCTCAATGCCAGCTGTAACATGCAGTTAGTGAATACATCATAGAGAGTTTATAAAATGTGTGTAGATAACTGTACTTAATAGAAATTAATATACGAGTGTGGGTTTAAGAAACGAACGAAGTGAGAATGCTTTTAATTATGTACCTAGCTGTCACATAAACTACTATTAAAATACAAGGTCTAGTTTTATTAAAAGAATTAGATATAGTTGTTAAGAATAACAGCACCCGTCCATTAACTACCCCACATTTCGGGCTAATAAAACGAGATCTTTACCAACAATGAGTTTCACGGCTTAGTTTTCTCCGAGCCGGTTCTGCCTATTCTGCCGTTTCAGCCCACCAGTGGGCGTCAGTTTAATTGAACAAGCGTTCGCCCACGGGGGTGACTATAGTCTGACTCAGCGATAGTGACGTTATTGCTTGTCACCGGCACCTTTTGATCCAGCCTAATTGAGAAATGATCCCGCGGACGGTCCAAGAAGTTCAGACGTCATCGAAAGGTTGCCATTTTTAAGGGTAGGAATGGAATGATTCGCACGCTTTTGGTATGCCTCCGTACTTCCGTAGCTGTAGTTGGTACTGTTGGTAGTTGGTTGGCAGCGACTGGGCAGGTGTTCCAAGAGCTCGCAAGTTCGAGTCTTGCCGGAGGTGGTGAATTTTTCCAATTTTATTTTAATATAAAAACTTGATTCTTATAAACTAAAAATTAAACATAAAAAAAACCCCTAACGCAATGATACGGATGAACCGATTTAGATAAAGCATGTCTAAGAACCAACGCTAGAAAACCTGCTTGCACATTTAATAAAGAAACGCATACAAATTGGACACTGACAGACACACACACTTAACGGTCAAACTTACTACACCCCTGTTGCGTCGGGGGTTAAGTCGGTCTTAAACCACTAGCTAAAACTTTAGTGGTCAAGAGAGGCATATATAGTGCGATGAGCAGATGCCATGAGAAACTCCTCATCATTGGGGAAGGCGTAACTAATAGACCATTTACTTTAACTTCGGCATCGGCACTCAAGCGCATGTCCCACCGGAAACCGGTCACCGTGGTCTGGACACTTCACACACAGAGGTCTTACGAAAACGTGTGACGACCCATAATACGGCAGGTCACTACACCTAGTCCTAGACTCTCACTATCATACTTACCTTCAAGAATACTGCAAGTCTGCAGACAAATAGTCCTAAAGTGTATTGGAATAACTGCAAAAGCGGGATAGTTTGGAAAATAGCAAATATCTAGTAATCTAGAAGCACATTCTAATATAGCAACAGGAAGATGATGCCTTGGTAAGCATTGCAGTAGCATAAAACTTGCTAATGTATAAAATGCTTCTAGTTTTATAGAAATTTGCCATATTCCAAATTATCGCGCTTTCGAAGTTGACCCGATGCACCTTATAAATTTTTACCAGCTTTTTTATTTAACTTGCCGTGTTAGTATGTTATTTTGTTAGTGTCAAATCTTGGAAGCTAAATATGACCCACTTCCCGATTTCCGATATGTAAATCGGATGACAATGCAATATTATGATGACATGGAGCTGATTTGATGATGGAGACAGGAGGTGGCCATGGGAACTCTGTGGAAAGAAAAGTACAGTCAGCGATAACAGCTTGAAAATATTTTTTTTAACCTAAAACTTATTTACTTTACAGCATGTAGGTACAACAAAGTTAGTATACTTACGTTATTGGGAATACGAATGAATTGCAGTCCCCCATTTGGCCACTGACCATGGTTGGGTTTTGCATTCGACCGAATTCATAATTACATATTGTATGCAAAACAACTACTCCTCTGATTTATCGGCTCGCCTTAAATCGGATCCGGGTGCCCCATATATTTAAGGCAAATTATTTTTCTTATCTGTATATTTCCTTGTTATTATATGGAAAATATATTGATTATTATGAATATGATTAAATCTTTAATTTTCGCATATTTTATAAATGAAAATTATTTTAATTGCCAATTTCATTACACCCCAATCTCATCTACTGAAAACAATTAGCGGTAACTTGGTCTATAGTGAACGCTACTTTTATGGTTAGTTGTTTTTATAGGTAACTTTAAAAAAACATACATTTTTTACTAATCAATTTTGACTACATTAAAGAAGTAGAGATAGAGATACGAATCGTGTAGAATTAAGACATACGTAAATAACTAAAACGTTTAGTAATACCAAATATTTGATTGTAGAATAGAGGTAAAGTTTAAGAAAAACCGTGCTTCGGAGTAGTAATAGACAGCCGAAATATATGGCGTTTTACTGTGCCATATGTTTTGTAGTCACTGAATTGTTAAACTTCAACTTATGTCAACCAAATTTACCGCGTAATATACGGAGCCGCACTACTAATACTGTGCCATCTCAATTAGCTGTCAAATTCGAAGCAAGAAATTGTCATGGACTTTAATATATCTCACAAAATCAATGAGACTTCGGCCAAGATTTAAGGTTCAAGACTACTGATGTGCCGTCGGTCTTAGTATCTAAACTATCTAGGTAAATATTCATATTTTCTGCAATTTACACAGCTGTATTCAACACAAACACAAAATGTGTTAGAGTTTTTCAGAACACGTAGACACGCGCGATGATTATCGCCGTCCGAGTGCTTTCTACCATCCATTACTGCTGTACTAATATGAAGGTAATCTGTTTGCTTTATATTGATATTGCTATTTGCACTTACACCTGTCGTGCGCAATGAGAGAAATGAGTCGCTATTAATTCATTTATCTTTACTTACATTGTAAACTAGCTATTCCAGCGGAAACTGCAGCGTGGGAAGGCCACCAACAAAGTGGTTCGCCAATCGCAGAGAATCAGGTGAAGATGTTGGGGACCCTTGTTGTAGCAATGGAAATCTTTCAGCTAATATGATGAGAAGACAGAAGATTGTAGATGGAACACTGTGTGTGATCAATCAAAGAGTTTGCGTTCCAAAATTCAACTCAGAGCGCACCTGACTCAACTAAATTTAGCATTGCTATAGAATCTATGATGCCGTAAGAATGTTTTGGGAAAAATACTGCTGTATTAGTTATGCTGAATCGCGTTTTGCCGCTTTATAGCGCTGCAAAACCATGTCGTATCCAGTAAGAAACGATTGTACTGATCACAAACAAAATATATTTCAAACGTAAAAAAATATTGCGATAAACACAATTAGGTACCGTAGGCGATAGGTGCGATGGCTATAATTCTAAAGAGATTTACAAGTTTCCTAGTTCAATATTAACAATAACTTCCTATTTTAAAAAAGTGGTCAGCGCTTGGACGTTGTCCTTTCAATTTCATCTTCTTCGTATAGTTAAATTAATTTAGGTCCATTGCAACGAAATTAATAACTATAATCTATAACGTTTTCGGCACTGACTGACACATACTGACTGTTTGTGCCAAAATAAAGAGAAAATAATAACCCAGTTACCTACAATTGTGATTCAATTTTGCAAATAAGTGTCATGAATAATTTCCATTAAATTCGAGCGCTATGATTGCTAAACCATTACGACTATAATGCAAAGTGATGGTAGTTAAACATTGAACATAATATTTATCCATACTAACTCGTAAGTTCAACCTCGATAGATAAGTATAGGTTAGTGTGATCTCATTTAGACGTAAAAGTAAAGCGGAATGTGTTTACCGTTACAGTACGTAACAGTTACCCAAAAACATATGAAATAAGTATACTGTACTCTACCTACAGTCATTCCATTATCACACTAACTTATTTTGATTTTAGGTAATCTGAAGATCTAGTTTGCGAATATGTTTTTCGAAACTATTCCATTTTGTGACTACATATATCATTTTGATATACGAGTATACTTATACTCGTATCCCATTTTAAAGTGGATGAATATTTAATTTAAAATTACGTGTGTTTGACGCAAAGGGTTGTTTCAAGTTTTTCGACAAAAAATGCGCAAGTGACTGCTATTAAACTTATCAATACATATACGACTTGGCACACGTGGACTTATTTCCCTATTTTATTTCAACCCTTTTTTACCCTATTAGGGGATGAATTTTCAAAAGCACTAAACATATTTTCTCCTTACCTCATATCGTCCTCGTTACAAACTTTCCACCCACTTAGGAAATAATTTTTGAAAACGCTGAAATCACTTTGATTGTATTGTTATAGTGTCTTCCAACGAAGTTTCAAGTGCCTCACTCACAAAAAGTTCCCTTCCCGGTACAAACTTTCCGTGTACTTTATGTCGTTTTAGCACATTAGATTCCAGGTATATTGTACCTGGAATCTAATGTGCTAATTTCAACTTTCTATTTTTTGTAGCTTTGGCTCTGCGTTGATTGGTCAGTCAGTCAGGACATACGCATATATAAAGATTTTTCGTCCCAGAAATAAACACTTGATTATTATTTAGATTTTTTTTTTAACAGATTCGGAAAATAAAGTCCAGCCCTGCCGCGAAAAAATTTCCAATACCTAAAGCAAAACTTTGTTTTATTATTTGAAACACCCAGAAAAATACATATAAATGAACAGTTGAAATATATGCCCTTTCCATTTAATGGGCCTGCTCAAAGTAACCACATCAACAATCTCAGGTTTTGCCAGTGGACCGCAGCCCGCGTTTATTCCTGGCTCTAAGTTCTCACAACTACAAAGGATTGTTTATTTTTACATCGATTCGCGTTGCTTTGAATTATGACTTATTCAGGGAATAAACTATTCCATCCAATTACTAACAGTCAACTCTGAACAAGAGTTTCCAAAAACATGTCAAGCAATCCACAGATAAAAGAGCTCGATCCAATCCATTAATATTCAGAAAAATATAGTTTCCTACTAACAAATTTACAGCTCAATTTGAGGGGCAAATTAATACTAAAATTAGATTGGGATATAAGGAAGCGTGAAACGGCGAGGCGTATCGTAAATCGGGGGACATCAAAGCTTGCGCGGGCGCACTGCGGGGACACTTGAGCACAGATAAATCTAAGCATAGGTTGCAATGGATGATCCACCATTTGGTGACAAAACAATTAATGTGCGTAGTGCACATTTAGTGTAAGTACGAGTATGTGATTTAAACATATTAATTTTTTTCCGGGATAAATTAACATAAAATATATGAAAAAAGGGTCTCCTAGACCCATATGGTGGGAAAATTTGCTGGCTATGGATGAGGTCTTGGTGGCTCAGTTGGCAGAGCGCTGGAGTATCGATCCAAACTTTCACTTTTAAATTTATTCTAAGGTTGATGAAATATATTATACAAAATACATAATAAAACGTTTGGGAAACCAAGTCTTAAAATGACAAGCTGCTGTTTAATGCGTATGACCAGTAGCGCTGCGTGTCTGCGTACCCGCATTTATTATTATTACTACCAACCCTCCCCCCCCTCTACATTATCCTATCCTTCCGAATAGTTTATGTCAATTTGTCAAATCTAACCTTTAACATCATGACAATATGAGCCAAGGCACGCGTCGACGAGAATGACACGATCTATACGTGTTTACAAACGAGTCGATACATGCACTGTCATTAAGATATATGTCTGGGCTTACCGCGAACCACGTTCGACGTGTTGCCTCCCTGTCATACTTACGTAAGAATTTACAAGTGCGACAGAGAGGCAACACGTCGAACGTGGTTCGCGGTAGGCCCTCTGGGCTTGAAGCGTAACGTGTGACGTGAGTGACATAACGCGTGGGCCCAGACTGTTTATAAACATTTGGATAAACACGAGTAAGTACGTCTTAAACCACTTTCGATATGCAAATGAACAACACTATTAAATGTAAATTGTTTTAAGAAGCGCCAAGCACTTAGGCGACGAAGTTGCTAATGGAGGGATAGGACCATAACTGACCATTGGCCATACTGGCACAATGGTGACTGGTAATGATAATGTTTACAGAGGCCAGGTTAAAGTGGTTGTTTATTTACATGTTTAGATTAAAATGCAAACGATTAGTACCTGTTTAAGTGCTAATCCTTTCTTATTAGAATGTATTTTGTTAAGGAAAATTACCGCTCCAAACGACCGGCTAGTGTGTGCTATATTCTGATCAGATTTTTGTAACATCGACGTATCTCTTTTTGCGTATTTTGCAATGAAGCTTTTCTAGTTTTTTTTTTTTATAATTATTTATAAAAATGCCGGGTTGTAGCGAACATGCTCCTTATTTGTGTATTATAGCTTATTCACAATATCTTCAATGATTTTACTCCATTATGTTACGTAGTTATTATAGCGTCATTTTGTGCATATGATCATTTTTTACTAGTTATCGTTTTGACACACTTTCCTGCATCCTTATACCATAGGTCTTCCTTATTTGTATAACTTTTACGCATGTATCTGACGATACCTAAGCTAAGCAACCAATGTAAGGATCAAGCATGCCTTCCTCAATCCATTTCGTCATGTTTCGTAACTAAAAATGTCACTAGAGCCTAGAATCGTTCAACCTGTTTGTATCCTGTCTATATTTAACGCCACTAAAAGCCATTAGGAAACATTAAATAAATAGATAAAAGCGAGTCCAGTACCGCACAGATGGCTAGGAGAGATAATCTGGGCTCATCTAGATACAAACTTAAATGTCACTGCGCAGCCCGTGAAAGCAAGGCAAAATGGCAGCGGCAATTTCTCTTGTCATTTTGCAAATGAGTTTTGCACATCATTTAGAAATTCAATCTGCTGCTGAAATGAAGTATACTAGCCGGTATTTCCATATTAGCTAGGAATTGGTTAGGTACTAAACAGATTTAACTAATACAAAACAGTAAGATAAGAAAATTGAAATATAACATTTTGATTTTTGATAAATATCTTTATCAAAAATCAAAATGTGTTTATGTTTGACAAGAACCACATAAAGCTCCCCTAAAACCTTCTAAAAATTGATATAACTTTTAAAGTTGTGACAAAATGCGCATTTACTAATATGGCTATTTACTGGAGTGTGATGGTGTCGCCGCGAAAACTTACATTTTCCGCATTTCGCTTTTCTCACCAAGCTAAAAGCGTCCAAAACATTTGCGATAGTCACACAGCCATAGATCGTGTTATTCACGAAGACGCGTGACTTGACTTGAATGTCGTGTTATTAAAGGTTAGATTTGACAAATCTACGCGTCATCGTGGATGACATGAACGGTTTAAAAACGTTCGGGAAAACGGGCGTCTTTCCGCTGCACATAATGAAAGTTAACAATATGTTAACAATAAGAAAGTTTTTTTGTATTGCATTGTTGATATGTTTATACGACTGTTTGGTTTCTAAATAAATAAAAAAAAAAATGGCCAAATTTTACTAAAGCGTTCATCGTATAGCTTTTAGAACGTAGAAGGCTTAAAACAGAAAAGAAAAAACGAGAAGTCACAAAACCTTAACTCACACTAAAAAAAGTTTTTGTCCAACTTATATTATATGTGGTTATTATACTAACAAAATTAACATTAATTAAACTCAAGAATTGCGATATACATAGAACCAGAATATGGCTTATGCACATAAGCCGATCAATATGCAGACCCATATCATACGGTCATTCAAACCAAATCTAGATTTCACCACTGCATCTTAATAACATTATCTATCTTAGGCAACTGAAACTAGTTTTTTAAAATTAATAATCAACTGTCAACCTTCATATTTAATTTAAATTATGTATATTAATCTCTTGGGAATTGCTACTAAAAGGTGAGGTCAATCAAGTTGGTATAAAATTTATAGCCTGCTGTAGGCTTAGCACAGGAGCGCCGCAACAGAATTTCGCGCGCGAGATGAACTAAATGTCTTTCCTAACTGTATTAATTAGTGAGGGACGGGTAGCCTGTCTCTCGCACGAGATACTGACGTTAATATGTGCTGATGAAGACTTTTGAGTACCTTTCAGTGAATGTCAAATACTTACTAGACAGTAGATAACACAGCAGTGACCAAGTTGTCTCGTATTTTAATTAAAGATCGATGAAATTCCATTCAAAAGGGACATTTTTAAGCTACATCGTTATTAGAGACAGAGAGAAAAGCGATTTAGAAGCAAAAATTAAATATTGTATTCTTACGTAACTTAGTGACTTTTAAAGTAGTATCATCATTAGATGTAAGTACCTGTAAAAAAACAATGATAAAATGAACAACCAATGTAAGACGTCATTAGTATAAAAATGGGGTAGGTATGGTACGTGAGTAAAACGGATGTCTTATTTTCACACCCAGGTTTGACAGGTGCAATTTAAAGGACTTAAGTAAGTTACACTGGTACTCTTTAAAACCGGGGTGTTAAAATTTAAAATAAGACATCCGTTTCAGTCACGTAACGTTACGTTTAGTGAAGTCGATGCCGATAAAATAATGAAACTCCACATCACCGTTATGTAATATTTTAATATAATATTCGTTTTTTATAATAAAATGAACTAAATTAATATTTGTATTAATTTTAATGATTGTCAGAATAAAGTCAGTGTCAGATGTCGGATATTATAGTCAAAATAATTTTCGTTGTCTTGTAAATAGCTAGAAATATATGCAAAGCAAAAGCATTCGACTTTTTAATGATGAGTCATATTTGTTATCATGATTTACAAATTGCTTGCTATCGATAACACTTCAGTCGATATTTAATTAATCACTAGCACTGGTATGTTTTTGCCTTCGAAAAAGCGAGCTTCACTTATTTTCCAAACATTGATTTGTTTCTCAGTCTTGATTTTCCTTGATTTGAACGCGTACGCGCAAACGCTGCCCAACGCTGAATAATACCCGTATTGGGCAGGTATAACGCGAGTCACCCTTTGATTGCATCAGGATCGCACATAATGTAACATTATTACGACAAGTGACAGTGAAACCCGAGGTACTTAATGAGCCATTTCGCATTTTAGTCGTGTGAATAAGTACATTTGCACCTTTCTCTCGTGCTTTACGATATTGACGAGCTTCTTGCTTAATAGCAACTTCCAATGAGGTTTCTATTATGTCTCAAGTCTCAATAACATACTGATAGGAATGGCAATGTGATAGCAGAAAGTGAAGATCTGATCTTGTACATTACTGTTTATGAAACACAAGTTTCATTAGACCCTAGGTAAATGTATAATTCCAAGTCAAAATAAGTAGGCATCTGCTATTTAAAGCTATAATTGTCGTCTGTGAATTTCTTTATATTAACCGTGTTTTTAGCGGGAGATACTTAGTGAAAATTTTCGCAAAAAGATAAGAACTACGACTACTTATTCATGAAATTTTAAGTAACTCGACCGATATTACCTACATATAATTTACAGACCAACATAATTATGTAATACTCATCGTCTCTACTTAATTTATTTTAAATAATGAATCTGTTACCTTAGTCTAGTAATTATATACTTAGCGCCTCGACTCCCGAATAAGCGAGTGTACCAGATAGTATATTTACTAAAATAATAAATATGGCGGTGTTGTCCCAGAGCCGCGAGTTCTTACCTCGTCTAAGGCGGGGATTATGAATATTTTGGATAGCAGACTTCTCTGCCGAATAAAAAAAAAGTATAAATTGTATACTTATTAGTTTTTAAAATATAGGAATTGTAAAGCAATATGTTGCGCAACAAGAACTGTACGCACAGTTTACAGGTCTTTAAGCGGTGTAACCCGGAAACGGCGTTATTCATACTATTCATAGTTCTGTGGGCCGGCGCTCGCGCTGCCGACTCTCACACAGAAAGTCTTAAGTCACATACTATTACTGTGAAAATATGACCTTTCCCATTTCAAGGTAGTATAACCTTTCCACAGCTTTAGATATTAATGCTTGCGCGTTACTCTGACGAACTGGAGATGCTATAACTCATGGTAAAGATCGTTTTGGTACTATGTTACGTCGGAAACAACTTAGTTGTGTCGGATGATATCATATGCTTAGTAAATTAGTTGTACATAGTCCCCATATAGTATACTGTTCAATGATATATTTTGAATTTGTGTTGTTAGTTGTTTTTAGGAAATACTTTACATTTGTATGATTTATTCAAACCGAAAACATACTTAATAAATAACAAAATTAGAATAAAATGTAACATAAAATTAAAAGTACCCCTAATATCTACTAAAACTAATAAAACAATCAAGGGTGACCTAACCTAATAATAATATTTTATATTAGGCATAATGTTAGCCTTGTGGTCTAATATTTATATTCGGATAGGTCGCACGGTCCGACCGTCGACCGATGCGGAAGGTTTGCCATTTATAAGACCACTGGGTACTGGCCTTTTTAAAACGATAGCGTCATCATTTTTACATAACAGGCAAAAATGTAAAGTTCCAAGTATGGCTAATACCTATGTTGTTGTATTTCAATAACGACAGATAGTAAATATAATATATCGTTTGATTAGCGTATCATATTTCCTACAAGTCAGCTACCCTTTGATCTCCGTAGACGGTTAACTACTCAATAATTAAAGCCATATCTCAACAAAATCAATAAAAGCAAACGTGATACAATATCTCCGATTAAAATAAATTGCATCAAATCCCAGCCTCCCAGTTTAAGTGGTCACTAATCGCCTCAACGCAGGCCCACAGTAAATCAACATCGAGTGCTCGGTACCTGTCTTTTAGCTAAGTAATATTTATGTGGTAGCTTCGCGTATATTGCCAAAGGAACCTGGGAACTTAATCGCATTATGCTCTTTAGTTGTGAGTTATGATTTTGGTAGGATATGTGCTTTGGTCGGTTGTGAAAATGAATTTGAGGCGATAGTTATGAGCGGTATACATATATCGTGTCATTCACGAAGACGCGTGCCTTGACTGTATTCTCACGTTAAAAAGGTTAGATTTGACAAATCTGCGCATCATCGTGGATTTCACAAGCTATATGCTTTCTTTGTGATATTGTTTTATTGTTTTATTGTGTTATCTATTCTGATATGATAAATAATAGCAATAAAAAAATGCAAAAATGAAGTGGAATATTTCAATCGAGCTTCGTAAACGATCGTACCTTTCCTCCTTTAGCTGACCGACCTAATCAGATAAAGAAAAACACTATAAGTATATTATTATGTTAATATATATTATTAATATATTTTTCATTGGAATCGGATAAATCTTACAACAGGTTATACGACTTGTACCTCTGTCTTGTACACACACACGGACAGCTACAAAATTCATTCATAAAGTGGATATACACTTTTGCAGCTCGCTGTATTTATAGGTTGCTGTAAGTATTTTAATGAGCCTTTGCATATAAATGATTAATATTTTCAAAATATTTTTATTTTATTTTATATATATTCATAAGCCATAAATTGTACGTGATGATGTTATGCAATGCAAAGAAAATAATTACAATTTTACCCAGAGGGTGTAGAGGGTGCTCCTTATCTTGTGGACAGTTTATATAATATATAATATAATAATAATAATAAATTCTTTATTTCAAGTTTAAAAACTCATACAATACAATTAAATAAATAAAACAATAACATAAAATTAAACATAAATTGAAGCAGATGCTATAGACAGATCCTTTGTTATATACATTCATATATTATTTACCATTTTCATCCAGGTGCACGGCTGTCCAGTGCTTTTGGATCTTATTGCTCGGCTATTGCTTAATAATATTCGCTTAAGCTATAGGGACATAACTCATAACAAATTGTTTAAGTGCTGTCAAAGGCGAACTACCCCTTAATACAAACAGAGATGAAAATGCAGGACAATACCTGCACTCCAGTTCCACAACTTTCATAAAGGGGTGTGCCTCGTTCCAACTGAATGTAATTTGCAGAAATACATTACAAATTAGCTTGTTTACATTACGAGCACAGCGCCATATCATTGCAACTATTAAGTAAGAAAACAGAAATATGGGCTCCATTTGAATTGCAATTGCTCACGAGCAATATAATATATTTTATTGAACGTGGAGCCGCATACACGTTAAAGAAAATTTAACACATAGGTTAAATAAAAGTTATTGTAATCAGAATACGCCTCACAGAATGACGCTTATATTGCAGCATTTAATTTTCTATATCACACTAAGTTAGAGATAATTAAAATCACGTTTGTTTTGTATAGGTCTCTAGATAAGAAATTATTACATTATTTATTAATGTAGCGATTATTCGCTTGAGATATAGCTTGCTCACATACAAACGGACAGATGGACTGCTGATGATGCTTTGCAATAAATTATCAACATCAAAAAGAGCGTAAAGACATGCGCCACGACAGTATATGACTTGCGATTAACGTCGTGCCTGAACTCAACTGGGAGTTGGTTAGGAGTTGTATATATAGTAATTGACAATCGGAACTCGACGACAAACGTGCTAACGCCATCTATAATACAGCCAGTTACAGTATTGTGGCACGACGTAGTCAATAACAGAGGAGACCCTACAAACATTTACGAGTACGAGTACATTTATTGCGCATCCTATGAATTTCTCAAGGATGAGATGTTGCATGTTGAGTAAACATGCAACAAATTTTATCCAAATATTTAACCTATAATTTGTTTGAAGTTATACTAAGCGTAACATATATTGCCAATGTACGTAAGTACAGATATGAAGTCTCTGCATTGCGGAAGGGTAGCAATATTTACTGTAACGGCGTGTACGCAACGATATCGGCTGGAAACAGGAAACACGATGCACGGTGCTATTCCTATTGCCTACCAAGTACTTACATGAAAGATGCCGGCTCAAAAAAAATACTTTTTTATATTTAATATATTTTGATGTCAATACATTAGTTATAACAAATATCGGGAAATGTTAATCGAATGGGCTTGCACTTACACTCGCATCGTTAAAACTTATCCAGACGCTTACGAAAACAGAAGGACCAATTTGGGTGCACTTTCAAACTAAACCCTGAGGCTATTATAAAAATATACTGATTTGACTGACCTGGCCATTACAAAGGCAGCGATCTGGATGATACCACGTCGGACACTTGACGGAAATTGGCGTCTATCATCTAGTATATTAATTAGCTAACGTAGTTAATATGTTCACTACGTCTATTATTGCTACTCTTGTCAACCCGTAACAAAATGGCAAATAGTATCTCTATGTCACATTACGGTGGTAAGTCTAAAATATCGACTCGCCTGCACACGAGCAAAGTTAAAGGTGCTGGTCATCCGCGCGGACCGGCGCCTGAATATTTCCGGGTAGTCGTCGTATAGCTATGCAATCCTGAAGTATCACGCACATGTTCGTATTTAATAATAAGGCAGCTGACTAAATATTGGCAAATATTCAAATATCAGGCTTTGCTAGGCAGAGCTGTGCTTAAACCTATATTCTTACTGCTTTGCCACGGTTGTATCTTATAACTAGGATTTAGTGAAGTTAGACTTATGCCTAAATTTTCAGTTCCTGTTGTTCAACGGTTCCTAATTTCTATAATATAATCATTTTTAATTTTTATTTATTTGGTGATCCAACAGCTGTGACTTTAACATAGAAAAATATAGTAGATACAGGAAGCCAATTATAGGAAGTCACAGGTAGTGACATAATACTTTACATAATTATAGGAATATATTTTGAAAGGAGACTTGTCAGGGATTTTCTTATGAATAAAAGTGGCAGCCACCGTGAGTAAAACAAAGAAAAAGCAATAGACCTGTCAATACACGATCCCACTATGTATGGGGTACCAGCCACTGATTCACTAGCATGATATTGCGCCGCAAAAGAGAATAATTTATCGACATTTCGTGAACATCGTATTTACATCGAAAGAGAAGATTTAACGTGTAATTGTTAAAGGTTAATTTATAATGTATTCATGCGTCTTGTGTTCGTTGTTAACAGTAAAGTATGTTGCGGTTTAAGTTTATTTATATGTAGTATGACAAATTAAAACGTACGGAACGGACGACCATCAAATAAAATGACAGAAAATCAATCAGCAACTTTAATAAAATAAACCACACCAACCTATCAAAATTAAATTAAATTATTTGTTGGGAACGCTCGCCTATGTAACACAATTATTACTGCATTATTTAAAAACATTAGTGTGTGTACATACAAAAAGCAATATAAATTTTATTTTAACGTGAGTTATGTAGGTATTGACTTATCGATCTATGCAACATCGCGCGTCGGTCCGGCACGCACTTGCCTCCATCATTCTTACACAACAGACAATACAAGTTCATAGAACAGCGTCAAGGAAATCAATATACAACTCAGTCGGATTGAGATATCGGCTGCACGCACGAAAAGCCAACTGATTAAACCAATGGCCAGCTTTCACCGAGATTGTATGCAAACTGGCGTCATTTAAATAAACAGGACATAAATTTTCCGCAAGGCAGAATCATGCCCAGATATGCTACCGTATTCCGCCTAAAAGGATTTTAAGATAATGTGTTAAAATCACAATTTATAAAACTTTATCGGATCATATTGATAAAACTTCATTAATGTACGATTTTGGACTTGTGTAATAAAATTCGAAATCTGTTCTTTTTGGTCATTGCTTACTCGTAAATTAATGTATCCGTTGAGTTTTTTAAATTTTAGAATGATACTTACATTTAGCTACTTTGTAATAAAGGTGCTAAATGTTTTTGAATCAGTAGAGACATTTTCACAGTAGTAATTTACACATTAAGTATTCTAAATGAATGTTTATATAACACGCTTTTACTAGTAAAGTACCTAAGGACGTCTAATACGTCTATAAAATATAGATTAATCAAATTACGAATTACCTAAGATATTCCCATACCACTACTAGTTACATTATTGACCACACCCACAGCTTCTAATTACTTGGTATAATTAATACTTACTTGACTGTTTATTTACTATCAAAGAAAGTCTGGACCTGCAGAAAATAATTACAAAACAGTTAATTTAATAATTAGCAAAGCCAATGTTTCAAAGAATGACTGAAAATGTAACTCTATCTAGAACTCTAATATAATTTTCATTATAAATTGACTAATAATGCCAACTCCGTATTTCATAGAAGCTCGGAATACTCACATCTGCAATATAAGAAGTTACTAGTTAGTATTGGTTTTGTAGTAGTGTAGTATCTAGTAATTTTGTAGAATGGTTACCACGATACAAGCCATAGCATGGTACCAAATTACAAAGAAATCGGATTAGTACTTTGGCTGTAATAAAATAAAAATGATTTAATTTTTTTTAAACCTGAAGCATTTGAGGCTAAATTTTGGGTGAAAGCGCTACATATATATATATATATATATATATATATATATATATATATATATATATATATATATATATATAGGTTAATAATCCAGTAAAACGAAATTATTTTTTTCGCTAAGGGCAGTTTAGCCATGCTTACCCGGCTATACCCTTTGTCCAGATTCAAACCGGACCTATGGCAAGCTGAATTGAAGCTACGGCTACTTCATAGCTGGTCAGCGAGTCCAAGACATCCGGATGCATATAGTCCGAGCCTTATCGTAACAGTTATTAGTTAATGACACTGCCGCCCGATTAAAACAAGTTCGACAAATTGATACCATGTCGCTCCCACGTTTAAGGCCGCGACTGTTCTATACATATTTGTGTCAAAAACCAGTTATATTGATTGCAACCACTTTGAGCGAAACGCTTAACTTATTAGCGTTATCAATTCCGTATTAATCACTGATGCCGCTGACCGAATGATGGTCATAAGTCATGAAGAAAGCGATAGTTGTTTGTGTCCGTTCGGTAGCCATTGATTTGTGCCTTCTGGTCCTTTGGGCTGGTTATTATTATAGTTGGGCGTAAAGCTACTTCAAGATTAAAGTGTCAAAATTTGTAGTAAGTTAATTATTCTGGTTTTTAATAACAATGAATGAACTACTAATATTTTGCATAATGTTATAACAGACATGCGATAGAAAACATCAAGTTGTAATAAGGAATCAAAATGATGCTACAATCAACAGTGACTTTTTCATTTGAATATATATTGTGTAACAAAAGGAAATTTGAAAATTAGCATTTAACTGCTACTTTTAAAATATGTGATACCTATGCTTGAGCAGCCAAGCGTAAAATCTTTAAAAGCATCATGCAAATTGCGTTTACATTCTAATTATAAGAGTCAAAGTAAGGCCGAAGTAATATATACACTTATATATAAAGAAACACATCATCTTTCTGGCCTGCGTCAAGAAGTGGGACGTATAGGCTCATCATGATGAATAAAGGTCGTTCATCCTTATACCTCGGGTCCTAAACGGTCCCGCACTGAGTGTCTTGCCGCAGTAAGGGTTCTTTTAGAAATAAGTCTACCGGTATAGGGTGGACAAGGCACACGTGGTACTTCTGGAGTTAAAAGAGTATATATACCTATACTCTCGCGGTAACTGCTTAGGATCAGGAGGACCCGTACGCTTTAGAATCTACCTTAAAATTAAGTCATAATTTTAGGCAGTGTCAAGTGGACTGGACCGTACAATGTCGTGACATAGCCACCGAAAAGGATGCGAGTTCTTGACATTCCTCAGACTTTCGCTTTCACGGTGGAATCTAAGGCCATTCCTTACTCAGCCACGCGCTAATAATAGACCAAGTTTATCCCCCAATCTTTTTGGTTATCTCTCCGTCGGGTCACTTATAGAACGTTTAAGTTGTTTAATGCCGTTGAAGTTTACTAGCGAATGGATTAGATTAGTGGATTCCGTTCTGATTGTTTTGTTTGAAAATTGCTGCTTAGGTAGTAAAACAAACTATAACGAAAAAGGCAAGATAGTTGTTTTTCGATAATGGTGCGTATAATTTTGTATTGGTAAGGCCGTGTTTCTGTTATGTATCTGTTATGTGTATGTACAAATAGTAAACCGCCGGAAATTTAATAAATGGAGGCTTACAAAAGTAAACTGACTAACGAAAGCCTTTTATATCAGTTCAAGTGTGTATTCCTGACAATGACAAAGCACCATGCGCAATGCTCTTAAAAAGGCAGTCACTTGGCTACTTTGAGACGCCCGTTTTGACAATTTATTTATAGCTCGCCATGCTTTAGTTAATATCCCGTAATAAACTATTACAAAATGCCGTTTACGACTTGAGTGTCTATTTCAACTATTGTTGGCTACTGGTTGCGCAAGCAAAACCGTATGGCGACGTATGATGGTGATGTATGGTTTGGTGTTGTGTGCTTGACGTTGATTATCTTGACTTTAAATGTAATTTATCGCTAAAGTAATGAAATACAAATAATAAGTAAAGGGTACAGAAAGTATTTACAAAAACAAGAACACCTCGGGTCAGGAATAACATTACAATCGATCATCTTTTTGCTTTTTTCGATCCAAAATGGTAATAGTCTGTTAATTACTGCCAAAGCTTGACTTAGGATCTTTGAATTTCAATTTATTAAAAGTCAGTTTCACTAGATACGAGTATTACGTTGGGTCTTCCTTCTTAATAACATTTGTGTTGTATGTAGTCACAAACGAATTCTTCGTTCCTATTAATTCACATTTTTTCACTTAGCAAGTAGTCCGCATACATAAATACTAGGTGTTTCCAATACTAAAGAACAGGAAATACACCATTCCTTTGTACTTCTACACTACGTAAATAAATTCAGTCTAAAAAAATCATATTTGTCTACTTAGTCGTAGTTCACAGAATCTGCCCACAGCTGTATTGTTGGTTCGGAGAACTCATCTTGAGCCGAAGATCACACGCAGGAAAAAGAATCGTGACGACATTTTCTACTACAAAACTAAATATAAACTGCATAATTGTTTATATTTAGTTTTGTACTCAAATCATCAAACACTTTTCTAAAATAATAAACTTGTAATCGATTCTTAAACACTTTGTTTACGTTTTTGTTTTAATGTGAAAATGATGATTTCATAATAGCAATTAGTGACGAAGTTTTACCATAGAAATAGTAAAGAAAGTTTTAATAATTTCCGAATTAATGTGTCGAAGTCACTTAAGTTTCATTTCATTTCATCGTAACAAAGAACACACCTATTCTCGATAGTTTACACAACACTGTCTAGACACGTCATGAGCTGTCACTGTTATCAATCAGATGAATAACGTCGTACGTGCCAAACATATCAGAACTTTCCTTCTTGTGGTCCTTGGCTTCAATGATGCGATGGCATAATTACGATCACCTAATACTAGAAATACTATGTATTAGGTGATCGTCAATAACTCAGTTATATGAACGAGTATTATGATAGATACTCGTTGTCCCTTTCAGTTTTCGTAAGATAAAAGATGAAAAGCGACAGCGCAATACGGAACTGGAGAAATAAAATTATTTCACAGCACACATAATAAATTATTTCGTACTCTTTTGTTGCTTTATATTTGAGTGCAGGTAATTCAATAAACAATCAGTAAGCTATCTCCAATACGTCCATATATCATCGAGAAGTAAAATCGACAGACGCGGAAACGTTCAGGGCATAAATAATAAAATCACTTTAAAAGTCATCTTATTTCATGTCCCGCGCGTGTGTTTTAATAACTGATGGTAATATTATGCGTAGTCAATTTCGGGTGGGTGGTCGAACCGAGGCCACAATGCGAGCCCATGGAAAATACATTACTTTCATATTAGGTAAGTCAGGATTCAACTGTCGGTCATCGGCTGTTTCTTGGGAGCCGCTACGGTTGACGTATTTTTGGGGTGATTCAGAAGTCGGATGGACTATTCAGGTATTTTATTTACTCACATCACATAGTACCATTATTATTTAAGTACGGAAATTAATATAACATAATAATTCAGACCATCTACACCGTCCCACTGTTCGACACATCAGACCTCCACTTGTGCACGAGACTGATTAGGCTACAGGCCAAAGCGGGTTGGGGACTATATACATACACCTCTTGGCCACGCAGCCAACGTGTCAATCGTTAACGCTCCGTAGCCAACAAATGCAACTGTGACTGTTGCACTAATATGAAAGAGTGATAAAGAGAGATGACCACGCTATGCTATGGAGCGTTAACAATTGGCACGAAGGCTAAGCACCCCGAATTTCTTCGTGGCTGTGTTTCACACTCACGGTGCATACCTTCATCGAAAAACGACCGATAATCTAATTCTATTTAACTAACTTTTGAAGTCATAAGAGGCTAATGTAAGAGACACGGTAGATGCTATTAGCTAATTAACACGAAAAGTTCATAAGCATATCGTAAACTGCTGAAGGATCTCAAAACTAATTTAGCGTAGACTGAGGAGTGCGTGAGAGTCACTTTCGCTGTCCTTATAGTCCCGCGCATCGTGTCTGGCCCTTTTCGGTTCTTCCGTATATAGAAGCGCGGTTGATATGGTTTTGATAATTATACCGTGGTTTACTAGAAAGTTGGTGGTCATATGCTACATTAGGTATGCAATTTCATGTTTTATATTGCATACTTTCAATTAACATTTACCTGATACAATTGTATACATTCCACCAATACGTTCATTAAAACCTATTGTTGACAGTAAGTATTAGTAGGTACTTACAGTTTTATACACCTGTTTTTATTTTCAGTGGTATAAAATTTAACAAGGTATTTTTATTCATGATTTTAAAGTGAAAAACACGAAGTGAAAACATAAACGTTAGATTTTTTCTAGGATCTCATTCAAAATTTGTAAGCTCATATATTGTTCATCTAAACTCCTGTTCCGTTTCTAAAATCCAGTTTCAATTCACTTGCTCGTTACTTAGTATATTGATATGCAATTAATTGTTTCCTGTATCATGGAGGTAAGTAGTTATAGGTATCTAAGTAGCCAGCCCAAGCAGAGGAAATATATAGAAAAAGGAAACTATAACATCAATGTGTATGTGCTGGATTTTTGATTAACAAATACCTATTAGTTACCTAGCAACAAAATACATAAGGTATGTATTCATTTGATTAAAATCGCGCACATATCATATTTGGTAAGCGCATCAACGTTATGCACAGATTACGAATATTAATGCAATATGTAAACGCATTAATAACTGCAATCTGCACGTGGATATTAAATTTACTGTCACATTACTCTAATGTACGCCATAACGCAGGCTTTCGCATTGAATTCATCATAAAATTTGATTGCCTTCGCTTTCACTGCCCTTTAGAGGTGCGTGGACATGATGTCACTGGCTCCTATTTAGGACTGACGATTTGCTCCGGCAACCTTAGCGTGGAATTTAATAGCGTTTCTCACGGCTGTAGATTTTAATCAGTGCTTTGTTCTTACAAACTTTGTGATTTCAATAAGGGCTTCCTGAATGAGCAGCATAATATGCCACGCGAGTTTGTTGCGACATATCAAAGAAGACTTAAGGCATCCTGTTCCACATTTGGGTTAAATAAATACACGAATTGTACCTATGTGTGTTTGTAAATGTGCCTTACCTTATTCCTTGGTGAAATGCAGGCATTCAGTTCTTCGAATTCCAAATACCAGAATGCTTAGGTAGGTACTTTTTTGCTTTAACTTAATAACTAATCACCCATCGCTTAATCACCATCCCTCTTTAAATGTTTAAGAAAAACTTGAATTCCAGCTAAAGTAAGTTCTCAGATACGTAACAACGAATTTAGCTGTCGTGGTCTAAAGAGCTTATATTTGTTTGAAAGTTACACGATCCTTCGGTAAGGAACACAAGAGCGTCAGTACCAATCCCATTATTATTTGCGTATTTATTTGTTTTGCAATTGCAATACGTGACTTATATGCCGTGGCGCCAACATCTTGTCATCGGTAAAAAGTTGTTTGCTACAAATGCTTCGCAAAAACTTGATCGATCTCCCGCTGAGAACAATGTAATAGATACGACTATCTTCAGAACAATGGCAGGTAAGTACAAAATCACACGGCGCAATAGTTTTATTTCACAAAGGTCAACGGTGCAGGTGAAAAAGTTCATGGTAGATGCAAAATTGGATGGCATTTGCTATGCAGATTCGATTGGTAAAACAAAAGCGGATTTGTAAGACCTTAAAATTTGTATCCTTGCTTAACTATTAGACCACGCTTTTAAATAGAGAGATATTAAACTTCAAGGCAAGACAAAGGTAACTTTTGAACAGGAGGAATTAAATATTAAACTTTAGAAAGTAGTGAAATTTATGTACATTGTTCACTTAAACCGTATCCAAGTACCATAGGTATACCTTCTACGTGGTATGAAAATTTGGAAACCCGAAAAAACAGAATTCGACTGTTTACTGCAATGATTGAAAAACATGTACTACATTTTTCGAAATTAAATATAAAAACAGTCATTGCTTCCTTTTAGTAACTATTTGAGCGGAAGGGTTATATATTAAAATTCAAAAGATGCAGTCCGCGTTATAAGCTTTTGCATGAGAACGAGACGTGTCATAGGTAAATTTACAGCCTTACTAGAAATATACATATTATAATGGAGTGACGCTGACGTCATTGCAAAGCCTCAATTAATATTTTTAGCCACCGTGGCAACTTGGCACGACTTATTTTAATACCGATCTATTGAACGTTACACGGAAGTCCTAATAAGTGCTCCCTCAGACGATAGATCGGAGATAACGACGTTGAATGTCTATATATTTGATTGGATAATGCAATTTAATTATCGTACATTAAACCTGTAATCACGGCGCTGAGTGACTTGTCTAATAAAATGCCTGAAGCATTTAATGAGTTGGAAGTAGAAACGTGGAATCGTTTGATTTACGTTTATAGCGAGTTGAATTATGATTCGTTTCGAAGGGAAAAGTTGGTCGTTAAGGATATTTACGATAATAAATAAGCATGGATTTTTTGAGTATAATAGTAGATAATGCATACAGGTAATTTATAAATGTAAAACTCAACCAAAAACTAAAAAATGTAATCCCCATAAATATAATTTTCTCAACTGAATCGTATAAGTAGTTAACGGCACTTCAATCTATGGAGCTTAATTTAAGCATTTTTATGCATTTTAGGGATGTACAAAAAATGGCAATTCGTAGTAACAGGCTTTAACGAATATCATCGAAAAAGATCAATAAAAATGGCGCGAAACACACAAACTGGTCGTTCGATATTCAAAATTGGAGCGAATCGGAATACCAAAGTGTTTTGTTTATGGTCATTGTGCAAGCGCATGCACGTCGAACAACGAAAACCTTTTTTCTCTCGTTACACTGGCAACAATGGGTCAAGTAAATGGATGTGGTTAAACTCCACGTCAAAGAGATGTACACGTTTTAGCCTTATTACAATGGGAAAAGGTGCAAATGTGTAAGCAAATTTTCGACATCGACGGACCAAGTAGGACGCAGTCCGAACGTTGTTTTATGCTGTAGGTATCTGCCCTTTAATTTCGATTTTATCGCGGAAGTTTTTTGTGATAAAGAATATAAAATAAACGTGAATGTGTTTACATACATACTAATTTACGTCAAGGAATCTGAAATGTATCTCTTTATTGGCTGAGGATAGATGGAATTCTTTGTTTTTTTTTTGCGATATCCGAAAAACTTAACTTTTTATTTTTCTTTATTTACTTCATACGTGGAAAACCAACCTTCAACATTTCTACAAACTATGTACAAGATTTTTGCGACAAATTCAATATCGTTCATGACAGCCAAAACGGTTTTCGAAAGAAAAGATCGACCAATACCAATTCCAAAATGAAATATTAAATATAATAAATGAAAAGAAGTACGCCGTTTTACTTGACATGAGCAAGTCATACGACTAAGTGACACACCAAATTATTTTGAATATACTACATCAATTAGAAGTTCGTGGCTATGCTCATGATTGGGTTTCATCATATTTGAAAAATCGTAAGCAAATTGTAGAAGTCGAGTATCACGATTTCGAAAAAAATATGATCAGTGTTGTTAGATCTAGTAACCAAATAAGAAATAATTCTATACCACAAGGTAGCGTGTTAGGATGTATCTTATTTTTGTTATACATAAATGACTTACCTAATGTTTTGTATCATAAGTGCATCCTCTACGCAGACGACATAACTGCCGTTATTAAGTGTAGCAATAGGGAAGATTTAGACATACAGTTACAACTATTTTTTGACCAGATAACAAATTGGTTTAGTGATTATAATCTTATGCTAAACGTTTCTAAGACATAGTTGATCCAGATTATACCTCGTCAAAAAAACCCTTAAACATTGAGTATGTCTACAATAATAATCAAATAGCAACGGTTAGCTCATGTTCTCTATTAGGAGTTGAGATCGACTCTGGACAAAACTGGAAAGCCCACATAGAAAAAGTATCGGGAAAACTGGCTAGGTTTACATTTGCACTTTGTGAATTAAAAAATGTACAAATTTACATACCACCACTATTGCATACTATGCTTATGCTCATTCATTGTTACGCTATGGTCTTATATTATGGGGCAACAGCGTGCATGTTGATAGCGCATTTAAACTCCAAAAAAGATGCATAAGGATTTTAGTAAATATTAGTAGTATGGAAAGTTGTAGACCACATTTTATTCGTTTGAAAATTTTAACTTTAGCTTCAATTATATTTTTGAACTGTGTAAATTTGTAGGTAAGGAATAATCAACAGCTATTTAGGCAAGCAAAAGACGATTGTAGTTTGTGTCAAAACCTGAGAAATACAGATAGGCTAGTAAGCTCGTTCACTAGATTACAAATTGTTAGTGCAGGCACACATCATATATGTGTAAACATTTACAATAAGCTACCAGAACATATAAAAAAAATAGAAACAAGGACTTTGTTTTTAAAAAAGCTTAAAGGTTTACTTGTTACCAATTGTTTTTATTATTAAGTAATGAATACTATAACTTTAATGAGTCTAAATAATCATTTTAAGAGCCTATAAATATGTAAACTTTCTGCATGATAGATGTTGTAGATATTGCATGCTACATTTTTATTTTATAAGTACATAATATGACGACTGGTTTGGCCTAGTGGGTAGTGACCCTGCTCACGAAGCTGATGGTCCCGGGTTCAAATCCTGGTAAGGGCGTGTATTTGTGTGATGAGCATGGATATTTGTTCCTAAGTCATGGGTGTTTTCTATGTATTTAAGTATTTATATATATTTATATATTATATATATCGTCGTCTAAGCACCCTCAACACAAGCCTTATTGAGCTTACTGTGGAACTTAGTCAATTTGTGTAATAATGTCCTCAATTATTTATTTATTTATAATAATGCAGTGCCCTGACAGGGTTTGTGGTAAACGTACTGTTTTCTAGCTATAAGACCTAATATTGTATACCCACAAAAGCAATCAATAAATTAATTATAAATTATGAATTACAATATAATTTACAGTACTTATGGTGCTACTTCACCGCACTAGTGTGATAATTAGCACATTACTTACGTAACTATGTCAAAAATTTATAGGGCCATATGTACTGTGAAATGTTGTACGATACATGTACGAATAGGCATTTCGCAACTCGTGTCGATTTAAAACACTCTCTTCGGTCGTGTTTTACTAAACCGCACCCGAACCTGCGAGCTGCGCTTGTTCACATAAAGCTATTTTATTAAAATAAAATTCTGTACTTGCTTGCCAATTTAGAGTAATGAGAACAATGTTCTCATTTGATAATAAAAAGGTCCTCTAAACCAGATGCGACAAAGGTGTCATCTTAAAAATGTCGGGTGTCTGCATTTTATCTCGTGATCAGACTAACTATGCAGCTGCTCTGCAGTTGTCTAAAAATTCTTAACTTTTATTTCAAAAATAGTTTGTTATACATGTTTTTTTTTAAACCTAGCGGTATAAGTGCAAAAATCTTCGTCTAGACGTAGTGAGAAAGACGGGTCCCAGACAACTTTGATCCCGGATAATGTAAGGTTCCAGGGGAATAAGAATTGGAAGATTCCTAAGCCTTCAAGCGTGCACAGAATTACCGACACTACCAAGTATTACGTTTGGATAGGTATTACACACAAATTTTATCTACATACATATGTGCATGTCTAATGATATGCAAAATTCAAGGTGTTTGAAACCCTATACCGAACTCTATCTTTTTGATTTGACTATAAAAGATAGTGCAATGTGATTAAGATAAAATTGGTATAAGCACTTTTGAGGAAGAACTTAATAAAGCTTCTTCCATAAAGCGGACGAGCTAGGTCGATTTCAACCACCATATCGGTACACCACCGTATGGCTAGCTTGACAACTTTCAAAACTACGTGGATTATAGGATGAGCCGCAATTGATGACAAGTGTTCATGTTAAAATACAGTAACAGAATATTCACGTTTTACCATAGGTAAAAAAAGTAATTGACATCATAAATGTCGATAACATTGATATATATATAAAGACGTGTCTTACGGGCAATAAAAATGGGGCCAGTCGTGCGGTCTAACGCTATAACGCATTTGGTTGATGAGTTCGCATCACGCGCGCGATTGGTCGCAACTAGTTGCGTTAGACCGCACGATTAGCTAGAATTTGTGAGTGACACCACTGAACTAGCACCATTCTTAGTGCCCGTA
This sequence comes from Cydia pomonella, assembly GCF_033807575.1. Lineage (NCBI taxonomy): Eukaryota > Metazoa > Arthropoda > Insecta > Lepidoptera > Tortricidae > Cydia > Cydia pomonella. The sequence goes on along the minus strand of NC_084711.1, from coordinate 4,650,933 downwards.
AGGCCTGTCCTTAAATATATGTCAATGATCGATAAGATGTTTTATATTTCGGTTGGCTAACCATAATTAAGTATAAGTGCATTAGTTTAAGGTTCATATCGTTAGTTATTACTGTAATTAAGATTTTCCGCTTACCATCAATAAAATAATTACAAAACAAACTGGATCATACCTGTAACAAAAACGGACACATCAGTAATTTACCGAGAAAATTACAATTCTCTAAGAAATTGACACCAACATTATGATTTTATTTATGATATGTATTTAAGGACCCATCAATTACATTTGTATGCGTACTCTTATGCGTGCATGTTATCTTATTGCCAACAAATAAATATCGCGACCAGTACCAGGTTTTGCTAAAAAAGAATAAACTTGAAATAAGACCAAACGATCTTATTCTACTAGAACCAGTCCCCGCATTTAAATTCTTGGTGTACTTTCGTTGGAACTATTTCATTGTCCTTTTGTGTAGATGCATCTTAGATACAAGCTTTATTTAAAGGGAAAGGTGGATTCAAAGAATCCATGTCTTGCAGATAGTGGGGTACAATAAATTGTCTGATGAGTGTTTAGAATTGTGAAGGCTGGATAAGTACTTTAAGTGTTATACGTAAGTACGTATATTATATGGCCTATTTTATTTAGGGATTTTATAATAATAGTTTTACGAGTATTATCGTGGATATACATTTCGTTTCTTCGTAAAATGATCTTACAAGATTTTGTTTAAAGTAATTTGTAAAAGATAAAGTTCTGTTTCTGTTATAAATATCTAATACATATCGAACAATCTAGTCTAGTTTTTGATTGGGGATAGGACTTTACACACTATACCTGATTTCATTGGTCTGAAGTAATAATTTTCACCACACAAGCAGCACCAGCACGCAAAGGCTTTCAATGTTTCTACTTCAAAAACTGATGAGAGAGTGGAATGGAAATTATGAGTGGTTTCCTGGCTGGTGGATGAGTCATGATTTTGAATGATAAATATTTAATAGCGTTCATTTGGAATTGAATTGTAATGTTTTACAGTTAGAATACGGTGTATTTTATCTAGCAATTTGTAGATACAACATTTCGCTGTGAAAAAAGCAATATCACGCTCTTTTATCGATAAGAGAGTCGAGAAATAACAACACTGCATATATCGCGGCTAAGCAATTCATCTCGCCTCTCGACAAATCCTTTACCGATCGTCGGGCGGGGATAAATCACGAGATATCGGTCGTGACAAACGGCCACGGACCGCTGGCGATGAAGTGAGAAGGAGTGCGCTCAGATGGAAGATTTGGCTTTCGAATGTTATTGTACAATAGGATGTACAATAGTTTTCTTACATTTTGCAAATTAAGTGACTAAAACGATTCACTGCTATAAAACATGGGATATTTAAAGAAATGCGTTTAGAGGGACTTGAACCCGCTACCTACTGGGATGCCTACCTGTTCAGTTGCTCGCAAGGAACGAAATATTAATCGACTTTTAGTGAATGTCCAGGAGATGACCAGGTGGAGAGGTTGTTGAGCTACCCTAGCCCCTCACAATCAAAACAAATCAGGCTTTTTAAAAGGTTTTCCTTAACCTTGCCAATAGCGTCGGGATTTTATTGGCTCTGTTACTTACCACCGAGGGTATAAGGAGAAATATCGGCATTTTCCAGGCCTATATAGAGTATATACATTATTGATATACCTTAGTATACAGGTATTGATATACCGAGTTTTGCGATTTCGGGGTAGGTCCCATAGTAAAAGTTGCTCAGTATGACCTATGCATATATTAACCCCGTAAACTATGGCAGGTGACTACATAAATACCCTGTATGTAGTAAGTAAGTAAGTACCTAAGTAAGTAAATATTCTTTATTGTGCACCATACAGCAGCAGCTGATTCGCTAAATGTTATTTCTTATTGTTTCATTAGGTCCCCAGGGATTTGACAGTTAATAAATGCCATATCACATTCGCACAACTTCAATATTTACCCAATGCGCTTATAGTTTCGCTGCGCAGGAGCTGGCCTGTTATTCCCAATGTCAACCGAACATTCGACGCACGGAAGCCTGTAATCATAGGATCTTCCACCACGTAAGTTCGGTCAACTATTGGTCTTCTTAAGATTATGGATGTTTCTGCGATTCGCAGAAATGTATGACATAGTAAAAGTTGTTCAGTATCACCTACATATTCACCACCCCTCAGCGTATGGTCAGACATAACCAGACATAGAAATCCGTGGGGCAAAATTGTTTGACAAGTAGGGAGTTCTTGTATCGATAAACTCAACTATCGACGCTAGTTCTATATACTAGTGATCACTCAAGGGTTTGCTTGTAAAAATATGTTTTTATTAAGAGTAAAAAAATAATTTAATGATAACTCCATGTACTCTTCTTCGTTTTTAAGACAAGACAAGTCAATTTTATAATTTTACTCATCCCCAATTTTTTTCTTCGTGAATGTCCCATTTACTATTGTTAAAGTAAACGACCAGAATTTGTCCCATATTTTCGGACGTTAAGCGTCTCCGTTTTGGCTGATAAATCCATTTCAGCTGGCTAAAAGATTTTTCAATTTCTGTAGAGGTTATAGGGGCTAGCTTTAGCTTAGATACTATTACTCGGTCCCGCTTTAATCAGCTCAAAATTAAAAACTTATAAGTTGTATAGGGCCTACGTATTGATTTGTTTGAGGCGAATGCTCGTCTGCTATCGATTAACGCTGGAAACAGCATCCAGCGCGTGCGCTAATGCGACAGACAGTAATACTACCCTGTTAATCCAAAAGGTCTTATCTTCAACATTCACAAATGTGATTTAAGGTCTTTTCGACTAGGTTGGTAGAATGTCGCGCCCCTGTGGGTCGGCTGCTTGTTTGACACAGATCTACTGTCTGGAGTAATTGGGGCTTCATGTCTGGCCATCGGTTTAGCATATGTAACATTTCAAAAAAAGATTGTTACTAGTAACACAGAAAATAGACTTGTTAACTATGTGTTCATATCAAGATAGAGGACGGTTTTCTAAGTTGTAAACTTACGCAGATGGTGCTGAAATCGTTTAGAAACAAAACATATCATTAGATATGTCAACTGCCACTTTTGGTTGCACTGGGAACACATATAATCCATGGGTTTTGGGCCTCAATAAAATTAATACTTACCAATATTTTGCATTATCAGGGTTTTCCGGAAGAAAATAAAATTTCAAAGACATGTTTGGTGTTTATAGTCTCAAGTCAAACTTCGCACATTTAAACTGAATACCTCAGGCGACAAGCGTAATTGTACAAAAAACTAAATTTAATAAGCTTATTAGACAATCCGTTAGAAAATAGGATCACGTAATAAATTACACGAGTACTACAAAAACTTCTTACGAAACTCGACCGATCTCTTAACAAATATTGTATGTTCCTAAGACATTATTTTGTAAAATAAACTCTATTGTGTACATTTGTAAGTTATTAATCGATAGCATAAAAATCGTAAGATAAGTTGTTTAGTAAGTTACTAGCAAATTATGTTTTGCGCACGTTCGCGTGTAGCTGTTTTTGGGCAATTCAATTTGCTGCTGCAAATTGTTCGTTATGTTTATTGGACGGAGGTAAATATATTATGTTAGGTAATTTACGCTGAGTAAGGGTGCTTAATCAAAATGTTTGGATACAATCGTAGATGGTAGCAAACAAAGTAAAGCTTATTAAAAAAGAAATTTATTGACCAAAGTTAAGCTGTCATGAGTTATACTAACACCTATATGGTTTAATTGACGTGTTTTTAGTCACTCGCGCGACATATTTTGGAGGGCCTAGGTCTCCTTTTTCAAGCACTAACAGTGCGAGTAGCGTTCACGATGGCCGCGCTTCGCGTACCGCTACACGCTCGCGTACTGCTTTGAGCTCTAGTCAGACTTCTATAGTTATTCTAGTTCGTTGGCTTAAGTATATAACTTAAGCCCCGGATGAACTTCCAACGCTGGCGAGACCTCGCGCCGAGGCTGGTCAAAATTCGAAAGTACCCCCAAACCAATATGCGATACCATCAACATTTAATTAACCAAGTCAACGTGACACACGTGGCCTCTTTTAAAATTCTCCACTATATTTATTATGTGTGTACAGTGTGTTTATTTTCCCAAGTTACTTACAAGTTTAAGACAAAAAATAACCACATTGGACCTTGGAAAGTCAGTTCTAAAAGTGGGATTCCACGGATATTGTTTTTTTAAACATATTAGGACATCGTAGTAACTAAACATAAATTTAGTTTTCTAAACGAGGAAATGCTGCCAGCATCTACGGCACCATCCCCCCACGGTAAATGAAATGGGGGTATATACGGTAGCCGGACAATTTCTGATAAGAGCAATAGGGAAATAACGTATACCTTTATTGGTACTTCTTAGAAGAAAGTGTCCTAACATTTTTTCCTCTTATGATTTCAAACTTTTGTCACAATAAAAGAGTACAAAACTTATCTCCGTTAGGTTTTAAAATTGGATACCGATCAGCATGCCGCTCTTGTGTGCGAGCGTAACAGTATTACTGTCTTACCGGACATCATACCGGAGCGGTGTCCGGATCCGCATTAAGATGACTTTCGGATGGCAACTGCAGCTGCATTAGGGTCAAGGAGGGAACAGTGACTCGGTAGGAAATAGCGGATACGGCGGGTACACTAGCTCAAGCCATATAAGCGCGGGTTGAGCCACTGTACCTGGCTATTTTCTACCGAGCCACTGTTCCCTCCTTGACCCTACTGTAGTGGCATTACTGCTGTGGCCTTAACGCGGGCGCTATCACTTACAATTTACTTACTAAAATGACAGATTGAACTTTTAACCAACGATTCCGTGTCAAACACAAAAGCTGTCACTCGGACGCCACGTCACCAGTGTTTATTTTTTTTAAATCTTTATTAAATAAAGGGGTTTTATCATGTTTGATGATGTCACCACCATTGTTACAAATCAAAATCATAATTTTACCGTTGCTTAATTCCTAAATTGACAAGTTTGTACAAATCCGAAGTGTTAAAACTGAAATTGGACTTTATGCACAATGCCTATTTGCACTTAACTGCTTTAGGTCTATGTTGCTCTGTAGTCTGTGACGGATTAATCCGTTTTTGGCGTTGGACCTACGGCACGGATATATCCTTCGTTGGCGTCAAAAGGGTTAAATCCCGGCAGTAACACGGAATCGCTCGGAACAGATCAAGGAAATTGACACACGTCAACGCTGCAGAACTAATTCGCTGCAGTTGTCATCTGGACGCCACCTTCATTATGATAACTGTTTAAGAAATCCCGTTTACTATCATACTGAAGTATTATGTTTACTGCGTTATTAAAGCTTGATAATGAGGGCTGATTTATAGTCTTGTCGTTCTGAGGAAGTGGTTCAGGTCACTGGTGCAGTATGATGTCATGGAGTTGATAGCGATCGCGAAAAAATTGACCGGGGACTTGGTTGAAGTGGGACTGATATTTCAAAACTTAAGTATAGTTCCATTTTTGCTTGTAATTGTTGTGATTTTGTTTTTCTTTAATGAGCAATTAACTGTATTGGTTTATAAGAAACATGTACCGTTTGTGCCCAAATAAAACTAGGGGTGTTATAAGTTTGACCTGTGTGTTTCTGTCTGGATGTCAGTCTGTGGCACTGTAGCTCTTAAACGGTTGAACTGATTTGAATGTTTTTTTTAATGAAATTTCTAGCGGTGCTAGGTATTAGATATATTTTATCAAAATCCATTCACTGCGTTTTTACAATTTAATAGATTATAGTATACAAAAACGCTTATATTTACAACAAATATTATATATAACTTTGTGTATTTTTTTATTTATTTTTATTTTATTGGATTTTTATTTTATTTATCTTCATTAAATGTCTATTTAGGTCTAAGAAGGTAGTAAGATTGCTGCAGGTATCCCGTGCCAACTATACTGGTATAATAAGGGAGAAGGCGGTCATAGGAACTCTAAAATATGTACTCAACAAGGAATTGGTCTGCCAATACGCGTCGGCGAGATAAATAGGTAGCTTAGTGATAAAAAAACAAATCTATACTTATGTTAAACCCAGCTTCCACATGTTAAACCCAGTTACGAACGTTAATGGTTTTGCAGATACCGTCAAAAACAAATAGGCTAATAAATAATAAGTGTAAGTCACCTTATTACGCACGCTATGGCGCTATTTCCATGGAAAGGGAACTCCATATCTAGCATATTTGTTACTAAATGCAAACATTATGCAATTGAAGATAAGAGTCCAAGAAACTCTCACTTGTCTCCGCGTTGGACAGAAGCATTACAGCATCAGCTGTGTCCTTTGCTAAATGGACAGACTCCATCTCGTAGAGTCCGCATTAGGAAAAAACGCCCTTGTTAAAGATCGGCCACACCGCTGCTCATCGTATACGCCACGCCGTAGCGTGCCTCATGCGAAACTACGACGCGTCAGCGTATTTTGTTCAGCGGTGTGGGTATGGAAGGCATGCGATAAAATCGTGACGCTTATCGCATGTCACTGCGATTCCGTACCGAAACCGTATTCTGAGCAGTTGTTAAGTGGGTAAACCACTCTGTTGCAGTTCGGAATATTCTACTCCAACAAGTTTTCTACCCCGGAAGTCAACTTTAGTAATTTTTTACTTTAAAGGCTTGCACCATACGTAATCGACTAATAAATCAACGTTAACATGGTGGCCGCGGTTGTCATACCATTGAGAACTGTCAAAATTCTCATATCGGAAAAATCGAACATGCTATGATGACTTGTTACAAGATACTTTATTGACGAAATTTTATTTTATCAATAAATTATTGAATTGAATTCATTAATTTGCACGCAGTTAGTTAACGAGGAGGTAACTGAAATGATGGATCGCGGGCGCGCTGTCATACTTAGGAAGATACGCTATCGCGTAATCGTAAAATGGTCTTCTTACCTGTATGCATCATGTAGAAGTAAGTGGTCTGTAGATAAACGGCTAACATTTAAATTGGCCGAACAATGGGCAGCACCTGTTTCTGTATCGTATCGCTAGCGATATCACCATCTGCGATCAGATCGATTGTCTGGCGCGCGCACAGTTAAGCCTACGTTACACTGTACAGGTTGGTGAGTGTGCTAGTCAAGTGGCTGTCTTAAGCCTGTTCGTAGGACTTTTCCATCAATACTATGATGATTTAATCATCGTCCATCAAAGTGCGACACTTCGTAAGTAGCTCTTAGGATAGATACGTGAGTAACAGCCACGGCCGCATAATTATGTGACAGTGACAGACCTGAACCATAACCTGACGGAAATAAGTGTTTCTTTTGTTGACATCGGCAAAATTAGTTAAAATGAACATACCAGGGCAACTGAAGAACCGCCAGCCTAGCCAAGGTGACAATCGCTATCGCTTCGACAACAAATCGCTTTGTGTCTCTCTTTCACTCTGCCATATTAGTGCGACAGTAACAGTTGCGTTTCGATCACTAAGGAGCGTAAGCGATTTGCATGTTGGCTACGCGGCCTGTACAGCTAAAAGTACTAAAATATCAGATAGAAAATATCAGGCTACAAGATGTTGAATTTCATCAACAAGATGTAACATATGACTTCACTTGTCCTGTGTGTTGTTGTGCCATATTCGTGCTATTTACATTCCTTTCCTTATATTTCTATATGTTACATATATTAGTACCAGTTAAGTAGCCGGCATCTCAAAATGTTGCCGATGCAAAACTATTGCATGCAATGCAACGTGCAAGTGAAGACAGTAACTTTCCACTGTCACGGCAGAAGCTCGCGCTGCCGACAGGCGTTAACTGGCCAGTGTATATTGCTCGTGTTGGAAGTAAATACCTCCAGCTTTTCACCCTGCTCCGAGCTGTCCATTTATTTTAGTGATGCGGCGTTGAACTTTGCGGATTGTGGGAAATATGTGGTATTTTACAAAGTACGAGTATACAGAACCAATTAAAATTCGATAAAAAGATGTTTAATTAACTTGAATTATTTATGCTCTCTGAAAGGAGTTTACAGGCTAGAGCTAAATAATTAGAGAGGCGTATAACAGAGTACTCTCTCCGGGCGGGTGTTGTGCCTGGGGACCGAAGTCGACTGAGAGTTGGTCAAAAGTTGTATATATAGTAACTGACATTCGGAACTCCGTAATGTAGGGTTCTAGTTAATTGCGATCTAGTTTGCTAACGCCATCTGTTAGAACATTGTGGCATGACGTTGGCAGTGGCAGAGGAGACGCCACAGATTCAAAATACCTATTACCTGCTTGTATGAGATCGGGCTTCACCAGACTATGTAATCAAGGAACTGATGAATGTTAAACATGGCAGCGGCAGCTCTGAGTCAAATTGTGCCTGTGCTGTGTGCAAAACGAAAAATTTGTAAGAGTTTCATATTATTTAAAATTACGATGACGTTGAAAAAGGGTGTGTAATGTTTGGTATAATTTTTTTTTGTATATATTCATTCGATATAACATCATTTGGTATATTTTTAAGGGTATAATCATTCATTACATATAATTAACATTTAATATAACAACAAAATAAATACACTTATTTTGTATATTCATCATTACGTATAACGTTTATTTCGTATATACTACATTTGATATAACACTTATTTATTATAACAATCATATGGTATAATTAACTTTTAATATACAACTCATATTATCTAACGAACTAGCAGTATAAAAATTAGAGATGGTCAAAAGCCGCAAAAAAGCAAGAATAATCAAATAGGAAGATGAATTACTGCGAGCAATGGCTTCTAATTTAAGTTTAAAATGATATTGCAAAGTTGAATGTAAAAAATATACTTATTTTTTGTATACATTGCGCTTTGTTTAACCACCTTAAACTAATTTATATCATTTTCTGTAGGGATCATAGTTCTAACCTAACCTAACCTATTTTTCTGATAGCAATCCGTTTCTTTAGGGGTCACAGTTCAAACCTAACCTACATTTGTGATAGCAGTTCGTTTCTTTAGGGTTCACAGTATAGTTCTAACCTACCCAATTTTTCTTGTATTAAATTTGGAATTATATCTCTTAATACATTATATAAAAAATAGTTATTCTCACTGTGCTTTAGATGAAATTAGCGTTATACCATTTGATTATTATAAATGTTATTTATTTATTTAATCTTTATTGCACAATACATGAAGGTACAAATGGCGGACTTAATGCCTTAAGGCATTCTCTACCAGTCAACCAATGGGTTAAACCAGAAAGATTAAGTAGGTGCAGTGTCTTTTAAAGTAAATGAATTTGTAACCGAGGCTATATATATTATTCGATATAATGATCATTATAAGAGACAATAATTATACATAATGTGTAAGTATATATAATTTGTTGTTATGTCAAACAATAATTAATCAAATGAGCGTTATTGCAACTAATATTATATCAAAAAAATATAGCGATCGATACGCACCCGTTGAAAAACGGTCCAAACAAGCCTAATCTACAACAAAAAGTGAAGGTACTACCAATTTTTGTAGACACAAAAACACAGTTTCCGGAGCCTCTGCATATTTAGAAACCAAAGTTTATCAAATACCTGTATCCATCATCATTCGGCACCACTAATGAGAGAAAGGATTTAAAATACTTTACATAATAGTTAGGAGAGAGGATAAAGAAGAAATAAAATGGATGTCTCTAAAACTGGAATGTATATTAATGGACTAACTAATCGCCGGAAGAGGCGCGTACTACTGTCAATGTATTAATCAATTAATTAAGGCAGACCGTACTATCGAAACACGAGAGTGACTTTCTAGCGAGTGGTAAAAACGATAGAAGTCGAACTTAGGATAATTCGACTTGACTAATAAATATTAGTATACTTGGAGTATTTATTTATTTAAATACAGTGAAATATTACACCAAATCACTTACACGCTAGAAAAACAGATAATTGTCATGAAAATTAGATACAAAAAACATGCAACCAAATAAAATGTAAAAATAATAATAATTACAAATCAACAATAAATACAAGTCAACTAATTACAATAATTAGAATTCAGAAAGAGTTCAGCGGTGTTGAATAAGTAAGTATGCTAAACTATCAGCGAATGTAGGCATGTACGTACTGAGCGATCATTAGGTAAATGTTATGTATTATTGATAATGCCAAAAATATACCTATCCCATGTACTATCTACTGATAATAGCATGAGTTCATGATACCTAGAATAACTAGATCCTAATCGTATTTTCAAGGGAATACAGATGCAAAAAGCAAGTTCCAATCTTTAGCTGTAATTTCTACAAAATATATAAACTATTAGCAGAATTATTTTACAGAAAACTGGCAACCCGTAGCGAAGACATTCATGAACTCTTTAAGGGGCTCCCGCGGCTTTCATCGATTTTTGACAAGTTTTGAGTCGTTACTCCTACATTTGCACTACAGATAGAATTATAAGACAAACAGCTGTAGGTTCTTCAATCTTTTACTTCCATTCTGGTCTGCCGGATTTGGAAAGATATCAATATTTTTTTTTTATGATTTTTTAAACATAGTTTAAAAACACGTTTTTCGACACTCTATTGCTGTGAAGTATCTTACATATACGAAATCTACATATTTGGGTTCGTCTTTGACGTGTCTAAAATGATTGATGTAGCACATCTGAGATATATGTGATGTATTTTGGGAATGCTGCAAGTAATTTGTGTCACACACATTTTTAAACTTAGTGCTTTAGGAATGTGACTATTTCAGCGAGGGCAGCATGATTGTATTTTAATCACCTGTCACGTTCGCACTTACATACTTGTTAGGTTGTAACAGGCGTTAAAAATGCGACCGTGCTTAAATAGCCCGCAGGACTATCAGATTCATAGATAAACCAACTTTTAAAAAATTACGTAGTTAAGTAGTAGGGGACGGTATATTAAGCAATTCGCGTTTTGACCAAACATGTTTTATTTTGCCTAAAGCCGGTATCGAGAGGAAGTATAGTGACACGAGATTACCACGCTCGATTTATGTAATCTGTTTTATTATACGTATTTGTCAGGAAATAAAGAATAATAATATAAATTTCTTGCCAAGGTGTATTTAATCAACATATTTTAAGCAGATGAAATCTTACATTGTTGCACTGAAATCGCTTTTTTACTTAATTGGACAGAGGAAAAGGAGATATACAAGTGAAACAAATACACATTTTATAAAAAAAAGTAATGTCTTAAAAATCTAAAAGCAGTAATAAAAAGTAAATTAATTAGACACTTCATGGGTGACAATAATTGTGGCGCAGAACAGGGCTCGGTGCATTATTGAATATGTACTTACGGGATTCAACTACTATTTACTTTTTTAATTAATTTTTGTAAAAATGGATCATATATAATAGTAGATAGATCTGTTCTTATGCTGTGGGAACTTGTATTGTGTAAATTAAGTTGGGCAATTTTTTTTTTATAATTTATTACATTTCTATAAGTGAGAACCTGTAATTGGCTCTGTAATTCTATTGTAAGTTCTAGATATTTTTAGCGCTGTTGGTTTTCCATATACTAAAATAAAATAAAATAAAATATTAGGTCTGCTTAAGTTTAAAGACGTGTAAAAAAACCCACTAAAACACACACACTTACACTTATTACTTTTACACTGCGACTAAAAAATAATTTCATAAAATATATAGATATTGTTTTTATGACTTGTTTTTTTGTATTGTTACCAATAAAGTTATGTTTCTCAAAATTATTTGTTGTTTTGAACAGGTTGAGGAAAGAAAACATTAAAAATTGCTTCGTGATTTGAGAAACGTATCATCTGAAGTGACTGACATTATACAAATGTTTACTATACATACATCGATATCAACAAAAAATATATAATGAAATCAGATAGATAAGAAATCCACCCAAGTGCTTCGCTATATAGCAATAAACAACTCCGATTTCTACTGAATTCCAGCTACTTAAGTCTTAGAAATTAACATACTAGCTTCGATTGTTCAACCTGGTACGTATTTCAGCAAAAAAAGTGACATTAAAGCCTTTAAGCGAACAAAAGGAGTGAAAGCGTATTAAGAACTCGGTTCGCGTAGCGTCAACAGACAAATTAACTGCCATGCAATAAAATTAGCAAGAATCCAATGAATGATTTACGATTTGGTTTAAACCTGGTGAAATTCTATAGGTAGTTAGGTCGATGGTTTAGCTTTCTAGGTTCTCATTATTACAGGAAAATGCATAAAATATAACATCAAGATGCCGATTTAATTCGATTTATGAGAATTATGACCAGATAGAAGTTTTTGAGGCACAAACGAGTGTTTGAGAAAATGAAACATAAATAAATCTGTTATCGATAAGTCAGTCTTAGATTAATAATAAAAAGATCTAACTTCTACTTGCTGTAAATTACCGAGAAATTTCAAGACTGCAAATCAATTACAAATCAGTACATACTTTTTTTATGACATATAGCTAGTACTTAATAATTAACGTAAACTATAGTATACAGTACCAAAAATAATAGAAAACTACCAATATATCAAAGAAGATATCGAACGTATTTTGTATTCCGCGGTAGCTATCTTCTTATACAATGTTAAAAAATATCTATAACGTCAAGGTAACATCGATAACAGACATGTCGATTTTTCATTTTGTCAATCACTTTATTTGGCCACAAAAACTTCTATGTCTGATAAACCTGTTCAAGCAAAATATCCTAAACGACGACAACGGCTGCAATAGTGCGTTCATTTGAACGTAAAATGCACAATTGCCCTTTCATAACTGCGTTTATACCTACACAAAATTTATTGAAAATGACAAGTTCAAATGTTTTAATAGGTAGAGTTTTGTGACAAAATAGCTATTTTAAATGAAATTTAGTAAAATAACATAATAATTTAATAATTTACCAGCTTATAATAAATTATGGACATTCTTCGCTACATAACTAATTATTGTCACACTATAGAAGGAATGTTTTTTTTTACAAATGTATAACGTATGAACTATGAACACATTATTTGCATCCATTTATTTGCTGACCGTCTCCAGTGACGAGAGTTCAAAGAATATTGACCTCGGCCCAAATATTCTCGTCAGACAACAATAAACAACCTATCCTAGATAGTAATTATCTTGCCCCAAAACATCACCATGATGTCTGACGTCGTATCACAATTTAACACTTCGTAGCTTTCATGAGTCAAATCTACTCAATACTTTCCTGGACTGTGCATTTTGCAAACGTAACTTTGTTTACTAGGTCTTATAGTTCATTTTTAATAAAAACTTGAATAGAGATACGATGTAGCAAAAGTAGTGAATAGATATCATATCGTGTACAACTTGAACGATATTAATTATTATCTGCCATTGGTCTTCGCTATCTACGTTTTTTTCTTTGACGTCTACTACTAATGTTGGAATTTAGAGATCGATAAATTTTGACGCAGTCAGGGTCAAACGAGAGTTAGTTGACATATCTGAAGAACAAAATATAAATAATCGTGATTAAAAAAATGAAAATAACAATTCTGTCATATTAGAAATCATCGCATTAGCAGACAAAAAGCAATGCACAAGACAAACGTACATAAGGTTATTAAGATACGTACGTACGTTGTCTTGTAAAGATTAATCTTTACAGATACTTTATTGACATAATACTCGTAGATATATACAGAGGTATTACTCGTACTATTCATAAGTAACTTAAATTTAAAATAGGCCCTTTTTGGTTTATTTCAAATCAGATTCATGGGAGTCGTAGGGAATCAAACAAATGGTAAGTTTTAAGTTAGCATAAATTGCACATAATAATAAAAAAAAACAACAATAAAAAAAAACTGTGTGATATTGATATGCTATACTGTATTTCTTTAGATATTTAACAAAATGTAAACAAACCACAATATGGTATTTTATTAGGCAAGAATAGTCAAGTCAACTTACAGACGTTTTACTACGTAATATTACTTAAGTAATACTTACTCAACGTAACAATCAAGCTGCTAAAATTGTGCTATTTTGCTAATAGGAATATATCGGAATTATTTGATTTATGAATAGTTTAGTAAGTTTTGTAATACTTGTTATTGGCCCTATAATTCGTTTTTTTTTTGTATTAGAAAAAAAATAAGCGATCTTGACGTGTCTTTTTATTGCAAAAAATATATATTTGTAGTAACAAAAATGTAACATTTATAAATCTTTCAAAAGTAATAGTTACTAATTTTTTTAATAAAAAGACACGTCAAGATTATTTACCTTTTTTCAAGGCAAAAAAAAGGAAGTATAGTAATGAACCTAAATCGAGACGAATTTTCCAGACATTTGAAGGTCATATCTTCAGAAGGTCTTATCAAAAGTTTCAAAACATGTAAATCGGTTGAAGCCAGAACGATAGGGGACGTATTAAGGCATTTTTTTTATTTGGTTGGTTAATTAATAAATGTTTTAAGTACCTGAAAATGTAAATAACAATTCTGTCATATTAGAAATCAGAAATCATCGCATTAGCAGACAAAAAGCAATGTATGTATTTAACTGCCTAATGAAATACATGGGACACATCACGTGTTACACGCGTGTTAATTTTTACTTATCACAAGAGATCTATTTCTCGAGTTTTCGAGGCGAGTTTTTTTTCCCGCCTCGACGAAGGACAAATTTATCGAGATTTCTCGCCTCGAGAATCCTCGAGCAGAAACCCTAGTTGTGCGAGGAAACCGCTAGTTCTTCGGTCACCAGTTATGACAACCAGACGGCTCGCGATCTCTGCAAAAAACTTGCGCGCGCGCGCGCACGCTAACCTTTAATCTTGTGTCATCGCTCTTCATCATAGTTTCTAACCATTAAGAGAAAAAGTATCGCATAGCGCATTACCTTTTTTACATTATTTTAACCAAGTAAGTAGTGTGTGTTTGCTGTTGATTTTGAATTGAATCCGCCGTTTTTAATAATCATTTAAACTCTCACGGTTAAACATAGATCGCGTCTGTAATGCAACAAAAAGTTTAATAATGGCTTATATTATTTCGACCACTTCATCAGAAACATTATAGAAGGGAAAATAAATGGAAGGAGAGGAAGGGGAAGACCAAGAAAAAGTTATATGAGCCAAGTAAAGGAGCATGTGGGAGCCGTGTCGTACCAGGACATTAAAGGGCTGGCATCGGATCGACCAAGGGGGAGACAACTTCAAGAAGAGCCCTGCTCTTAAATTAAAGAAGAGAGATATTATTTCGGACAAAAAATGGCTTATAGTACTCGTACATCTATGCAAATCTATAACTAAAATGCCATAGGAATATTTTGTTATTGGTGTGAAATATTTATAAATTCAGAGATGGGGAAAAATTTGAATGGACAATAACGTTTTAAAATTAACAAAATCATTTGCGACGTCATACTTAAAAGGCGCGCGATGTCGCCTGGCTTAATGGTCGAGGAGTTGTTTTATACATACAATGATTATATACTTACATAGCTGTTTCTATTCCAATAATTTTAAAACACTATCTTGTCTTCGTATACATATTTATGTAGGTACATCATAAAACATTTCAACTGCTATTACCCTTAAAACCTAATTGTTACAAAGGTAGCAAAATATTTTTCCATAATAAGTCAGAAAACTAGCACAACATCTCTGAATGACCAACAAAGGCTTGTTATAATAATCTTGGCAAATCGCGCTTTCGCTTCACTTGACGTATTTTGGCAACTTTTTACATTTTATTATGTTACCTAACGAGGCTAGATAGGCGGGTTCCATGATTATTACGATAATTTTGCATGGCCAGTAGACATTGTCAAAAATATGTATATATTCTTCGCCTTATTGAGATCACATAAGGTCCAAAATGTAGATTTGTCTTTCATGTTCAGGCCACGTACTTTAGTGTTTCGAGTGGTTATTGCTTAGGTTTTATGATACTTTCCTCAACCAGTGATAAAATTTATGAGTTAATCTTATTAGGTTCCTACCTTGGTTGATTGCAAACAGATTTCTCTTTCACTGTGCAAACATTGAAGTTATTATGATATCTAAAACTTTAGTTACAAAATATAATACGATTAAAATGAAAACAAATTCTTAAAATGTTGAGATGGTCCAAAATATCCGTCTGAAAATCATAATATCTCTATGAATTTAATTTTTACAATATTATGTAGTTATGAATCTTCTATTTTTAAATACTCCCACACGAGGCGATATTATTAAGTATGTATTCCTCTTGATTCTAGAATCATAATGTACCTATTTAACAGCACATCCTGATTCTATCCTGCTATATTTACGAACCTATTTGTAGCAACATCGCAGTCTTCCTTCAATAAACTCCACGGTTTAGCTTGGACACCCTAAGTCGACAAGGGCATTTAGACGTGGAATCTAATCGTAGTAGAAATAAGGCTATGGCAATAAGGCCTTTTAAATACTTATTTTGTGACTCTAGATATTCATATAGTACTTTAGTAAATATATACCAACTTATATATTATTGACTATCAAGTCACCTCTGTTAAGAAACTGTCTAGATTCTCAGTCCATACTTTGTACACTATGTACATTAGGCTTAACGGAGATAGTGGCGCATTTACACGGGTATCAGTTCTGAATGCGTAGGCGTAGCAAACGATAAATTGACGGCAAACGGCGCGGAAATGGATGAACGCAGGTATTCACAACTGTTCCGTAGTGTAAACCCGTGTAACATGGCTTATTAGACCAGGCCGGGGCCGGGCCGGAGCTTGCGGCGCTTCGTTTTCTATGGAAAGCACCACGTGATCACCGATCAGCCGCCATAAAAAATGACGTGTCGGACGCCTCGGCCCGGGCCCGGCCCGGTCTAGCATGAATTATTGTTAAGGCAAATCGAACTGAAAACATGATGTCATTTCCCGTGGGTCGCTTGCGCTAATTCATGTATGGACAAGACAAGTCCGAGGGAAATTGACGCGCGAATCATAACTTTATGACATCATTTAGATATAAATTTGATGTCAAGTGTAATTTCGAAGTAGCCTCCATGTTAATAATTAAATGTAACCAATTTACCTAACAATAAATAAAAAAATTTGCCATTTAGATATTTATAGTTCAATCAATTTTTTTTAGTAATGGCACGTGCCGCGCGAATGCAGAAAACGCTGCTGTGATGATAACCCTGGGTACTGGAGGCTTAGGTCACTTTTTCTTTCGTATATGACTTCAATTTCGAACTAAAGCGTTCTGGCTGGTCGCCTTGCATTTCCTTCACTTGCCCGTGCTCTGCAAGCGATTGAAAAGACATTCAAGATTTGTTGTACCAAAAGCAAAACGGGGTTTAGAATACTTTTTTTTTTTTTTTTTTTTTTTTTTTTTTTTTTTTTTTTTTTTTTTTTTTTTTTTTTTTTTTCTAGCCTATCTTGTGTCCCACTGCTGGGCAAAGGCCTCCCCTTTTTTCCGCCACTCATCACGGTTTGAAGTATGTTCCCGCCAGTCTCTGCAAAAAGCGTCGAGGTCATCCCGCCATCTCTTTTTTGGTCTGCCTCTGCCCCGGCTAATCTGCGGTATCCATTCGGTAGCCAATTTGGCCCACCGATCCGGGTGCATACGGCAGACGTGTCCTGCCCAACCCCACTTAAGCTTAGCGGCCTTAACACCCACATCTATAATACCAGTTCTGGAGCGCAGTTCGGTGTTCCTAACTCGATCGGTTCTCCGAACTCCTAGTATGCTGCGCTCCATTGCTCGCTGGCAAATCTTGAGTCGGGACTTCTGGGCTTCCGTTAATGACCAAGATTGGGCGCCGTAGGTTAGGATAGGCAGGATACACATGTCGACGAGTTTGCGCTTTAGTGTCAGTGGAAGGTTGCCCTTCATTAGTGCCTTCATGGACCAGAAGCTCTTCCAGGCATTTTCGATGCGTCGGTCGATTTCTTTAGACTGCCTGTCATCGAAGGATGCTATCTGGCCCAAGTATATGTATTCGTCGACATATTGGATATCCTGCCCATCAACCTTGACTCCACGTTTCGCGCCATTGGTCATTAACTGGGTTTTGGCCCTGTTCATTTCGAGTCCGACTTCAAGACTTGCCGTGCTAAGGTCTTGTAGCATTTGTTCTAGATGGGGTGCAGTGTGGGAGAACAAAACTATGTCGTCGGCAAAACGCAGGTTAGTTAACCTTTTGCCGTCGACGTCAATGCCCATTCTTTCCCACTTGGTCGCTAGCTTTTGGAAAATCTGTTGTAAGCACGAGGTGAACAATTTCGGAGATAGCGGGTCGCCTTGCTTGACTCCCTTTTCAATGCGAATTTTAGGGCCAGGAACATGTAATTTAATGCTTGCTGTGCTTTGCCGATAAATGGTTCCAACGAGTTCAACATATGCATTGTCGATACGTTGCTCACGCATTGCGGAGAATACAGCAGAATGCTTGACACTGTCAAACGCTTTGCTGTAATCTACGAAAGCCAGGTATAGTGGTATTTTGAACTCGTTAGACTTTTCCATTATTTGATTTATGCTGTGAAGGTGATCTGTAGTGGAAAAACTTGGACGGAAACCGGCTTGTTCTGGGGGCTGGTGTTTATCAAGCAGGGGGGCTATTCTATTTTCGATAACTTTAATAAATAATTTATAAATATGAGATATTAGGCTGATAGGTCTATAATTTCCGATGTCTGATTTGTCACCTTTCTTATGAAGGAGAATTATATTTGAGTGGCAAAAATCTTGGGG
Source organism: Cydia pomonella (assembly GCF_033807575.1). Lineage (NCBI taxonomy): Eukaryota > Metazoa > Arthropoda > Insecta > Lepidoptera > Tortricidae > Cydia > Cydia pomonella. Next base: position 4,632,169 of record NC_084711.1, on the reverse strand, counting down.
CAAACGACCAGAGTACAAGATGGAGTTAAAAAAAGTTTAGAATACTAATAATAATATAATATTGTTGTTTAAATTAGAAATATTTCTATCTTCAGTAAGATATTCTGTTCCGTAAAATGGTGTTATGGGTTAATGACTGGGGTGTAACTTGATAGTCTTCGGGGAAACTGTTTGAGGTTGGAGGTCAAAGTACCAATGCTGTTCTGCTTAAGCTGAACATTTCCTGAACCATAATGCTTTCAATTAATACTATGTTACGCTTGCAATATAATAAATCTATAGGCTGATAAAGTTACCACTGTTAGAATTTCGTCATGTTAAACGATACGGCTATTAATTTATAAACACAAAAAGTACATCAATGTGTCGTGATTGTGATAAAAAATAACAATTATAATTGTGTGTTAAAAAAATATACAATTGTTACTTATTTCATATAAATCACTATTATATATATATATATATATATATATATATATATATATATATATATATATATATATATAAGTACAAAAAATGGCTTTGTATATATGATTGAGAATATTTGTAGCACGAGAACTAATGATTTGTGTGCTACTCTGCAGCGGCGCCACCACAATGACAATTAATGAATTATATGATGAAATGATGTACCTAAAACGTACATCATGTACCTATAATGTTAATGGCTGTACCTGTACTAGGGAGCGAAATAATACGCATTGAAAGTGGCGCCGCTGGGGAGCATACTCTGCAGCGGCGCCACTTAGTACACACAGATAAAAATGATATTAGCTATTGTTGTCTTATGTAAATTGATGTACTACTGCTATTTGTTACGTACGTATCGAAAATAATCATAAAATCATTAATTAGTGACTTTATTAACTTCTATTAATTCCGCATTCCGTGAGAGTCAGGATGACGGGTGGACCTGAGCGAATTTCAACGAAATATTTATAAACATGTTCTGTGTACCTCAGTGTACCTTTAACAGAAACCAGTGTACCTCTCCCTAAAACGAGGTATTTAACAAAAAAGGTCCACCCACCATTCTGACGTCCGGATGGCGGGTGGACGTATTTAATTTGCTTTATGTCACCCAAAATGTATGTGGTTATACTGTACCTCTAGTGTACCTTCAATAGAAACAAGTGTACTTCTCCTTAATGGACCTATTGTTGGGCGTAACTTATTTTGGGAAGAGATACAGCTATCTTTATTTAAGGTTGGACCCGGGTACGTCCTTAAACTACGTCCACAAGAGAGGTATGGGCATTGTGAATGTCATCTCGCTCTGTGTGGTAGGGCACAGCACAGCGGATGCCATTATAGATCTAGAGCAGAGCCCAACTGGGCAAGTAACTCCACCTTACAGAAAATCGCAGCCAAATAACACTAGACCCTACTCATAGTGTTGTGTTCCTGCCGGTGCGTAAGGTTGCCAGAGCTCAACGAGGGGCGGGAGGGGGTTAGGGTTAGCAACGCGCATGTAACTCCTCTGGAGTTGCAGGCGCACATAGGCTAGGGATACTGCTTACAATCAGGCGGGCCGTATGCTTGTTTGCAACCGACGTAGTATAAAAAAAAGGTACACTGAGGAACACTAGAGGTACAATGTTTATAAATATTCCGTTGCAATACGCCGAAGTTCACCCGCCAACCTGACGTCAGGTTGCGCGTGGACCTTTTTTGTTAATAATCTCGTTTTAGGGAGAGGAACACTGGGTTCTGTTAAAGGTACACTGAGGTACACAGAAGGTATAATATGTTTATAAATATTTCGTTGAAATTCGCTTAGTATGCTCACCGAACGCGGAATTAATGAAAGTAAATAAAATCACTAATTAATAATTTTAATGATTATTTTCAATACGTACGTAACAAACAGCAGTAGTACATCAATTTACATAAGAAAAAAATAGCATATACCATTTCTATCTATGTGTACAACGTGGCGCCGCTGCAGAGTATGCTCCCCAGTGGCGCCACTTTCAATGCGTATTATTTCGCTCCCTAGTACAGGTACAGCCATAAACATTATAGGTACATGATGTACGTTTTAGGTACATCATTTCATCATATGATTTATTAATTTTCATTATGGTGGCGCCGCTGCAGAGTAGTACACAATGATTTCTTAATTTCTTAAAAATGCTATAATTTAATGTTATTTCTAAGCCACGCCAAAGAAGGAATACGCCACTTCTGTCCGCCTTTACCTTGCGCTGCGCCAGCGCACAGCTAAACGTCCAGACGTCGCTCTGAGCTTGATGCAGTGCGTATTACGGCCTGGAAAATCGCATTGTGATTATACGGTAAATTGTATCTTTGATAAACTATCGCTAGAAATGTGTTCGATTGTAAGCGATATCGATGAGTGTTTCTGAACCACATTTCCTACACTATTTTCATATTTTTTTATAGTTGAAAAAAAAAGAATTATATTTTGACAAACAGCACCATAAGTTTGGAAGTAACCTATAACGAATAAAGCCATTACATGTTAAGTAATTATATTTACAAATACATATGCCAGTTCCTTAGAGTACCTACTTCCACAGACCACCACTGCGTCTGCGGAATAGCGGTTATGAACCACCGAGAGATGTTTTTCTCGCCTTATATACGAGCATTTCCCTTTAAAGTTATGTATAAGTTAATGATACCTAAATACTAAAGAGAAAACGCCTAGACAATTTATAGGAACTTATTCATCGAGCTTTTAACAGTTCTTAAGTTCGTTTTATGTTGTGTTTAGGTTCATTTGATAGGCTAATAAAGATACAAAAACATTATTTATGTTCTAACCTCGAGTATATATGTAATCAAACAACGACCATTCTGATTCATAATTGAGACATAATAATTTAATAGTATTTTAAAATTACATTAGCACCTAAAGAACGAGTTTAATTGCCCTGCCGAAGGCTACAATGCATTTTGTTGTTACTTCTTACATACGTCTATTACTACTATTTAGTTTACGATTGTTATCTTTTTAAAAAGTTACTGGTATACTTACCTATACATTTTTGACCTCGATTCGGTGTCATTATGTTATAATCTGTATCTAAATTAGCAGTTAATACAGTTAGGCAACACAAAAACTAGAAGTACGCCGATATAGTTTCGCCTTAATCGATAGACTTGATCGATATTACTCGATACACTTGATTCGCTTCGATAAAATCTACAAAGTTGACCGTATAATCGGTGGTACTATAATAATTATACAACATTATAGTCGAGTAATGGCTTAATCAAGACGTAGAAAGCTCGATATTGAAACTTTTATGCAATAAATTAAAGCAGTCACAATTCGTTTCTTACATAAGGAATTCTATCAAAAGCGATCGACATTAATGATCGGGAAACGGCCATTAATTATTTAAGTTAGTCAATATTTTGCATGTTCTGAGACAGTTAAATTATTTACATATATGACAGTCATAATAATTATGTAAATAAAGGTTTCTAAAAGTTAATAATTGTAATTATTCAAGCATAAAAAATCCGAAGCCAGTTTCGCAAATAGTAAATTTCACGCTAGTTAATTTGATGAAAGATTATAAAACTTTCAAGCATTAAATTTGGAAACTTGGGGAACGCAACATCTACTGTCGACTAGTCTGAACAAATTTCCTCAGACCAACAAAAACTAGTAAAGTAATAACCGACCCAAACACGTTACGCAAACAGCCTTAAATGTAACAAGCAATGTTGATTCATCTATAAGTGAGTCTAATAATTCATAGCCAATTTGCAACTTCCTCGTGTTCTGATGAGGTGGGCTTTCTCGCGAGTGGGCGAAACAACCGGCGTAATTAATGCAACTGCACTCAGCTGAGCATCGGCAGAAATCGCCGATACAAATAAATATGAACGCGTGAGAAAGGACGGAGAAATTTTGTGGTGCAAAGAAGGAAAATTCGCGTTTTAATGACTCCTCTTTCACTCTCAGATTTGCGAAATACAAGGTCGGTAAATATGGCATTGAAGCGAAATTTACGATAACCAATGTCTGTTTCAGCGGTAATTAATGAATCACTAATATCAAAATTGTATTAAGACGAGTAGGTATCACGAAAGGCATTATTGATGGTCTATGTCTAGACCATTTTTTGAGCATCCAGCTAGTAATATTAATGTCAGACCGATTTCTTATTGTCAAATCAGTGAAGCACCTACGAAAAGGATAGACAAGACGATACAAGTTTCATACATCAGGACTTAGTGAATTTGGTAAGAACTATGTAACGAACAACCGTCATTAGTCTACAAAATTCTGAAAATAAATGTCAAATTAATCTCGATTACTATCTAGCCATATTGAGCGAAGACCTTAAGGATAAAATATTAACCTTCAATGGGATACACAATAAGATCATAAATCTTATGAAGGCGTAAACAATGACACTTATCAATCTATAATCCTAACTTTTATAGCTTTATTAAATCATCACTAAAAACTGATTGACAAGCTAAGCGTGTTGCCCCCGTTTCACACCTGTCTGATTCTGGGTGTAAAAACATAATTGACTTAATGTTCGCTTGGATTGATTATGGTGTGGAAATGTCATTGAGCACGAAGTAACTACGCGTGCCAAATCATGTTTATTTTAATTTCGTATGTTTTTATCGGATACGTTTATAATGGCTTGTACTTGGTATTTTAACTAACTCACGATGTTTTTGTGCTATTATTAAGCTGTCCTTGGAGCTTGGGATTTAAGTAGATGAAATTCGGTTCGTACACAGATACTTTGAGTGCCGGAGAACACACAAAGAACAATTATCCAGGAATCATCTATTAAAACACTACTTAATAGTGAGAGTGGCTTAGGTGGTTATTGGGAGAGAAATTAATAAAATCTAAACTACTTGTTAAAGTCTACAGGAAGCTATAAACAACGTAACTTATACCATACACGATAATGAAAGTGTTAGTGTTGAATAATAAAAGAAACGAATGAACGTAATGACTAGACTAGGTTTTCTGCGCCTTCCTTTTGCCATTTGTATTTCTTATACAAAGTGAAAATTGAAAAATCCAGTACCTAATCACAGATTAATCTTGAATTTAAGCGGTCTCATAACTTTTATAGACGTTACAACCCGCCTCACATGTCATTTACTAGATTTCTTTCACCAAGAACCAATTACGTGTATAACTCGGCTCATTATCGCAAAAATCAAGTTTACTTTTACTACTTTTAAATACTACTTTACAAAGCTATCACAATCATAAGTGCCTAGTGTTTTATAGTTTTCGTAACTATTACTCAGGTATAACATACAAGTATTCATTAGCTCTAGATTAGTCTTAATACAGGTACTTAGGTACAAGTAAGTTGTATAACTATCACTAAGTACGTGTACTTACGTCGTAACGTAACTCACCATAACTGGATGATAACTAGATACAGTGCCTTACTATACGTAAATATAGATATAGTGGTAATGTCAATTATAGAATTGATACAATGACTCATGCTCATTACTTATAGTCATATTTCATTTATGCATAAACTAGATTTTGGCTCCGACTTCGTCTGCGTGGCATAATGATAATAATCGATAAAAAATGTTCTTCCCCTTGTAAAGTTTATCTAAATCGTTTCAGCGGTTTAAGCGTGAAAAGTTAACAGACATATTGATTTGTGACCGCTTTTGGGACAACTGGAAGCCCACAAGAGTTTTATTACAAATAAAATTTGTGTAAGTATGTTAATGACATAATGAAAAACTAGGTTTATAGGTTTCCTTTTTGTAAGTTTGTAAAACAAACAATTTTTTTTATTGAAAAAAGCGAAACCTATAAAACTAGACTATATTATGCTGAAGCGATCGACATCAAAATCAAAGTGATTTGTTAAGATTTAGTTAGTGGAAAACGTTTTTTCCGAAATGGAATTTCATAGAGAAAGTACATACCCTTATTTCGCTAAGATCGCAAAGCTATTCTTCCCTCTTAAAGACATATTCGGTGCCATGTGCTAATTGGGAAAAAGTTGAAAAAAAAAGGCGCAAAATATTTGTGGCATTTGAATGGAGGGTTAGCCAGCCATTTTCTTCTACTTTTTCCTAATCAAAGCACAATAACGAATATACCCTTAAACGGATCCCCACTATTTTTGTTACACCATATATTAGTAGGGATTTATTAGCTCAACCCGTGGCAGCTTGTAACGTATAATAAAGCCACTAGAATACTGTAAAATTCTGTTAAATATCTATTATGATTTGTGATATGATGAATATATATCCCATAATCCAACCGGTGACCTGGGCCATAGCCGCGAAAATCGAAGTTCGTCAATTGCGGGCATTTTTCTTGGTCACTCTAATTACGTCTGAGTGAAAGTAAAAGACAAAGATCACCGCAATTTGCGAATTTCGATTTTCGCGGTAGGCCCCCTGAATGGCACAGAAACTTGGATTAATCAAGGATTAAAACACTTTAAGAGCCCAAGGGTTCCTAAAGCGAATATCAGTGTCATGAAAGTAATGCAATTTCCCTGCCTGGCTTCAGAGAATAATATCCAACCATTTGAAACTTACCGGTCGGTAGGTGCCAGGTCAATTTGTATAGATAACTCACCTGCTGACCTTTGGTAGCGCGATCGAACCTTTTATGGCTGTCTCGTTATCTGCTCGATCTCAAGATTCTCCAGCGACTCCGACCATGCCATTTACTGTATTCATTAGAAATCATAATTAAAAGAGAAATCAACCCATGTCCCATTAGCATGAATGGATTAGATAATGATATGCTATAGGTCACTTTATTAAATATAAGTACCTAGTATAAGCAGATACCTAGATAGACTGGGAAATATTGAATTCCCGCATATGATACATAAGTATAATATAATCCCAACGTAAGTTTGTTTGAATATTTCTAGGCACGTTTATGAAAGACTCATTAAACATCTATTTTACCACTATTACTCAGATCACAATACAATCAATTTATTACCCCATACTGTGCATCCAACAAATGTCCAAATATATCACCAATAATATCGGATGATCGCAAAAACTTTTCGCCTCGGACATTCCCATCTTAGTCATTTTTCCTTGTCAAGAATCATAACATTCTCAGATAGAATCGACTCGGACTCTCTATAAGGAGTTATTACTTTTATTGTTTCTAACAAGACACATTTAGGACTTATTTGGGGAAGTGACTTGTTTTGAATACAAACAATGGAATCAGGGTTTTACCAAGGATCAGACACGAATTGACATTCGCAAAGTGTATTTACAAATTACGGCTGAAATTGTTGTAGATTACAGTAAGTTATGCAAAAAAAAAATATTTACTTACTTCCGATAATATTTCAGCTTTGATATATTTGATCCAATAAAGAATGTTACTTTAACTTGAATTATGTAATGTGTTGCTTTGGGAAAGATATCCACTGGTCTAGGGACACTGACACATTATTACAAGAAAACCTTGATAGCGCGGTTGAATCTATCCTGATTTTCCATGCATTGCATTAAGATAATTCGTACACAAAACATGCCGCCTTTGCTACTGTCATATTACTTACATACGGGATAAAGCTAAACAACAATAATTATATCCTCTTTACGTGGGGTCTTTCGATAGTGAACGTGTTAAACTAGTGGCACCAAGACGCGACTTCCTAAAAGTTTGGAATTATTATGTAACACTGCCAATAAATTGCTTAATTGCATAAGTTTCGTCTATTCCTGAACAACCGTTTCTTAGCACGATCATTAATTAGCAGAAATGTTAAACCGGAGAGGTGGTGAAAGCATTGTTACAAGTTGACCCAGGCTAGGAGGCACAATGGTGGTGGGAAGTACGTAGGAGGCGTGGGTAGGTACTGTGCATAATTATCGAGACCAGCGTACAGAGAACCACCCTCCTAATCACCTCCAAACGTTCACAGGGAACACAGGAGATGTTAAAAGACCAATTTACAGCGGTAGCAATTTAGTAAAGGAACGAAACACCGTTAATTTGTCCCGGATGGAAATCATCGCGTTATCCATGAAATCGATTCGTATTTGTCTTATATACAATGTTTAGGATAACCGAAACTGTAAATTATTTATTTTTCCTCAGTTCTAAATTGAGTGATCATTTAGGGCAGGTCAAATTAATGGCATGCCAGCTTGAGGGTCGGTTGCACCAAACCGTCTGTCACAGTTAAAAGCGTTCGCTAAATTTTATTTTATGGGAAGTTTCATAGATTTCTGCTGTGTGACGTTGATTAGTCTGTTAACTGTGTGGTTGGTGCAATTGGCTCTGAGTTGATTGTCTTACTGTTAAAATCGCCTATAGATTAATCAAATTAAGATGTATATATTGTGATAGAATATGCCACGAATTACCAAAATGAAGACAAATTTTATTTTTTGATGGTGACCGGCTTACTTAAAAGACCTTTTAAGGATTGAGCTATCAAACAAAATCGGTCGGTAATGATTTTAAGGTAACATCATAAAACACTTAGATACAATTTAATTGACTGTTTCTTTTTTCGAATATCGTTTATATATGTAGATGTAATTATTAGTTGCAGAATGCAGACCCAGATAAAGAAACGCGGTCGCGCAATGCAGATTTTTACGTCAGTCAGACTGAAGTCTGAGATGACTCGTTACGATATCGATAGCCAGGAGGATTACGTTGTATAACAACACGCAACACACTGCTGACCATTGTTAAACCTTAAGCCATTGCAATAGAGTTCATGAATGGTTAGTCAACTGTATCGACGATGGTATAACCGATGCCCCGCTCAGATAAGCATAAGATCCAGTCGTGGGCGTCTCCAAAAGCTGACAAGCTTGCAATACAATCAGTATGTTGACTTTATGCAAATTCTAGAATTGTGATTTTGGATCCTTTGTTTTAGGCTTACTATGGTCACGCCTAACTCGCGATGCAGAGATTAAGTGAGGTATCTTCACAATGACGTGACGCGTTGCTTCAATTAGATGAAATGGCAACACACGACTTTATGGACATGTTGCTTATTACATCTGGGCAAAGGCCTCCTAATTTCTCGACTGATCACTATTTTGTGTTGTATCTGGCTACTCTTTTAAGGAGTCCAGTTCATCCGTCCATCGCCGACGGGGTCTGTCAGATCCCCGATTCGAATTTTCGGGCTCTTAGGTTGATAAAAATACAGATCTTATATTTATTTTATTACATGTGTTTTTGATCATTTGTACCTAGGTATTTCTGATATTCGAATCCATATAAGTATTTGAGTAAAAAATATGCTTAAGAGGAAAGGCATGCTAAGTTTGATTATTGTAAAATTTAGGAGCGAAAAACCGATTTCATACAAATTTCGAAATGCTTCTAACTCTTATACTAATTAAAAATTTAAAAAAATCAACGGTAGGGGCATAGCTGTAGTTGATAATGTTGATATACGACAAATTATGTCAAAATATTTTCAATAATGTAATATCCAGAGTGGAAAATGAGGACTACGTTTGTATGAAAAGGCGATTTCGCTCGGGTCCACTTTCGTATTAAAAGCATTACAACTGTTAAAAATTATATATTTTGTCTGCTAATTCTAAACGAATATGGATGTCAAATATGGACTTCTTGCGTCTATAGAGGCTCTCTTTGTTGCTAAAGATATTTCTACCTGTGTTCATTTCCTGGGTCAGCAATCTAAAGTTTGCAAATGTCAAGGTACTGTCTAAAATTACTCGTCTGTGTTCCGGCGCGGAAATGACCGAATATCGAACGGAATTGGTGCGAAACGGCGGCGTGCGAAATGGGAACACGCCGTGATTTATCATTATACTGACATCTTAATAAAATGAAAGCAGAAATAGTACATTACTATAGAGGACGGGAAACGAAGGGTTGCAGGCCAAGTAAAAACGGCCGGCAACCCCGTTTCTCGCCTAGATTTGTATAGTGCTTTTCTCAACCTTGCATTGAAAAAAAAAATAGGATGATGATGATGATGATTGTCCTAATGTGCTAAGTTATTCTGTGCGTGGGGTATTGAAGGGGAACGAAAATGTAATTATTTTGGCGCTACGACGCACGCCATTACGCTTTTTTTTCTTTTACTTTCTTTCCTTTTTCTTTTTTTTTTCTATCATTACTTTAGAATTATTGAACGGGGAACGAAAATTTTATTATTTTTGCGCTACGACGCACGGTTTAGGAGATACAGCCTTATAAAGATTTCTGCATGACTGAAAAAAAAAACTTATGGGGCTGTATCTCCTAAACCGTGCGTCGTAGCGCAAAAAGAATCAAATTTTCGTTTCCCTTTAGGAGACCCTGAAATAATATTTAACAAACACAAAAAAGAAAAAACAAAAAAAAAAAAACAAAAAAAAAAGCATCATGACAGAATTTTGCTTATAGGTTTTTTATGGTTGAATGCCAAGACGTGTTATAATTTGACGTTAAAAACAAAAGAAGGTTGCCTTACAGGCCTAGGTGTGCAAGGCTGTATGAAATTCCTTTACATATCATCTTCACTCATCTCACCTGATATGTAGTATTTCCGGACCTAATTTGAAATAAGTCATGTCAACATTTCATTGCAAGTTTAAGAAAAAAAAAATGTTGCCTGGATTCAAGTGTCTGTTAAATATTTAATTGCCGGAATCATTACCTGAAACAAATGTAAAAAAAATATTACATTATTATGAATGTTTTTCTTCATTTTCATTTACAACTTTTTTAAGACGAAATCTAAATTCTCATATTTTTTGACGCCCACTTGAAGTCAAATTGTTGATGTTAGTAGCAATGCATTTCGATCGCTCTTATTATCTTGGAGCTAGATTCTTTGCAAGTGATGTCAAAGCCAGAAAAAAATAAGATAGAAACGTAATTTTCAAATAATTTAATTGTACCGAAACCCTTGTAGAAAAACCCTGTTGTCTGTTTTACTGCTAAAATCAACTATATAATTACCTGTTTATGTCGTAGGCGAAATCTATCCTCGACACCAAATTGGAAACAAAAACGTGAATATTAAGTTACACGTATACACGTCAAGCACCCCTCAACCTTGCATCGAGTGTGAACTTGACTCGCGGAAAACGTAAGGGCGCCATTTGGTTCCAAGGGCGAGGTTAAGTTCAAGGTGCTATACCTACCAATATAGATTACCCTCTATAGATTCTAAAAAGTAGTATCTGATAACGAGCGGTGGTATGTGGTAGTCAAGTGTGGCAGTCAGTGGTGTAGTAGTAAATGCCCCTGCTCCTATTCTTAGGATTATGTTGTCAAAGGCCGTGGCAAAAGCCGAAACAACTATGTAGAAATAATTTATTATATACCTAGGGCAGTAAATAACGAAATGTCTTTATTATGTACTGGCCGAGGTGTGCATCATGTGTGTATACTACTTTTCTGTTCGACGGAGCCGGAAAGCAGCAACTTCATTAAGCGCAGTGGGTTGAAGTTGAAGCTTTCCTGCCGAAGGGCAGAAATATGTCTTAAGTAAAAATAAGCGGATAAATTGAGCGGTTGAAATATCGAACAAGCGCTTGGTTCTTTTATGCGATAAATGCTATTTTACATCAGATTCTTAATCTAATGACACTACATTGTTTTACGCGGTAAACGCAGCGGTAAGCGCATTGTCATTTTTCCCACACGTCGTTCATTGCATGCGTTCAACGCTGCGTTTATCGCATAAAACAACCGCGCGCTTTAGTTAGGGAGGGCGTAATTACGAGTTACATGCTTCATCTATATGGTTTGACATCTGTGCTTACCAAATAATCAATATGACTATAGGTACTATTTCCTATCAATTCTTACAGTTTTCGCTGTAAGGTCTACTTTGGCTTGACGTATTACGTGGTAGCTTTGGAGTCATTAGATCGATTTCTTTGACTGTAACTGTTATTCGTTCTTATGAATTTTTGATTTTAATGAGTTTTGTCGTTGAAGTTACGTTTAAAAATTATTCGAGTAAAATTTACTAGGCTACACTATCTGCATTACTGGACCAAGGCCAAAGGTCAAAGGAATTAGGCCTAGTGCTTACTAAGAAGCCTTTGGGATTGCCCTCACTGCCTCTTTTGCTCAGTAGTTTGCTTAAAAAGAGTCACAAAATATTCATATTTGGCGAGACAGCCTTCAATCCTCGTTGATTACGGAGGTCAGGTCAGGGGTGTCACAAATAGCTTAAAGAGCTCGGGTGATAAGGCTCACATGAAACAGTAATAAGTTCACTTTTAGATTATAGGTCAGCGGTATTTAATGCCCCATCAGTTTTACCCTGCTAAGAATGAATTTCTCTCGTGAATCCATACAGTTGTCACTGTAACTAATGAAACGGTTCCACCAATGGTTAGGACGAGTCATGAGAGTTGGTATCATTTGGTCGCCTTTGCCTATTTTTGTTCCATGACTTCCATGGGACATAAGTGTATTAAAAAGGAACCGTTCACTTCTATAATTGAGCGCAGCAGTGAGTGGACTCAATTTAATCCTGACAACATACAAAGTTGTTCCTGGTCTCGAGGTCACAATGCATTGGTTTGCCAGAAAACTCATTCGCTTGCCTTCAATAATCGGGGATTCACGGCAAGGTCGGCGAGTCAAGGCCACAGGGTCAGGGTAGAAAAGTGGGGTAGAGTGGGGTTAGACTGAAAATAAGCCGTGTAGGAGTGACGCAATCTGGTTATGAGGAAACGGCACGCTAACTTTTATATGTGTAAGTACTATAGCAATGATTCTGGGTTCTGTCTCTGTCTTTCAGAGAAATTTCTGTAAATACAGTAGGTTATATTCATCAAAACAGATTATGTAGTTTAGCTGTAAAAGGCAACCGATAGGCAGAAGAAAATAATTGTTAGTAGTACAAAGATAGTCTTCGATTCAGCATATACACCAAGCTGTTAATAAAACTATACATAAGTTACGACCATTAAATGTTTAAACGTTTCCTTTGTACTTTTTACAGCAATTAACTACGCACGTATACGTAAGTTATACCAATAACTATGATAATTAAAATTCGATTGTAAACATGAATGGAGCAAAAAACTCACATCGTAAATACAATGGACGTCGGCCCTGGTGGCTGGATTTATTAATATTACATACTTCGTTAAGTATTTCATGTAATGCACGGTACAATTAAAGTTACAGTAATTTAACTTGCCAACCCAACAGCCAGTCAACCATTCTACAGTCAGCATCAATAGTAGCGGATGAAACAACGCGCCAATAGTATCTGATATTCGAGATAACTTTTCTAAATATAGATAAATCTCTAAAATTTACATTCAAAAGTATATCTTTTACAGTCTTAATTGTTCTACATATAGAACTATCACTTTTTGTTAAATTATTACAGAATGGTAGATACTTTTGAGACCTTGTTTGATCCGCTACTTTTGATGCTGACTGTACCAACGATAGAAATGTGCTCCAGCCGCAACACGCAATAAACAAAAATGATAAATCTACATTATGAGTTTTCAAGTCGCTGGTTGGTACACTTTCTTTGTTTATATGAGATTCATTTACAATACACCAGAATAAAACTAAACTTAAATGTACAATATAATCTTTCTAAGTTTTTAATTACATTACCTATTTTTCGTTATCTATGGACGGAACGTCGTGGCTATTCAAAAATGTGCCGTCGACGTAAAGTTACGTCGATATAAATCAAATTAAGACTTATTCCACTTACGTCAACTGCCACTCAGGTCAGATTTTTTTTCCAGTACAATTTTGACGGCCAACGAGTTAAGGCACTGTTTGAGACAGTTATTGTGTTGATATCGTGATTTAAATCGTAATGTTTTCGGTCAATAGCTTCCGTCAGATTGTTGGCGGGTACTTTGTTGAAATTAATTGCTAGTTATATTTGATGGGCTGATGGTTAAGTTGGAACATTGAAAAGTAGTGTATATCTGTATATGACTTATCACTCTTATCAGAACCATCTAGACAAAAACACACATTTTAAAAAAAACACACACACTACTTCCATTGCTAAAACCAGACCTACAATATTCTGCAATACTTAGCGCATCTTAGTCTGTCTATACCGATGGTCAATACGGCCCGCCTGGTGGTAAGCAGTCTCCGTAGCCTATGGACGCCTGCAACTCCAGAGGACTTACATGCGCGTTGCCGACCCTAACACTCCGCACCCTCGTTGAGCTCTAAAATCACCTATACGTTTTATTTCCGCTAAGTTGTTTATTTATATAGGCCATCTCTCGCAGGCCACAACAATTTGCATCACAGTAAATATAGGAATGTTACCCTCCCCCCCCCCAAAGTTTGAAACAAATAAAACTATACATAAGTCCCCCCCCCCCCCAAAATTTGGAACATTTGAGTTAAACATGTGACCAGTTTTGTATCTCCCAAAACTACGCCTGAGCCGGTCGTGATCGATTTATAAAGGCATTAAAAAGTATAATTAAGGTATACAATTAACTCCGATTAAAATGTTGAAATAATTGGCCCAACATTAGCAACAATGTTGCAGTATGGATTGCCTTCTACTTGTCGCGCTTGTAAATGTACGACCCGTTGTGAATTATTGCCACACACTTGACGGTCCGAGATGAATTATATCGATCCGGGCTGCCATTATTTTCGATACTAAAGGTAACATTCGGATTACAACTGTAGCTGCATTACTTTTGCGACATTATTGCTGCGGCGTTTATGCTTTTACAAGGTGAAATTGTTATGTTTGACCATACGCTGAGGGGTGGATATGTAGGTTATACTATACATTTTTTACTATGGGGCCAACCCCGAAATCGCGAAAAAATAATCTGCTATCTCATACATTTTGGTGAATTACATGGCAAATGTGTTGGCCCCATAGTAAAAGTTGTTCAGTATGACCCATATATTCACCCCTCAGCGTATGGTCAAACATAACAATCAGCATCACTGCTGCGACTATGATATTTAATCCGTCATTCATTTCATCAAGGACAGTGACGGCGCCCGCGACAATGCCGCAGCAGTAATATCACGACAGTAATTTAGACGCAGTCGCCATCCCAATTTCACCTTAAGAGGAATTAAGAGTATTAAGGTAGAGCAAAATATCCTCATCATCTCTCATAAATTTGCAACCCAAGTAAAAATTGCAGACACAAAGGTAGAAAGAAGTTAATATTCACTTTAGAACACGAGCCATACAGATAAAGCTGAGCCCCTAGTGTAAATTTATTCTATTTTGTGACGTGACGAACGCGTTTGCGTTAAGTCTCATTTAGTATGGGATTTAGAAACAGTGCGCCAAACGGAACGTTTTGGAAACTCAAAATCCCATACAAAATGAGACTTAACGCAAACGAGATCGTCACGTTACGCCATAGAATAAATTTACACTAGGGGTACAGTTCTAGTTTTTTTAATTCTACATAGTGGCAAACTAACATACAACCTGCCTGATGGAAAACGTGTGCAACTGCAGAAAAGAAATTATATGTTCAATAAAAAACCTTCAGTTCCGTCTGTTTAAAATAAACTTTTCTTTTCCTTGGTCGTACATTGATAGGTAAAATTAATTGTCATCGCTCAAAGTACTGTTGACGATGGTGAACCTTTTATATGTATCTTATATGTCAAAACTGAAAATTCTTATATAATGCCACATCATCGGACAATTCACTGTACCTTAACAGCGAAATAAAGACATGGAATGCAAAAAAGTTACCGAAACGTATTCGAAATTATGAATTGGGAAACAATGGGCAATGCAAATTGCACTCGCTTTTGTTTTTATGAATTCTGCTCCTTTTATTTATAGTCAGCGTGTATTTCCGAGGTCAAAAATATGGATACATTTTACCGTTTTATTACAATGAAATAAGGTACAAAAGCGTACAGAAATATTTGTGACTTTACATACATTTGGAGCATTCAAAAGATGAAATGTATTTTTATTGTGGCTTGGTAAAGTCGAAAGCGTTCGTAAATTTACGCGTACCACACAGTCCAATTTTGGTTTGTGGTGATTTCAAAGAATGCATATAGTCCGACTCACATGCTTTTGGTGCTACTATTGCTACATCGGGTAAATAAATGTCCTGTTTTCGGTAAAAAAATATAAGAGGAGAAAAATGCCAATTCTTTTAATAATCTAAAATAGAGTCGTCTACATGGTCACAAAAATGGTCGTCAAAATGGTTTAGGTTTCAACAAAAAACAAAAACATTTAAAAAATCGAATTGGCGGTACATGATCGACATTGTCAAGGTTGTGTATCAATCGATCTCTACTTTATGGGTTAAGCGATAAATAACTAAGTTACATAAAAATACGCCGTGCAAATGCAAAGCTATCTGTTTTTTTATGTGCCGAATGTCCTGGCGCCGAGAAGATAACGGCCCACTTGAACCAGCCATTTTTACTATCGAACATTAAAACACCATTAAAATATGGAACTAATAGTGTTCCAAAAACAAGTCATTGACCCAAAATGGGTTATCAAATGATTCATAAAGGTTGCGTCATATTTGCACTCAACCTTTCACTGCACTATATGCAGGCAATCATTTAAGCTATTAGTCGAATTTCGTGCTGACGGCGGGTGAAAGCGGCTACCGGGCTTGAAGGCGGTTAAAGGCATGAACGGGAGCGGGGACAATGGACATTTGAATATCTGTTCAATAATAAAAAAAATCATATCTAACGGCAGAAGACGTTTGAATAATTCGCAGTTGGAGCATTAGAATCTTATGAGATGCGCCCAGGCGCCGGAAAATGCTGCAGAGGACAGCGTTCAAAAAATTCGTTGGACAGAGGGTTTTGATAGCTTATGCGTTCGGTGCTCTAGTTATCTCAGAAAACGCTTATCATTCGTGAAATGGAACTGCTGATAAAGCTCAAAACGAAACTTCACGACACGTTTGTATTTAGAAAAAGTCCCTGGGTTTACGTACATCTGTGCGGATGCGATTGCCGCGTGACCTTTCAAGCCAGAGAAGAAACTATTGGGGTTAAGTAGGCTATTGGGGTAAGTGGGCCCGTTTGTTCGAGAAAAACAAGTCATATAAATACAAATAGGTAGTGCTTGTGACTTGCGCGTCGCGAGCGCGTGCTACGCTCCAGCCCGCGATGCTTATCGCCTATTTATGGCTGCATTAACTTGTAAAAACCCTATAATTTCGCTTCTCAATTGCGCGGTGAAAAATGTCCCCGGGCCGGCACGCACGTAGATAATCTCGATGATTCGTCTATCGATACGGCGGTCGATACTATCGCTGCTTTACGCGGTTTATAAAGCGAGCGCTTTTGTGTGGAAGCTTATCAAAGTGTGATTTAATGTGCCTGCAGGTGTATTTGAAAGTTAAATCCATTTATTTTCCTAAATACGGGAAGAGTGAACTCTTGAAGGATTTGACTGGATAATAGCTTAATTTAATTGCTTTTTCGGCAGCAGTTTTAGCTAACAAGTTACCGTAAAAAAAAGTTGATACACACTTTTATTGCCGACTGTACTTTCGCTCCTTTGCATGTCTATCAAGTACTTCTCCAGATCTTTCTAATGAGTCTAAACTAAACGTAACTTTGTTTTTTCCATCGAGGAATTTCCTTTATTGGCTACCTTCCGACTGCATCATCAGATCAGCTCCATGTTAGCATATAAAAAAATATATATTAGGGGACATCTTACACAGATCAACATAGCCCCAAACTAAGCAAAGCTTGTACTATGGGTACTAGGCGACGATATACATACTTGTTTAGATAAATATATACATATAGAAAACACCCATGACTCATGCACAAATATCTGTGTTCATCACACAAATAAATGCAGTTACCGGGATCCGAACCCAGGACCATCGGCTTGATTAGGCCAGACCGCGCGGTCGTCATATTACGGCATTGTCATCGGATAACGGAATGCCAAATTTCAGCTCAATTAGACACTAGGAGGTGATTCAAATTTAAGTAACAAAATTTGAAGTTCATATATGTCCAAATAAAATATACGTATAGTGAAGCTAAACAGAAGTGTGTAATAAAAAGCCGGAGTACAGCACGACCTACTACAGTGTTAGACGTGCCAGAATACGTATATAAAAATATATTTGATATTTAATTGATAATTAATCAAATTTAGCATTTAAACCATTGTCTCTAGACAATTCGTCATAGAATTTTCATTTCTCATTGTATTTATAATGAACGAAAGCATCGTCGAGGTCGTGAAAGCGCATTTCCCCTGTAAGGTGCTGTTAAATCAAAGGCGTGCGTGAAAAATAAAACCTAGATGCAAATCTACGCCTAACATAAATCTTACAGACAATGGCAAAGAAACGGAAACGGTTAATGTAAAATGCAGCCAAGCGAAGAGCCAGGGCACACAGTAAAAGTCAGAAGGAACTTCCTATTGGTTTCGTAGAACTGGAGAATAATGAAATCAAGAGAGTGCCAGTCGAAATGCTCCATGTGCCTAAGGACCCTTATTTGATAGAAAGCCACATATTTACTTCATGGCTATATCCTTACAGTAAATTACACAGTTGTATTGCCTTTTTTTGAATTCTGGACCAAACAAATATATTAGAAATTTGAATCTTTTAAAAAATAATTATGAGGTAAAACTTAATAAAATTTGGTAATATTACCCAAGCAGGTTCCAATTACAAATGCATTTCCTTAATTTTCTAAGGCCCCGTTTCACAATGTCCAAGTAAAGTATTGGATAGCTAATAAACAAATAAATTAACTGTCAGATAAAACTAACTTAAGTTGTAAAGGAATTTATCTACCAGTTAACCCTGTTCCTGGCCGCACTAATCTACTAGGATTTCCCAAAAAAAAAAAACAAATATATTCCAATTAATCCAGCTTTGATGATTCAAGTCTTATTTTCTAAAAGTGCAATCTAATTAGATCCTTAAATCGGAATACTAAAGTTAAAATTCTATTGGCGCGTATATGGTCGATAAATCGTACTATGCCTGGAAAAGGATTAAGCTTATTTAAAAATTGTGAAACGCCAACGATGACTTTATTCCTCAGATAATAACAAATAGCTTATTCAGGACTTTACTTGACATTGTAAAACAGGCCTAAGATTAAATATTTATGTATACTTTAATTTATTTGCATCATAGATGGCATAATTACGAGCATTAGAATAGAATTTCTTTATCTGCCAGAACACGTATGGTACAAGATAACAACAGAAAAGGTTTTACACGTATCAGTACGACATGCGACATTTCGGGTAACCAGCGGCGGTGTCATCGTCGCATTTTTATCACTTGTCATGACATGTGATAAAAATGCGACGATGACATGACGTACGACACGACGACGTGCGAAAGTGACGTATGACATCGCACTTACATACTTATTAGAACGTGACAGGCATAATGACAGATGATTAAACACCGACCATCTTAGCCCTACAGGGTTAGGTTTCGTTTGACATTTTATTTCGTGTTAACAGGTTTTCGTTTTGTCGAGGCTCCAATACATTAATCAATTTACTGTCGATCGCAAAACAATCTGCGATATCTCGGAGCCACCGTCACGCACTACGTGTCTGGACGAACTTAAACGAAGCGAGCGGATATAAATCAAGCGATGAAAGCTCGTGGGAGTCCGCCGACTTCCTGGCCCGCCTACGGTTCACGATACACTTGTCAATGGGGGTAAAGGATTTGTTAACTGTTCAATGATATTGAAGGATTGTGAAATTGAGCGTAAATTTCATAGATCCTTTTGATCGTGTAACGGTACGTACCAATGTTATTAACCCATTTTAGGCTTGTAAATTCAAATCCAAACAACGTTGGCGTCATGGACTATTTAAAATCCCTCTTAAGGTTTTGCGGATGGCTATTTAAAACTTTTGTGGATGAAATTATCTCAAATCGAAAAGGTTTATTACAAGAGATTTAGTTAAAAAAATGTTTAATGTGCATGAAACATATTTAATAATTACCTATTTACGAAAAAGAAGTATCTAATAAGGGTATGTTTTTTAAGACAAGTAATCTTGGTATTTATGAAACGTAATTCCGCTAATATTTCCTTCTAAACATCAATGGAACACAACAACGAGCGCCCACAAGCAGTAGCGTGCAACCTTAGAAGATAAAATATACCCTACACTCAGCTTTGAGCTTTAATTAGGTGTCAGCAGGAAATGAGGATATTGATATACGGACGCCGATGCTGAGGATAAGGAAGGAATCTAACTTTCATAGGCTAGGCAGGTGTATTGTGTTATATACACTTGCAGTAAGATGAGCTTATCTGTAGTTGAGTAATTATAAAGGTATGTTCACACCAATGGTCATGCACTTACATCTTGCGTCTTTGAGTCATCTTCCATTAAGTGCATGCCCAGACCTATGCTAACACGTGGATGGACTAATACATGCATAAGTGTAACTATAAGTAGTTATATGTAAGTATGACTTTAAAAAAGATGAATATTGAAAACTTTGTGTGTAAATACTCTATGATTGTATTGTTAACATCCAGGATTATATATGTACGAGGAAGATTAGCCGTTCAAGCTGGAATCTCTAATGGAAGTTCCAGCAAATCTAAAAAAAAACTAAAGAAAAGAATACGGTGCAGAAGCGCTTGTGATCCGATCATAATCATACTTTAAGATGACTCGAATCGAAACGTGTTAAGACAAACCTATGTACGGCCGAGTACACATCAAACCAACGAGTTAGTCGTATAAATATTTTTTGGAACGTTGGTTTTTAAAGATGTTTGTGAACTCGACTGTACAACGCCTTGTCATGAATCATATTTCAAGTACATAGGTAGTTAGCTCATATTAACATGCAATATAACTAAAGATTTTAAAACACAACATTTATATCGTATCTGGGCTGAAACTAACCAAACATTTAGCGAACAGGTGGTCGGTGTGGACCCAGTTTTGACCTCTCAACCTTAGATAGTATTTCTACTCAAGCGCTATTTTATTCAAATCCGTTATCTATCATACTTAATTCCTTATTTGAAAGTCGATTACAAACAACATGTCGTAATATACATAATTTCATACATTTTCCTTTCAAGAATTTCACTGCAATTCAACTGACCTTTAGTATAACTTATGTCTTTGGAATAAGATTCACGTATTGTCGGTTAACAATGTGGACGATGTAAGTGAATGTTGCGAAGATTGGCATCAAGGGCAACGGGAAAGGGAGCGCGATAGGGTCAGGAGTGAGTTCTCACTAGAAAAGGCGGGCAGATAACAAAAAGCGCTGAGAACTGATACGTATCATTGAAGTAGTAAGAGACACAAATAAATTGAATAATGGTAGTTTCCATACATACTTGTCTTCCTCAACATTGTTAGATTGGAGTCGCATTACAGTTTAACTATTTTGTAAGACACTTAGAACTGTACCCCTAGTGTAAATATTTTCGACAGCGAAACGTGACGTACGCGTTTGCGTTAAGTGTCATTTTGTATGAGATTTTTGACTTTCCAAAACGTCCCGCTTGGCGCGCTGTTCAAAAACCCATACAAAATGAGACTTAACGCAAACGCGTACGTCACGTTTCGCTATCGACTAAATTTACTGTACCTAACATCTCCACCATTTCAATTATTTCACATCATAATTCTTTATGGCTGTAGATTCTGACCAATTATGATGTTCTTCCAATTATAACGGTTAAGGACCACGTACAGCTTGCTTTCTTGATGGTACCAGAGCACTTGCTAGTAATATTTCGTCTCGTGCACCTGTTATTGACTATTGTATGTCAAAATAGGCACGAACAACGAGCTGCAAAAGTGCATACAATGGAATTCCTTCATAAATTGAGTATGTAATTATGCAGCTGTGGGTACCAAAATAAATAAACAATCGTTTGCTACTTGCGGAAAATTAACAAAACTAGTGTACTCATTGTAAAATACATTTATTAGTTTTAGGTAGCACATCAAAAACAAAAAATACCAGTGAAAAAGTTGTGCCCAACCCGTGTTCCGGGTACTTACGAGCTGACCTACTAGTGAAACTGTGAATTCGGAACGAGTGAAGATCGTTTTACCCGCGTGAGATAAGACTCGGAATTTCGCGGTTCATTTTGACATAGATAAGGCAGTGACAAGGATAATTGAATTTTACGGTTAACTTTTATTTATGAGTGAACTAACCAAAATGTCTTAAATTATAATTCTTTTTCTGACTGATAAGAAGCCATAATGGTGGAATAGCTAAAGCAATAGGTGCTATTACGCAAAATCAAAATGAAATGAAAGTGAGATTACTTAAGTAAAACGTAAAGCACAGACAACAATAGTTTTCTCCAACCAAATTAGTAACAATCGCGTCTAAATCACTGTACATCGTTTAACACTTAAGCTATCAAAATATCTAGCGAATTGCCGCTTCCCTCACTTCCTGAACGGTGAACTCATTTGAGATCTACCTCAATGTAGAAAGACGCTAGGGTAAAGCTTTTAGTGGACAGTTTTTACTGATCAGTTTTCACTATCAATTGAAACTGATATTTTTTATCGTGTAATGGGTAGAAAAAATATTTGATGTAATGCCCACGGTTGCTGTTAAATTAAGTTTCATTTCTCCACTACCTAAAGGTTGTCTGGAAGAGATCGCTCTCTTCATGTATTATATGTGTTTTCATGTACATTTTTTCTGAGGTTATGCAATAAAGAGGATTGTATTGTAATGTATTGTATTGTTGCTTTCTCTTTCTGCCTCCGCATCTCCTGCTGTTGGATGTTCATCCTCAAATCAGAACCTAAATGTTCACGCACTCCGCAGTTTCAGAAAAAAAATTCGCGAATGTTTGGGCTGTGGGATTTCAAGGGAAGGTTATCTTAAGGGTACGGGGTTCTTCAAAAAAGGTGTGCAAGCACAAGTTTCTCAAGGGATACTAACACGTATGTCTCTAGAGATATGACATACATATTACTCGTGTATTTCACTAAAATACCTTAATTATTTTAATGAAATTGGTCAGTTCTTATTTTCGTAAAAAAATCTTCAACATGATAAATATACACGTTATTCAGTTATGTGCACCAACAAAGTTCCCAATGGCACCTGCTCTTTGTACCTACTTAGCATTCTTATTCGATGCTGACGAAAGTATCCATTTGCAATAATTTGCATAAGGAAGTCAGATAATGCCACCGGGGTGGTCGCTAGACAAATAAAACCACCCATTGGAACCGACGCTAATATCTCGTAAGGAAATATAAAATCTAGCCCAGATCGTTTACATATGATTTCAAATGGTTGTTATTGAATAATAATAGGGCTTTGCGTTTATTCAAGCTATATTAAGTTCGCAAATCTCATTGAATGTGGAAGTCGTGTTTCATTTCTAGCTTAATGTCTTTACTTGAAACGTAAACACGGTAAACTATGGGGCATTTACCCACAACGGGGGTATTTACACTAATACTGAGTTACGAGTAACGTGAATAGAACATAATGTTCGAACGCAATGAGTAAGATATTAGAATAGGCTGTTGTAAGCGAACTATTTATTATTAGGGTTATTGGTTGTGAAGTGGACGGTAATTTAACAAATTTTTGTTTTATCCATATGGCTGTCTGTACAAATAGAAGATTAAATAAAACAGTATCAGAATCATCTAACAGTGTGTTTAACCTCTTCTCTGAACGCATATGAGAAGGATCCTCAGCAATTTTTTTTGATAACAACTTTTTGTACTCTATACAATTTTTTTCCGAGGTTGGATTTGAACCCACACTCATGAAAGATTTTTTTATGACCCATTTTGAGCAAAAAATGGGGGAATCTTTTCAACATTAATAATGTTTGCCAGCTAAGCAGAATTTTAATCAGATTGTTCTTAATATGTAGGGAACACATAACTGATAGTTTTATTTGTTATCTGTTTATAATATGTATCAGTTGTCTAAAATTTAAGTAAACAACGGAAACTGAAAACTGGTAGGGCTTTCAGTTTCCGCTTTAAGTCAATACCGCTTTGAGGCAATTTGGACCTAGGAGTGCTCAGAGATAGCAACGGAGATTATTCATTGTGTCCTATTCTGTACTACCGCATTAATATACACGATTCAAAATAAAGCCCCTAGGTCTTTAAATTTTTAGGGTTCATAGCCCGTTAATTCGTACATTGTTTTTCCGGCCCAAGATTTCATAGAAATCTAACTCTCCTGCAAATCAAGCAAACTAGTTCTACTCAAACGGAGGTCAGTATTATCAATGCCCCATAAATTATATTGATTTAACACCACACGGCGATTGCACATATCAGCCACAATAGCAAATTTCAATTCGACAATGCAAATCGGAATATCGATCGGGGTAATAAATAAAGTCGTACATATAAAATCGGTAGCGACTACTGTCGACATAATAAGGTTATTTATGGGTTCGGTTTATCTGGTGGCCGTCGTACGAGCCGGGGAAAACAATAGGACAGCACTGGACGTTGGACAAGTAGGCTGAGGAATAAGGAGTTTGTAAGGTATTTCAATTGGAAAAGATAAAATAGTTTTAACAGCATTATTGTTGCAGATATGGAAAAAGTTGTTCCATTTTTGTAGACAGCCAGTATTGTAAGATGTATTTGTTTGAAAACTAACGTCATAAAGATACACAAGAGACAAAAGGAAAACAATATTTTTTAGACATCGCGTTCGTTTTAGTTTAGGTTGGTCATTAGCAAACACACTTAGTTTTAAGCTTAGAAAGGTGGTCCACGAGGTTGTAGTAACCAAGATAAACACTTCCTTCTTAAGGTTATGAAATAGCACTTACAATTACTACCTAATGAGTACTGTAATATTATTACAAAACACTCAAGTATATTCAAAGGACGCCATTTGGTTTAAATCGCTAAATAACTGTATCTATTTTATCGCTCATTGCAGGTTTACTTCTGCGATCAAACTTTTGTCTGGGTGAATTCACGAAAAGTTACATAACCACTCACATGCTTCATATTTTTCAGTGACTTCTATTATTATAATAAAATAAGGGCGACAGCTGGTAACTACAGTTACCAAAAGCAAGTGAGTGGATAACAGCTATGAGAATAAAACCGGATCATTTTTGTTTATGTATAATATTATAAGATTAGGTATCTAATTTTCTAGAGTAGTTAATACTGTGAATTGCAAAAGTTTCCTCCGTTCCGTCACAGCACTAACAGGTAACGTGGTTAGGCTGCATAGCTGCATTGCATCAAATTAGGCAGAGCTCTCTCATAATTGCGCGCATCAAAACTTTAACAGAAAGACATACACCAGACATTTATATTATCTTGACCTAAAATACAATGTGGCCTCAAATACAGCAACAGATTTTTTCCGAAGATTCCAAGACCTAATAGGTGAAAAAAGTGATACAAGGTTTAGGCAATAAGTTTCTGTTGCGACATACTTAGTAGTTTTTCTAAATCAACTGCGCATTCAATTTTAAGGCAAATTTCACTACTTGCTGTCAATTGTCAATTTACAGTTTAACAATCTATCTCAACCATCTCGAAAAAAGATTAATAAACATACTATGAGTAAACATCAATAAGTAAAATTTATTTTTCTGCTACCAAAAAATATAAAACATTGCCATCGGAAATAACTGATATTAGTCACAATAATTGTCATAAAAATGTATACTGACTATATTGAATATAATTAGCGCGCAGATCTCGGGGGCATCAGTAACAAGTAATCATTAACCTTCCCACTTAACGCGGAAATGACGTAACGTGTTTAGGGCTCATTTAAGCAATTTCCTCCTTATCATACGTTGAAAGATAGTGTTTTATGCGCCGTGTCCGTCATTAGATAATGTAGCTATAAAGAAAATTGCCGGCTGCGCCCACGCAAGTAAATATTCCTTCGTTGACCGAGAATTGGGTCCGCATTCAGAAACAAATTCAATGAATTGAGTAAAACCTTTTGTCCAAAATTTTACTTTGATTACCGACTGTACGAGTAGTACTCTTGTCTTGAAACAGACATCTTAAATGGTACTTACAAAACTTAAGTTAAATTCTGTTTGGTTGCATTGGTTTATTATAAATATAATTCCTATGGCCATTTTTCGATATCCATTATTAGGCCAACATGATGGTACAATAGGAAGGTCCACTGTCTAATAAAACCGATGTTAGAATATTATGTGTAGGTTGTCTGGGTGATGATGTTGATGTGTGATCTTATGATCTATCACACATCAACATAATCAACCATCGCATAGATGTGTTAATCAATCAACTCACTCAATGTTACGACAAGCCAAACGAGCAACCCGAAGGGACACCTGCCGCCAATACAATTTAGATAGTATTCCCAATCGAATCGCGCAATTCAGAATGAAACCCTCCGGTCGCTCCGAGCATTGCTCTTTTGTTTGCAAGATTTTCTCCTCTATTCTGCTACACGTAGATACATTGATTTACTTAGATTTATGGACTCCGGTAATGGTTATGATGAATGGATTCAGGCTTAGTGGTTATACGTAGATATCACGCTTTTCATAAATAATTTTACACATAGAGTTTGCACAATTACATATATTATTAGATGCTTATATTAATAATGTGCAAACATAATTTAGAAATTAATAACTTTTGTTTTGCTAAAAATATAAGTTATATAGGTAATGATATGTCTTACTAACATGTTTAAAGTAGATGATGACAATGAGGTGATAGAAATGGCTTATAACTACGTCAAAAATGCCTTTTTGGTATATTTTAATACAATGAGATCAGGGTTTTAAGAGTTGTGCAGAAAAGCGCAACGAGTGACACTAAACAGTTTATTTATTTTATTTTATATTGACCTGACGGTTGGTACTACGTGTTACAAAATAAACGAAAACAAGTGAAATCGAATTCCCCTTATCGCTGCAACATAACATCAGTCAACGTAAACAGTCTGAGATATCCCGATATCCCAGTCGTGGCCGGCTGAATCAATAGCGCGCGATCGTGCGCAAAGTGGGCGTTTAACCTCTGACAGCATATGTTGCCATTGGGTTGGCGCAGACGCTTCGGGGTCTCAGGTAAGCCACATTAATGTGATCTCATCATTGGCCACAGCATCTTTGCAGATGATAGTTACAACGACTAAAGTATTTTATTAGCTGTATAATCAAATAGCCGATCGGTAATTCTTGGCGCATCAAATGATGCGAAATAAACAATTTACTTCCTATCTACTGCTTAATTGCTTTCATGCACTGAATGGCTGAAATTAAAAATGCCCGAAATATCAAATGGACCAGGTTACCAGTGCAAGAGGCGAGTTAGATTTCTGCCACACAGCTAAGTTAGACATCTGCCACACATTACTACGTTCTGAGACGGCCCCCAAATAATTAGTGTTCCGTACTTAAGTGTTTCACGGAACACAACACTACCGCTACTGTGCCACGCTTACTAAGGCATCTTGGTTACCAACTGTTGCTAAAGTACAAATAGTTTAGTAGACATTTGCCATTTACAAAATTACCCCACTTTCGAAGTGATCCCATGCACGTTTCCTACAACATGAAACCTACCTTCGTATGCGACAACCTAACTAGCCTTTTATGCGACCATATACTAGTTCGTCTGAGCCTTCGATTTGCTCTTACTCGATGGGCAATGGGAACAACAAGCGCTGCGCAGGCGCAGCACGCGTTAAGCCATCGATCAATGCGCTATCGCTAAATTAACCTAATATAGCCACTGCGACCCTATTCGGATGTTTTAATGACAGCTAATGACATAACCCTGATTTAAATCTTTATGATTTTTATACATTATTATTTACGCGATTAAGTCCCGCTTTCGTAAATATAATAGCTAGGGATATAACAGAATTTGTTTCTTCTCAATATTATCACGAGGTCTAAGGATATTAATGATTACGAAAAATGATTGGACATACTAATACTCGTGAGCGCTTGTACTGCCCCAGTAACATAAATCAATGGATTTGTAAACTTTAATTGTTTGGAGCGTTGTACAATTGATATCAATATATATACTTAGTAGTAGTAGTAGTAAAACACTTTATTGTACAGAAAGAAACATAAAACAGGAAAGAACATACATCATTTGTACAAAGGCGAACTTATCCCTTTCAGGAATCTCTTCCAGTTAACTTTTGAGCAATTTAGCAGTTCTCTTTAGTCAAAATAATGTTGTCAACAAACTTCTGTGAAGTAGCGTCCTATAGAAGACCTGGGGGCCTAGCCAAGATGACAATCGTTGACAGAAACGAAAAGAAACGCTATCATTTCCATACATTATTTACGTTTAACATAGCGTTTCATTTCGTTGTCTGCAAACGGAAAATTTTAGTATTTGCATGTCTATGTATTATCTTTCTAACAATCTGACAAATATCGTTGCTAGAGATTCATACAAAAAAAATCGAGTTATCACGAGCTGCCATTTATCCTTCTTGAATATGAACCGCTCTAATATAGCCATGCTGTGACACCTGAGGAGAAATTTTCATGTTTTGTGAGACATAACATAACATTTAACGCCTAGCGTGACCGCGATAATGACATACATCGTGTATCGCCGCCATCTGACATGCAGGTTTGACTAAATCGATATTATTTTCCTACAAGGCACACACATTGTTGTTTTAGATAGTGATGTGTAGTGAAAGCAGATAATGTAACGTGGCTATATTATTTTAAGCTAATCGTGGCGATAGTCATAATGAAACATAAGTACGTATAAAAATGAAATAATTACTAATGAGGTTTAGGTCTAAATGTTAATTATTCGTTCAACAGTTGAAAATGTTGAAATCGATCAAATAATGCTTCGTACGTCACACATTTATGTAGATGGGCTCAAAATCCTAACGAGCTTTAACCAAGTGTTACTGTCGGTATAACGAATAAATAATGATACGAGTATATATATACATAGGTTTCATTTATATATTCAGTCAAATCACAGCAAAACGCGGACTGCCCTTTTCTCTATTGCATCTACAACCGTCTTAAAATCAAGAATGTACATAAAAGTAAATAATTCATTAAATGCAAAGAACAAGATGAACAATGATTCTAAGCCATTGCATTGTGAAACCCATCATACTTATTTGACATTACCCATTGGGTCACCGTAAACCAATGTGACGCGTACAAATCGGCTGTGCAGCTCGCGTCACGGACGCCAATTTAGACCCCGACCCAATCGCTGACCCCACAGACATATATACAGTCAAAAGATTTAATTTGTGGCCCATTTCTTACCTTATCACAGTAACAACAATAAGTGGTCTCCAGCGACTTTCATGTTGTTTGTCACTGTGACAAGGTACGAAATGGACAAATTAAATCTTTTAACTGTATCTATCTCAAGAAAGCTCATAAGGATTTTAAAATTATTCATATGATACTAATATCAGTGCCTCGTCCGCTCACATATTGTATAGGTGGACCATATCAAATCAATACGATAATTTCAGATGATTACGCTCCTATTTTTAGATATTTGAGTGCTTACACTCACACTTTGTAAAATAGATTAATTGCTTCTTCGCATTTCCTTTTAAATAAAAACTCTTTTCAGAGATTCTAGTTATTTTTTTATTTGTCCGATTATATTCCAACTTTAAATCATGAATAAAATGGAAACAATATATTGTAAAATGAGAATGGCCACTTCCACCTTGTATGAACATCCATTGCCTATCTTTGAAAAGTGCGCTTCTACATTCACATGCTTGCTGTTGCGCTATTTTTCGTTAACATTTAATACAGCGCCCTTTTTTTGTACCTTTTTTGATGTGCAATAAAGTTTAAACAAATAATAAAGCGCCCTTCAAGAATTGCTATGGAATTTACTACACAATTCTGACATGAAGCGTGAGTTCTTCTTAAGTTTGTAGTTTGTAGTGGCATCTATTTAGGCATATATCTGTGGCTGACCCCACGTCATAGGAATCGTGATGCTCAGCCATTATTTGCATGTCGATCGAAGCTGTTAAATTTATAGTACACGTGAGACTGCCTGGGTATTGTCAATGCTGTCACGAGTGGGGAGAATCGAATCGGGTCTACGTGGACCAGTGTAAGGTGACATCTGAAAGGGGCCTCGTCAAGTGACAATGGGTTACACATGCAATAAACACGTCGCAATTTATGGCAACATTTTTGTCATATTATCAGAAAAAAATATATTGCCCTAATATATATTAACCACTTTTATTTATTTTTTTCTTATAATACATTAATGAGAAAATGAAGAACTATATACTTAAATGCATTTTTACGGCGTAAATAACATACTTAACACTTAATTGATTATGATTTTTTTCATACATTTTGAGGCAGGTGCTTGCTTTTTATGTGAGGTGTATTTACATTTATTTTCCCAATTTAGAAGTTTCTAGGGTACAATCAATAGCAGGTTTTTTAGAAAAAATTGAATCTCACAGGATGAAGAATAGATTAACATCTTCCGAATACTTCACAAGCGAAACTTAAATAATGCATGGAAATGATCACGTTACTTTTCATCTGTTAACGTGATACATTTTAGGCCGTAAATCACCTAAAAGAGGATAAACGCGCAAACCTGAAGCGCCATTAATTTCATTAGGCGGCGACCTGTATGGCCTAGTGGATAGTGACCCTGTCTATGAAGCCGATGGTCCCGGGTTCAACTTCAAATCCTGGTAAGGGCATTTATTTGTGTGATGATCACGGAAACCTGAGTCATGGGTGTTTCTGTGTTTTTGTATTTGTATACAGGGCGTCCCAAGACTATGGGACACCAAGGGAAAGTACCTTAAATATCGTAGATAGGATATTTTGCTGAAAGAGGACGTAACGTTATTTTTAAAAGTCAGTAACTCTGCATTTAAAGATTTTCTAAGAATTACTTGCTTCGTCTGGGATTCGATCAGACTTAATAATTTTCTTGAAATTTGACTCAAACATTTTACGTTGTTCCTTTCTTTTGAAATACTATGATACTTAAGAAGAATTATTATTTTTTGTCCATTCTTTCGATTGGCATCATAAAAATAGGCGTGATTTTTTTTCACATTTAAGTCGGTTCGATTCCTAGGCGAAGCAAGTAATTCTTAGATAACATAAAGTCTTCTTTCAGCAAAATATCCTATCTACGATATTTAAGGTACTTTCCCCTGATGTCCCGTAGACATGGGACGCCCTGTATATCGTTGTCTAAAGTACCCAAAACACTGGCTTGAGCTTACTGTCAATTTGTCAATCTGTTAATGCCCAATTTTTTTTTTGTGAGTGGTCTTACACTTGCAGCACTCGCGCGTACTCGTCGCGCGTTTGTAATGCCAGGATTGGGCGGAAGCGCACCTTTAGCCGATGATAGTGTTGTACCACGTAAATCATTGGCAATGTCTGCTTTGTATTGAGAAAGTCGGGATTATAGTAAGAGGTGGTATTTACTCTCGAGCTACTTGGACGTTAACGAAATTGGTACTTGTTATTTTTGCGACCCTAGAGGGTGGTCTTTAAACGCTTTGATAGGTATATATATACTAAAGGACTAAAATTCAATTTATCCCACTGATTTTCGGTTGATGTCACTGTGGACACATATAGGAAAAAGAATGTTAGGAATGAATGTTGATGGACGGAGAGCGGATGGTAGACCCAAAAAACGATGGATGGATTGTGTGAAAGAGGATATGAGAAAGAAAGGCGTGAGTGCTGACGAAAGATAGAGGAGAATGGTAGAGAAGAACATGTTGTGCCGACCCCACATAACGTGGGATAAGGGCAGGAAGAAGAAGAAGAAGAAGTCACTGTGGACACAAGAGTTCGCAGCTTCCTCGCTCAATGAATAAGGTGTCGGCTTACGTGAACGAATAACTCGTGAACGCGAGTTCAATCCTTTGATACTTATGGAAGTGTCCTACGTGGGCGATCTCGTTGTGCCGTTGGGCCGCCGCGCCGCGCCGCGTCGCATCGCGAGTTATTGGCTCACGTAAGCCACTGCGTAAGCATGGCGATTCAGCGAGGAATGCTGCCAGCATGTTTGGCACTATGGTTCAGTTAGATTTTGATTAGTAGTTTTAATTAGGTAAAATAGTAAAAGATTATTGTATTTGTACATTATGCTGACTTTTGATTCAATAAATAATCATATTTATCCCACTGTATAATATGTACGCAAATTTATATGTTGAACTTTTTCTTTAGGCACGTCTACTAAAATTGTGAATAAGGAAGTAGACCACTAATTCGAGTGATGATTTATTAAATGTTTCCCGTATTCATGAAGTTAAATGAAACTCCTTAATATATGCAAATTCGGTTTTAATATATATAGGTATCCAGAGACTTGAGACTACGAGTTGGTGAATTAGAGCCCTATGACAGATAAATAAAGGCTGACGTGAAGCTGTTTATGTCCTGTTCTTTATGTCGCAACTTATTCTACCATGTGACAGCAATACATTGTACAACAGACCGGT
Source organism: Cydia pomonella (assembly GCF_033807575.1). Lineage (NCBI taxonomy): Eukaryota > Metazoa > Arthropoda > Insecta > Lepidoptera > Tortricidae > Cydia > Cydia pomonella. The sequence continues at coordinate 4,599,748 of NC_084711.1, read as the reverse complement.
TTCTTTTACTGACAACTAATTAAAGTGCAATGAGCTTCATAAATTAACAAGTCCAGCTCAATGTATTGATGTCTTAATAAAGTAACAAATCTACGACGATAAACTATGACATCGAATCGCTGTAAAGTTTTTTCCACTTGGTAGCGAGAATCGTAACTTGAGACTCACAGAAATTGCCTAAGAACCACCAAGTGAATTTGCTCGACGTCGTTGTTGCTGCAGCGTCGAGTGTGACAAACAAATGTAAGGCGACACAGGCGTACGTTTAATGTTGACGTTCGGATGTCAACTGCAGCTGCATAACTGCGTCGTTGAAATCAAACGTTAGACCGTCATTGTAAAGACCGTCTTGTAAGTTTTTCGCTTGACGTTGCAAATACGCGGTGCGTTGACGTCAAGCGCATTCGCTCGGTTTTGTGACCTGAGAATGGAAACGACTAAAAATGTGGTGTGATAATTGAATTGAAAAAATAAGGGTAAATTTACTTTAATTTTAAATTGCTATAAAAAGCTATATCATTAGAATGTGGCGAAAGTAGCTCGTTCTCTTTGTGTTAGTTTTACTCTTCCACTGACTTTTGAACAACGCGCCAATCCAGTATAACCGGGTCACTATCTTGCAAAAACTGCCGACCTAATGAAGCGAAAAGCCTGACAAGGGAACAAGGGGACGTAAGACAAGGAGACAGTGCGTCACTCAAGATGACGCCTTGATATAGAACTAGTTTCAACTACGCGTAGTTTCCAGTAGGCCAATTAAAGACTTTCGCTGTTGAAGTTTAGGGGTGAGACCTAATGGAGGCCAAATATAACTTATTATTTGATATAAATAATTTTGACATCACTTGTAGTACACCTCGTGTGTAATTATACGAGCATATTTCTCGTACCAGTCGTACCTATGTACTCGTATAATATTGGTGTGAGTAAATCGATCCAAGCCATCGGGTGAGATCAAAAATTCTCGTATATGTAAAGTGCGAACATTCCGGTTTAAGAAAAGTTTTAGATTAAGACATCTTTATTTATTTCCTATTCTTCTTCTTCCTCGCATTGTCCCGGCATTTTGCCACGGCTCATGGGAGCCTGGGGTCCGCTTGACAACTAACCCCAAGATTTGACGTCGGCACTAGTTTTTACGAAAGCGACTGCCATCTGACCTTCCAACCCAGAGGGTAAACTAGGCCTTGTTGGGATTAGTCCGGTTTCCTCACGATGTTTTCCTTCACCGAAAAGCGACTGGTAAATATCAAATGATATTTCGTACATAAGTTCGAAAATCTCATAGGTACGAGCCGGGTTTGAACCCGCGACCTCCGGATTGCAAGTCGCACGCTCTTACCGCTAGGCTACCAGCGCTTCCAGCTTATTTATTTCCTATTACTCTTTCATATATTAGGTGATCAAAAATCGGGTGTTCAACCCTCGGTTTCGAAAAAAATAAAGTACGTAACGTACAAATAGCCATGTGACATAAACGTCAGTCCATACAATACATATGACCACTGGCCGAGGTTTTCAACAGGGGGGCTCTTAAAGGCGACTCCGGTTACATATGCCTTTTTTTTTTTTGTTGACGGAGTGGGAATGCACGCACGGTGTGTGGGACTCGCCACTCCTTTCCCCTCTCCAGGGAAGAGGGGGGGAGAATTTAGCCCTACCCACTAAACCCACTCCGGCGTTTCACCCTCTTTGCCGTTAATGAGGGGCGCACTGGGATCGATGATGACATTCACCACGGCGCCCTCCGGCAGCCCCGGCTTAACGCCAGGGCACCCTCACAATGGAGGGGGGGATCAGAAACGCGTGATCCTCCGCCCCCCGACGACGTCTGTGCAATGCGGGTCCAGTGCCCGCTGGCCCTAAGGCTCGAGGCGAGCATGCGCTCTCTGCCTTTGGCCCTGCCGCCTGCGACGGAGAGGAATCGCGTCAGCAGACGTTTCTCGCTCCCTCTCCGCCTTCTCCTTCTGCGACATGACTTCTTCGCAGAAGGAGGCCACCGCTTCCCAATTCCTCTCGCTACCCAGCATCGCCGCTATTATGCTGTGTAGCGAGAGGTCTATAACCCCCGTCGCCGCCCTAAGGGCCGCTCTTTCCACGGCCCAGCGGTTGCACTCCTCTAGAGTGTGCTGGGCCGTGTCGTCCATCGCACCACATTCATGGCACTGGGGCCCCGGCTCCCTCTGTATTTTGTGCAGGTAGTGCCCGAAACAACCGTGTCCGGACACCACCTGCGTTACCCTAAATGTAAGGGCCCCCTTTCTTCTGCCCAACCACTCGTCCATTACTGGGAGGATAGCCCCTATGGTTCGGGTTCCATAATGGCTATCCTCCAAGGCATCCCTCCACCTTTGCCTCAGGCGCTCCGCGGCTGCTCGGGCCAATCTCTCTGCCTCCTCCGCATCTGTGGGCTCCCCGCGCCTCCTGGCCTCCACCCTCGCCCGGTATCTTTCAGCCAGCACCCCTGCGTCTAGTTCCCACGCCGGGGTGCCGGCAAGGAGGCATATCGCTGCGTGAGAGGTGGTGCGGTAGGCCCTCACCATCCTCTGGGCCACGTACCTCTGCGGCCGACGGAGCAGTGCCTTCGCGCGTCTCGTCAGCCGTCCGGCCCAAATTGGTGCTCCGTAGAGCGCCATGCTCCGGACTACCCCCGCATAGAGCCGCCTACATGGGGCATTCGGTCCCGCCAGATTAGGCAACAGGCGGCCCAGAGCCGAGGCAGCACCCACGAGACGAGGAGCCAGTCTCGCAAAGTGCTCCTCAAAATTCCACTTTCTGTCCAGGACAAGGCCCAAGTACTTAATGTGGGCGTTGACCTGGACAGATTCACCCCCAACCCTCACTACGGTGTCCTCCGGCAGCTGCCCCCACCCCCTTGTTCGCCCGAGGACCATGGCCTCAGTCTTCGGCAGGGCGACCCGAAGCCCCAGGAGTCCTATGCGCTGCACTGTAAGCTCGGTGGCCACCGCCTCCTGAGAACCTCTTCCAGCTCCTTTCCCCGCACGGCCACTAGTGTGTCGTCCGCATAACACACGGTGATCATGCGGGGAAGCTGCACCCCTCGGAGCACCCAATCGTAACCGAGGTTCCACAGGAGGGGACCAAGGACAGACCCCTGCGGAACCCCGCACGCCATAGCCCTCGCGCCCCGGATACCCCTTTGCTCATAGAGCACTAGCCGCCCCGTCAGGTAGTGCTCTACAACACGCCTCAAGTAATGAGGCACTCCGTGGTAACGGAGTGCTTCCCCAATGACTGTGTAGGGGAGGGACCCGAACGCGTTGGCGATGTCCAGGGACACCGCCACCACTCCCTCCCTCTGGCCTGCCGCAAGCACCCCGAAATCCCTCAACGCGGCCACCGCGTCTATAGTAGACCGCCCCCTACGGAACCCGAACTGGTTGTCATGTAAGTTCGGGCCCGTTTCCACTAGGTGCTGCTGAATACGGGAAGCCAGGATTCGCTCGAAGAGCTTCCCGACCTCGTCCAACAGCACGATGGGGCGGTAACCAGCGGGAGTGTCTGCTGGGCGCCCCTCCTTACGCAGCAGGCACAGTCGCCCCTCCTTCTAGCATCCCGGGAAGCGCCCCTCCTCGAGGCAGTCCTCCAGGAGGGATCTGAGGCGGTTCCCTAGATGCTTGAGTGCCAAGAAAAGCACTTTTCCTGGCACTCCGTCTGGTCCCGGCGCTTTGCGCGTGGTTCTGACCCTGTTCATGGCCCACTCCAGCTCGTCATCTGTGATTGGGGGGGGGGACAACGATCGGTTCCACCGGGTCCGCTGCTGGGGGAGCCATAGGCGGGACGAAGGTTGGCGCCTCCGGAAACAGGCCTTCAACCACTCTCCGGAGGAGTTCTGGCTCCATGGAGTCCATGGGTGAGGCGCTCCGCAATTTGTTGCGCACCATTCTGTATGGGCGTCCCCATGGGTCCCTATTGAGGGTTGCCAAGAACTCCTCCCACCCCTCGTTCTTCGCCTTCTTAATGGCCTGCTGGAGGGCCCGCTTCTTGTCCGCCAACGCAGTGCGGAGAAGTTCCTCCTCCTCAGCGGTGTGCCTCCTTCTTCGGCACCGCGTGTAGGCCCGCCGGGCGTTATTGGCGGCCGTGCGTAGGACGGCGATCTCCGGGGTCCACCAGTAGACTTGTTTCTTGCCCCGGGCAGGCCGGGCCCGGGGCATGGAAGCGTCACAGACTGTCTCCAGGGACCTTCTGAAGTGGGCGGCCCTCTCATCGATACCTCTTGGGGCTGTCTGGGGAGAGTTCCACGCCTCGATGATGGCAGTCTCTTCCGCCATTTCTCTGTCGAAGCGGGCCAACGACCATCTTGGGAACCTCCCTCTCCCGGCCCGTCGGTTATCAGGACTGGGCGACGTGGCCCTCTGCAGTGGGGAGACCCTCATGCGGATATATAAATGATCCGAGAGGGTCTCTTCGTCTTCTAGTACTCGCCACTCGGAAACGCGCGCTGCCAGGTCGCGGGTCGCAAAAGATAGGTCGACTATAGACCCCCCATTCCAGCGAACGCACGTCTGCGCGTTGCCGCAGTTGAGCAGAACCAAGCCCGCCGCCGCCGCCCAAACCTCAACCTCGGCCCCTCTGGGTTCGGTATTTGGGGAGCCCCATGCTCGGCTCTTGGCGTTGAAGTCTCCCAGGATCAGGATTGGCGCCTGGCCAGCCCTTCTCTCCACCCCCTCCAGGTCCTCCAGGAAGCGCTGGAAGGCAATCGGCGGCAAATTGGGGGAAAAGTACACCCCGACTACTATAATTCCCTTCCATTTAGCCGCCACGAATCCCTCCTCTCTCTCTCCATGCTCATGAGGACTTCCCCCGACGCCGGAGCCACCAGCGCCACCCGGCCATCTCTAGACCCTACCCAGTTGGGCCGAGGAGGGACAACGTAGGGCTCCGCCACCGCAGCCAGTGCAACTCCCCACTCCGCCCGGTTACATATGCCTACCGAGCGCGGGCGACCCGAAGTTCCCAAGAACCGGCAAGTGTTATCAGTTCTGCATCTTGTGTGTTAAATCTAGCAATTTTAGCATCTTAGTAACTATTGTAGCAACTTGAGTTTTTATACTTGTCGGTATACGAGTACGGCTTCTAAGCTCAAAATCACGAATTCATGACCATTAGTTTCAAGTACCTAATCGTTAGGAAAGAATTTAGTAAGAAAAAAATTCAATTGTCTAATCTGGACTATTTCTGATTATATCTTATAGATACATTTAATCTTGAACATAGAATTACTTGTTAACATCTAACTAAGAAATTAAATTTGCAGAACTGATGTTTGTAGGTACGGGTAAAGTGTATATTCTTGACTTTTGTAGCCACGTAATGAAAAGGCATTCAAAATCCATTAAGCCAATTATAAATTCAAGCAAATCATCGCACAGAGCGTAAAAGCGACAAAATAAATACGCAGATTCTATGTGGTATAAACCACAAACTTTCTACAAGTCGTTTTATATACGTTTTATAGGAATACAATTAGGTTCTCGCAAATCATATTATGACAGACGTACATTTCGTTTGAGGTCCGTTGTTTTAAATGCTTTACCTGAAACAAAGAACAAATATCATCACTATCATCAGTAAATAAATAATAAACATCGATTTAATTACATATTCATTTTATTCCTTTTTTATGTTATAGGAGGCAAACGAGCAGACCTCCTTCTTTTTGACAATCACTTGTGCTACGACTCGACTATGACAACGAAACGCTTTGTATCTCTATATCTCTCGACAGTGACAGTTGCGTTTCGTTAGCTACGGAGCGTAAACTATTGGCATGTTGGCTACGCACCCTGTTTTGGTTTATGGATTTTGTACAGACAGTAGTTACAAGAAGCAAACGGTAGTTTGACAGTTTTGAATGATTGTGCGTCGAAATATCGGGAGCTCAAAAACAATATAAAAGGTAATAATCACGGTTTATATCCCAGTCGATTTAAGTCTAATGTACCGTTTGTGCCTAAACAAACACTGAAATTTACACCTTAAGAACGATTATGAAATACATTACCTACAAAATTTATGATCAAAACTCCCAAATTGTTATTTGTTGAAGACATTGAATGAATAAGGTGTTTCCATGCAGCCGTTGCCAAAACGTATCGAGAAAACCGTAAATCGCTATCGCTCATCGCTCTCGGTGATCCCTTGCGCCGGTCGAGAGAGCGGAAGCGCGTCATCCACTCAGACGAGATGGCAAGCGATACTAATTCATAATTAGTAGCGTTACCGACCACGGCGCCTGAAGAGCCACGGAAGACATTTCAAGACATTTCGCGAATTAACTATTACTAGTCGAAAATATTTCAATACAGCAAGAAAATAAATTCAATACATTTTAAGTTTTACTGTACAGTATTTTATCAGCAACCCCAAGCACAAAAAACCGGTCAAGTGCGAGTTCGTTTACCTCGCGCACCGAGGGTTCCGTACAAACTTTCAATTTTCTCATGAAAGACTTTTGACCAGAAGTATACTATTAGTATAATTGTGTACAGCGCCATCTATGGGCGAATTGGCTAACTAATTTGTGCGATCTATATGTATGTTGGTTTTTCAGGGATAATTCTTTATCAAGTGAACCAATTGCAATAATTTTTATTTCGTTTGAAAGATGGTGCCTTTAGTGTAACTTCAACTATAATAAACACCCGCAAACAGGATTAAATTGCAAATTAAATTACAAAATGTTTTTTGGTAATTAAAAAAAAAAAACCTATCAAGATAGAGGTCTGATTTAATTTTTCTTGTAATCTTTATGATAATGTTATTATTATGTAAAAAAATCATAATTTTTCATTCGTAAACTTTGGAGATAAGGGGGGAGGAATGGTATTTTTTCCACATTTTCCTTCATAAGTCAATTTTTTTTTCACTATGAAAAAGAAATAAAAATTGTTTTGTAATGTTTAATTGGAGCTCTTTCAAATGATACCTCACTTGGCCTAGTAACTAAACTTTGAAATTTTGCCCCCTCTTTATATTGAGATTTTTTTATAATTAATAAAAAAAAAAATTATACTTCCAATATGCTTGGGTTAGCGTTATTCATTACTATTCCAAATTTCAAATCGATAGCTTAAGTACTTCTCGAGATATTTAGCAATGTGACAGACGGACGGACGGACGGACAGAGTCGCACCATAAGGGTTCCTTTTGTACCTTTTTGGTACGGAACCCTAAAAGGCAGATTTATGGTTACAGCACTAGATTACTCACTACTTGTACTTAAGCCAATGAAATAAAGCAATCAAGTGTAAGTCGATATAAAGAGTGATAAATACCTAATTTGAAGTGTGTGAAGAAAATATTGTGTACAAATGATTTACTTAGAGACTTTTTTGTTTCGCCACCCTTACGTCTTAATAGGTTTGATTGGTTCTCACTTTAAGTGTGAGAGCACTTGGAGTGCCTTAATAGTTTTTGTCATTACATTCATTAGCCACTGTTATTTTTTACACGTAACAAATATAATTACTTCTCTGCATTTACAGCCAGATACTTGTGAATCAACAGCCGCGAGCTCCACTTCAATATATCAAGCGCAACTAATTGGACATATCCTTTAACCTACGCGACAGATCGAAGTCAACGTTTGGCAACCGGAATGTTTCACCAGGGACACCAGGGTGCCTCGCCAAGGTGACAATAGCTTCCGCTACGACAACGAAACGCTTTGTCTCTCTGACTCTTCCATATTAGTGCGACAGTGACAGTTTCGTTTCGTTCGCTACGGAGCGTAAACGATTCGCATGTTGGCACGGTGATCAGTGGACATGCGAGATTGGTACAAATCTACTAGATTTACAGTAATAGTCAGCCAAACTATTAGCACCCCTGCCATGAGTACGACTGCGTTTACTGCTGCTGCGTTTTAACGAGTAGGTACGCTTTTCTATATTTTTGATGATTGGATTTTTTTACTTACAATATTATTTAAGTGAAGTTTATAGTAAATTTTTAATTAACGTTATGGCCTGTTCACATCTATTTCAGTAGCATTCCAGTCTAGTCATCGAATATCAGCACTGAACTGGATCGAATTGTTTACATTAATTTCAGTCATGTTTACCATCCAGCGAATTTATGGAGACTGTTACAAAAAAAACAACACGTTATCACTATTGAATGTTTAATGCAGCACTGGATTGACGGTCTACGTTATTCCAGTGGTGCTGGATTGGGCGAGCTGGAATCATGGTCGGTTCACATTATTCCAGTAGCATTCCAGTCCAGCAATCCAATCCAGTGCTGGAATGCTACTGGAATAATGTGAACCGACACTGGAATGCACTGGAATGTACCCATTCCAGTGAGCATTCCAGTCCAGTGACTGGAGAGACCGTCAACTTTTCATTCCAGCTAACCCAATCCAGCACCACTGGAATAGTGTGAACAGCCATTCCAGTTGCATTCCAGTATTGGATTGAACGTTGAACGGTGAATACGAGATTATTGTTTTTGGGGACAAGTTCCAAATTTTGATTAATAATGAAATTGAGTGAGGACCAAACTCTTCATTTTGTCTCTTTGTACAGAGAACATGCATGTCTCTGGGACATCACGTCGGATTTTTATAAAAACCGAGATATGCGCCAATCTGCCCTCCAAAAAATTCGCGAATAAATGCAAATAGAATGCAACTCTGAATAATGTATCACTTCGCTGGATATTGTTAGAAATTAATGATAACAACTCTTCAAAGTCTTGTTGAGTCATTCTCATTGCCAATCTGTATTCTGAGGGATCTTCTGACGCCAGCTGTCCCAAAAGCATTGTTGAGCCTCCTTTTATGTTTCTCTCGCTTATCCAATTTCTCATCCAAATCCTATTGCCCCGTTTAAATTCTTCTACTAAATCATTTACTTCTTGTAACAGTAGTAAATGAGCAGTTTTTAAACAATTTTTGAGTTTCTTTTTAGAAATCATTGTCACCAATGTGTTACCAATCCAGCTACTCTTAAAAGACTGGAATAATGTGAACGATATGCTCCAGTCCAGCACTGGACTGGATTAGCCCGCTGGATCACTGGACTGGAATAATGTGAACTGGGCATCATATGTAGAACATCATTCCAGTCACTGGACTGGAATGTTTACTGGATATTCCAGTGCCGGTTCAATTATTCCAGTAGTATTCCAGCGCTGGATTCAATCACTGGACTGGAATGCCACTGGAATAGATTTGAACCGGGCATTGAGTAATGCAGACGAATAATAAATAAAAAATCAATGTGATTCAACTTCCTTTTTCTTATTACCCAACTTCGTCAGAAGGAGGGTAATGTTTTTCGTGGGTATGTATATATGTCCTTATTTTGGCACGCCCTAGAGCCCAAGTGACTGGACGGTTTCTAATATATGAGGTGTCGTTGAATTCGTCAGAATTGTGGTAGTGAGCATAATGACATAGGCTATAGGTATAAATTTTGAAAATGGCGTCCGCAAATGACAAAAAGGGGCCTCCCCCTTTTTGTCATTTGCGGTTTTGTTGTTTTCTTTACCATAGCAATATGAGTATGAAATGAAAGCTCGTGAAAATATCATTTCAAAAATATACAGGGTGTAAGTTTAGTCATCTGCAATATTTTCGTGGTGAATATACTAGCATAGATCAACTGACCACCTTTACTATGGGACCAACCCCAAAAACGCGAAATAAAAATTGACTCTCCGATACATTTTGACAGTTAATTTTTTTTCGCGATTTCGAAGTTTTATTTTTATAATAATAATTCCTGTTATTGACTGCTATTGCTATTATATTGCACATAGCTGCAACTTGAAAATGAGGGCGAACACTTAAAATATCATTACCAATATACTGACTTACTAAATTGATATCGAAACGCTATTTATGCCATTAGGTAACAAAGCAAATATTCAGACAGCGATGATTTAACTATTAACACAGAACTCAACGGTTACATCACACTGATCAGGTTCACTCGTCAAAACGTCTGTCAGATGTAATTGTAATTGAATTAACATTTCGATTGTACGGTATTATGATATGTTTTCCATCTTAATCATCGGCGCCGATTCAAATACCAAGAGGCGAGTGGCAACTAGATGGGCTAAAAGTAAAGACTTTAGACCATCTGTTTAATCCAGAAGGGCTAGAGTCAGAACAAGCTAACTCAGCAGCGATTTTCATAGCAGACTGTGTGTATTATTTTAAACGTCGAACTTCTATTATGGCTCTTCTACACGATGGCCTAGCACTGGACCAGCGAGATGGCCATGCGATGGGTGAGAGCACGCACTATGGAATGGGCCATGTGTGGATCATACGCACCATCGATCGCTGGCCCGCTACCTTTGATGTGCGGACGAAAACCCGACACCTTAGCCATCCCGCCGCGCCATAAGCCATCCTACACTACTACCCTCTCTACACGCTGGCCCATCTTAGTAGGCCAGTATGATGGCCCATCGTGTAGAGGAGCCATTACACAGTAGGTACGAGCTATCAAAATCGCTGCCGATTTAGCTTGGTCTGACTCTAGTTCTTATATCTTATATTGTTTATATATTTTATCTGTTTGTTTGAATGCGTACATACGCACTATAAAGCACCAACATTTTACTGTAATAGATTATTCAAAACATCGTGAAATGTAATGTAATACACCGCGGATGTACCGCAGGAGATGCATTCATATTTTCAAAACATAATACTAATTTAATATTAATCTGTAGAGGTGCATCTTGCTCGGATTTCATACATTGATGCAAAAGGGCTCAGTAATATCGAATCAAAATCATATTTTTCAAACCAGAATGCGGCTTAATAGGTCTCTTGATGAAGAAATCTATTAACCTGTCCGGTGCTCGCGGCGACTGAAGCATGAAGAATGTTCACTATTTATTAGCCATGGTTTAAATTAATTAAAGCTTGTAAGGTAGCGTTTACACTGGAGTACGGTAAACCAGCGATTGATAATAATGTTTGTTTCGTTCGCTGTGGTAAATAAGGTATACCTAAGTACTAGTACTATAAGGTTAGAGTACATAACTTTTTACAAGTTACAAGCTTTTACTTAACTTGCAATGTATTTATCTATGTAACTAATAGGTTTGTATTGTATGGGTCAAATCTTGCAAGTTAAATTTAACCCACTTCCCGGTTTCCGATGAAGCTGAAAAGTTGCATACATATATAAGTCGGGTGACAATGCAATATTATGGCATCATCGAGCTGATCTGGTGATGGAGACAGGAGGTGGCCTGGCCATGGGAACTCTGTGATAAAATTATGTTTGGGGTTTTTAGATTTATCTCAATGAGTATCAGTTGCCTGTGAAAAGAAAAGTAGGTACAGTCAGCGATAAAATCTTGTACCAAGAATGAAATTTATGCCATAAACTTATTGACCATTCCATAATGCTTAATTGACATATTTCAATTCAATCACTATCAGCAAAGACCCTGTCAAATTTAGTAGTGAAATACTGGTCATAATCTCCTCCTTTTACTTCACCGAACAGTCGCCTTCAGATATATCCGTGTGGCCAAGACGCTCACAAATATCTAAACCTCTAACAAAAACACGCCTCTATTGTCAAGGTGTTAGAATGCGTGCTCAGGTATTTTTTAGCACCTCAGCCGCTACGATATATCTGATGGCGACTGAACAACGGAAAGCATAAGGTTAAATTTATCTTATTATTTGTCAGGCATAGTTTAAACTGTCGCTGATTAAAATAAATGTTATCATTAGATTATCCTATACATAAACTTCAATTAAATTTGCTAAATAAGAGATAAGCAAAATTACACCGCGGATTGCAACTATGTACGAGTATCACATTGTGTTATGCAAATCGTTTGGGAATTGTTGTATGCCGATTGCAAAATTATTCAAATTATCCTAATATTTGTATTTTTATTGTTCCGTACCTCACAAGGAAAAAACTGAACCCTTATAGGATCACATTGTTGTCCGTCCGTCCGTCCGACTGTCAAGACCCTTTATCTCGAGAACGCGTGGAGGTATCTAGTTGATATTAAAAACCATATTACTCAGGTCTATGGTCCCTTGAAGCTGTGAAAAAATGAAACTTCTAAGGTAACCTAAAAACGGCCATATCTTCCGTTTATGCCACAAAAACGTATATTTTATCACTTCCAAGGGAATCAAAAATACATACATACTTTCCGTTAACCTAGAACTATGAAATTTGGCAACAAATTTCATACACTACAAATACAGGGAAAAATATCAAAATATAACTTATAAAAAAAGTTAATTTGTACGGAATCCTCGGTGGGCGAGTCCGACTCGCACTTGTCCGGTTTTTTAAATAAGAAAAGTAAAACTGAAGAAGGCGCTTGCAACACTGTGTTACAGTGTAGCATGCAAATAAGTTCGGAAGCGATCGGCAAACTTTATGTATCCGGATTGTAAACATAATTTAAATATGGACACCAGCGGGAGCTTGGACCAAGGCGTCGATGTATTGTTTATGAAGGTTGTGAAGCTTATAATACTTGGATACAATGTGTTCAATTACAGAGGCAAAATTAAATCTGAATTTCATTTAAAAGGTGTCACTATTTCAACTATGGGACCGGGACACGTCCTACGCCGTAAAAAACATTTTTTTCGCAATACTTTCTAATGACCAATGACATTGAACATAATTGCACTAATTGCAGTTCCGGTCGCCTTTTTTAAAAAATTGTGACAGGCTATCTTCTACATTTTAGACCTGTGGATTCAACAGATGATGTAAACATGTGTTAATCTCAAGACCATTTTTCGTGATACCTTTAAAAAAACATAATATGGTTCATAATAAAGTATCTTAAACGTACGTGCTGGGTCAAATCGCAAACGCCAGGAGACCAGTTGGACGCCCTAAGCTTAGATTCAAGGACTGCTGCAAGATATTCAACCACACAATTCGGAATCTTAGGCTGAAATGAGACCAGAGTGGCATCTAGATTTCAAAGCGGGTGAGGTGGGTGGGTGTAGACAAACATGACAAGGACTGCTTCAGGCAGAAAAGACTCTGTGCTGCTAGACCTCCCTTGGACTCTCGTCATGTTTGTGATTACTGTGGCAGAAGATGCCGCTCTGGTATTGGATTCTTCAGTCATTGCAGACGTTGCAATCAACCTCCCCGCAACACCTGATGTTACCCGACGCTGCAACGATCATCTGCTATAGATGTATTGGCAAATAATATAAGCGTACGAAGGCATCGCTTGAACGGTTTGATTTGTAAACACAGAATGGAGCCCTAGAAAGTTGCAATATTTCACGACATAGCTCCGTTTATTAATAAATAGGCTGTAGAGGGTCAGGAGAAAGATCGCATCCGTTCGCTTGGTTGATCTAATCAATCTTCACCTGGACGAATTGGAACCGTTCCAGGCTTGCCTCGTCTACCTACTGGTTTACGTCATTTTATCTTGTCTGAATGAGATTTTTTTTAACTAATTATTGAAAGCCTACCAGTTAGTTGAGAGGTTATAATTTTTCATCGAATATATGGGTAATAAAATAATGTTAACGAGGTATCTTTAACTATGATAAGCATAAACTTTGACAAGCCACGTTGTCGTAAAAAGTAAGTTACCCTTTATATTTCCAAAATACTAGCCTGTTGTATGTATATGCGGAACTTTGCTTACGTCACTTTCGCGATATAAAGGAAAGTTATACATCCATTTAACCCCTTGTCATTTACTTTTTCCGCTGTCGTACTTGTTGAGTTGCACTCAACTTATCTTTCTGCTACTTTTAAGGCATCTATTAACAGCTCAATGACCCAAACTACAATCGAGAGTAAACCAAAATAAAGTCCTCTTGATCGGTCTTATGATTGTTAAAAATGCCTCAAACTCTCCAATGTCCATTTAAGGCGTGAACAGTACAAGACTATTTTGCATACCTGTTCCCTTTATGCTGCCGTTGTGTAAACACTGCCATTACAGACGCGATAAACATAACAAAGATAATAATCTCTGCTTGAAAAATCGATATTTTTATTGATTATAACCGAACCGATACCATCATCGGATGACTCAACGGCCTTAAAAGAATATTGTGACCAAAAGATACGTTTTTTTGGGAAAGACTTGTTAACAGATTTCCATAACTATTAGCAAAGCAGTAAGTTGGTTAATAAAATGTACAAATGGCCTTGCGTATTTACATAACAAAATCTCTCGACCCATTGAAAAGCTTTACAGAGGGTTCGAAGTACATTTTATTGAAAAGCTCCTAAAGTTAAAAACCTACTTGCTGCTTGAAACGGAATTGATAACCAAATTAACCAACCAAAGATGAAAATCCTGACACAATGGAGGTGAACCTTTCCCAATGTACATTCTTAGTGACGTATAATACGTAGCGTTTTAAACATAATTCTGTTGCATTAATATATTTCACTTTTACATACTTACTCATAAGTTTAGGTATGATTAATCACTTATAATATCAGTAAAATTTTCAAAAGATATAATTATTATTGACTTAAGTATCCGATCCTACCTATGAAGCTCAAAAAAGTACTACAATTTTTTTTGTTTATTACTTTCCTCACATCGACATCGAACATGTATGGTCACCAAAATGCCATAAAGATAATTGCAAATAATTCGCGTCACATATTGTTCGGTGCAGGAAGCCCATTTCGAGAGGGAAGGCATTATCGTGCCATCACGTTAAAAGCAGACCGTGTGTTATCATACCCTGTGCGAGTGCAAATTTCGACGTCTCTGGAGAACCAGTGTAAAACGATCTTGAGATAAAATCGAAACTCACGTGCGAAATATCATTTAGGTTTATCAGTAGCTTTACGGTAATAACATTGTGATGTGGTCAGACTTATCCTTAAGTTTCCTCTGGAAAGGTCAGTCATTTTGTGTTCTTGGAATCGGGTCGCAAAAGCGGCTTTCGACCTCCTTTATAATGCAATTGGGTAAGTGCTAAGATGACGAGAAGGCTAGATGAATATACATAATTAATCAGTGGCGCTTCCCTTGCCTGGCCGTACGCACTCGTAGGTATAATAGGTATACCAACCTGGATGTGTAATCAACGATTTTACTTAGGTAAGCTTGAGCACTTACCTGACAACCCCAGAAAATATTAGTCATAATAAAGAGTAGCGCTTTTCATTATTTTAGTGCGTGTAAAGTTTGGCGTAATTGTTGTTAAAGAAAATCTTCAAACGGTGCGTATTTTTTAGACAGGTCGCCTAGCTGTGCTGAACTTTCGAGTAGGTACACAACTTGCAAACGTAACTAGGAAAGATAGCAGATTTAATGAAATTGAACATTGAGCAAGATTAATGTACCAGCTGTCTCAGTAGCTCGCGATAACGGACACGGCAAGCATTTTTTACGCACCGTGTCAAACACGAAAGTTCAATCGGAATCGATTTACATAATCGAATTATAACATTAATCATCGAGTTTCCTGCTCATTGAATCGGAAGTACGCTTAGCTTGTCAGTATCAATTTACTACGATGTATGGTGTAGAAAATATGAAAAGGACACAGAGCGTTTGTACGGGACTAATTAAGACATATACATAGGTACCCACACGAAGTTACGAACTAGTAGTACTCTAATATATATGTGAGAATCGTTAAAAAATATGTATAACGCAAGTAAGTTTATAATTTTGGTTACTTTATTCAGTGAATTTAACTTTTATTTGTCGATAAATGCAAAACTAAACTTAATTTGTTGAGATATCTTTACCAACGGTACTGTAAATACACTATTGCGGCGGTGTTGAAACTTTATGCAGTCGCCTTGTTACGACCGGGCGTCTAAAATCAGAAGCCAATAACTAACTCGTAATCAATCCCAATTAACCTTCAATATAATGGTTATTGTGTAAGTTCAGGCGCGTAGTTTAAGGTAATGTGGATGAACAGCTTTGTTCAGAAAAAAATACTTCGTCTGCCCTGTGGGTAGGTACCCACCCACTATCTATTTATTTGCTTAAATTAGTTAAACTCGTATTAGAGCGGCAAACTCGTATATAGTCATATATACGATACACATTTGCTTATGTATTAGCAAGGACAGTCTTTCGCTAAACAATATATTTCTTGTGTATTTTCAATAGCTGCTAGACTAATAACTCTTGGTCTATTTTCAAAGATTTTAGAACTGGGAACGCGTTACGCAATTATAAAACATGAAATGTACTTAAAGGAAGAAGTTTTTTTTTTTTTTCAGATTTGAATAAGCAGGCTTAAGTTTTAATACCATTTTTAAACTGTAGGGGATCAATGTTGCTTAAAAATACTTTACGACTTCTCAAAAGAAAATCCCTCTCGTAATAATTGTAATAAACGTCTCGGATTTCATTTTCAGAGATTATGTACCAATCTTAATGGTTTATATACATTTATAACAATCATAAACGTAATGCGATAATACGTACGGTAAGAAGGTGTTATTTTATTACGATATTAGTATACCACGGGGGGTCTATTCGAGTCGTAAGAAACACGTGATTTTGTCACCATTGTGTCGACATTTCTTACACGTCAATCGAAAAAAAGCACACAAAATAGACATATTATTACTTAAGTAGCAGCTACAACGAGAGGTAGCTAGAGTTAGACCAAGATAAGTCTGCAATGATTTTGATAGCATACGCAGTGCAAGCGTTATTTATCAGTTATAATTTCATAGAAGTTGGAAGTGCTATCAAAATCGTTGCAAACTTGTCTTGGTCTAACTCAAGCTTTGCATACAAACTTCTATGCAGGGTACCTTCTCTCTGCATCTGACTGTACATCAACAAAACCTCGAACTCCGACAAAATATCGTAACTAACAATGAAGATTAAAAGCATGTAAGCAATAAAAAATAAATGTTCCTTAACTTGCCATAGCCCGCAAAAATAAACGAACACAAGCAGTGACACGAGTATGCAATTAGAAATGATATAATTTGATATTATCGATATCATAGACGTGTGCGCGAACTAGTGAGGTCCTCGTGATTGGAAGTGACTCAACGCAATCAGCCGGCAACTCAATAGGACTGTGGTACACTAAAGATATATTTTCATATATGGAGAAGATTTGTAAAAGGTAAGATATAAAACTATACAAAGAATTTTTAGATAAGATGCCCAATGCTGCTTTCTATCACGGTATCGTTCGTATATGGCAGGTCATTCGTTCTCATAACCTGGAATCTTAAGGGCGCGTATTCACTATAAATATTTTTGTTCTTTGGTATACGGTTTACGGGAAAAATTAAGACAGCGTGTACTTTTTTTATACTATGCTGGTGGCAAACAAGCATACGGCCCGCATACTACTACACCCACTTACATATACTTAGCATTACGAAGCTCCTAACTCTGGTTCATTTAACTTAATATCTTCGTTCAGGCGTGACTATTATTTTATATATTGATATGATATAAATGAAAGCAAAACCTCAGAAAAAACGAAAAAGATCATTGGTATTTAAACGTCTTAACGCTTAAACCACAGAACCGATTTTGATGATATTTTCTAAGGGGATGGTAGTATGAGTTCCGGGGAATGACATGGATGGTTTTTATCACGGAAATCTTAGTTTTACGTAGACGCGGGCAGAAAGTAGCAAGTCTATAAATATTTATATTGTGTCTATAAATAGTTGATATTGTGTAACTATTTTGGACGTGTAATTACTTTTATCAATAAATATATGAATATGAATATGAAGGTATTAAGTAGCACTAGCACTGCATCCACTGGCAAACTGGCTCACGTCTAATCCTATTATGCAAGAGAATCGCACAGAACCAATAATTCGATCCGATCCGATGACCGATTTCTAATTCGATTGTAATTGCGTTGTATTATCGATCGCGAATAATGGTGAGCGACGTGAATGGGTATCGCAATCCGCTACTCGAATAATCCTGCTAATGTTATTCATGAGAAAGTATGTTTGGGTGTTTAGAGGTTTGTTGTTTAACAGTGTATAAATGTAAACGTACGAGTATGAATGCATATGGAGTAATTATAGCATGGAAGATTAAAAACTTAGATTTAAATATTTTTTGGAGTTAAATAGGAAAGGAATACGTGCGTATTAAGTTTTATTTCAACGATGTCGCGGACAGAAGCTGACTTATGCTCAGTTATTATTGTGAACTGATTCATGGTTTATGTTGTAGCAGCAGGCATCGAACGTAAGGTATTCTCTACAAATCAACACATAGTCGGCAATATTTAGATATGATAAGGCCATAATTATAAGGTGGAGGTAAGGAATGAAATCTCCATGTACCAAAAAGTGTCATCAAAAAACCTTAAATAGGTGGCGCTACAATACCTAGAATACTTGAAAAAAAAAAACAAATAACGTCAATAACGCCTAGGTTCTTAGCTACTCTGCGCTACTCCGGAGAGATTTGGAACTATTATTTATGGCTGACAACTGGACACTTTTGCAACAGTTCTACCATAAGAGATTTTTTCACTCCTTTTAATTCTACATTCCATAGCCATAATAATACTCATAGTAAAATATCATGTAATATTTGTTTATAGTACCAACACATTTCCTCGTTAAACGATGACATAAAGTGACGTTAAAGATTTCCGCGTTAGAATTTACGCGTCACTTAAGCACTGAGCACTGCCTTAACGATGTCTTACAATAGTTACAATTTTGCTACAAAATGTTAACATACAATTTCTGAACGTCACTATCGACATGCAAACATCAAAATCCTATCTTCTTATAAATTTATGAAAATATAGACTTTATTATACATAGCGTAAAGTTTCAATTACAGAAACTACGCAGAACTAGAAACGACATTATGGAGTTAATATTACGAATAAGCCTTCATCGCAAAATAACCAATAGAAATTCCTAAATCGTGTTGACAAATCGACTCTGCCCTTACAACCTCATATCAGTTATAAAATTATATTGAAATATGTGCTTTGACTATTACAGGGTAAGGTGCATTTTTCAATTCTTGAATTGAATGACATAGGAGTTTTAAGAAGTAAACAAGAAAGCAAGTACAAATAGTCCTCTCGCGTCATTACCCTTTTGATTTATCGTTGGCCAATCGTCGTCTAAGCAAATTTCTCGTTGGATGTTTTCAATTGCTTTCTCTCGGATGGAACGTTTAAGGGGAATCCCTTAGGACTTTATAGTAAGCGTTTCTGCTTAACCCTTTGAACGCTGTACGTCATAAACCAAAACGTCACTAACACGCCAAGTCACGAGCGCAAGCGAGCTAATGTAAATCTTACTTGAAAGTGTGAAGGGTACTTTGACAACGTACCCCATAACATAACACTTTAAGTGTGTTCATGTTGCTGTGGATACGAATAGTTACAACACTTTTAGGTGTTCTTGGCGTTCATGCAGAAGGTTAAAAAGCAGACGTATCACAATATAATTATTTCGAAAAGCCCAACAATAACGACTTTCATCAACGCTTGACGAAGATGACGGAGAAATCCTCTAATAGTACAAAAGCGTTTAGCGTTAATAGAGGCTTGCGGGATCAAAGTTGACTGCTGCATTAGCATAATCGGTATGAGATTCATTATATTTCGTCACTTCATTTTTCAGATATAATTTTATATTAACCATGTAGTTTCCCTATTGTACAGATAGCATCGCACACATTTAAGAGTAACTATTTTGATTAAAACTGTGAAAACCAATTTCCGCCCACTTCCGCTTACTGGTTACCTGCGTGCGGCGACCGCTGCGCTCTTCATTCTTTATTTGTGCGTGGTAGCGTCCACACCTCGGTCTAGTTGCCGAACACTTCGGCACAAGACCACATTTTTTATAACGATCTTCGTTGCCTACTATGGTGTTAGCTGTGAGATTTCATTGAATTCGTTGTGCAATATACATATATTTGTTTTTAAAATCGTTGTGCAATCCTTCAACTTGAAGGACATACATACATCCTGGAGGTTAGTCGAGAACTAACACGATGGAAAAAATCATCCTGGAGGTTGGTCGTGAACCAACACGAAGGAAAGTCTGTTCGTATTTCGAACACCGATTTCGCCCGGGGGTTGGTCGTGAACCAACACGAAGGTATAAGATCGGATAACGCACAACGAAACAAAGGAATAAATCATCCTGGGGGTTGGTCGTGAACCAACACGAAGGAAAGTCTGTTCGTATTTCGAACACCGATTTCGCCCGGCGCGGCGATTGGTCGTGAACCAAAAGATCGGATAACGCACAACGCACAACGAAACAAAGGGCCTAGACATTCATATTGGTGCATTTTTCATAATACCCATATATTTTGTGGGAAGTTTATTGCCTTAAAAATGGGAATCATGTTGTGTTATAGAGCCGTGGGAGGCTTTCTTTTTATTTGGTTTTAGATGGCCCAACACTTAAAATATATCCAAATTTTACTCACACCTAACCCATAGTACGGTATTAAATGAAAAATGAAGTATGAATCCCCGCCCATAGGTTGAATGTAAATCAACAAGTGACTCACAAATGTTGTATTTAACACAATAGTACATTGTTTTTATACTTTACTACCCACATAAATATAATACTAATACAGTGGGTAGGTATAACTTGTCTCTAAAAGTGGGAATTGCTACGTGTACCTACATCACGTCACAGTATTATTTAAAGTATATTATTTCTGACGTACAATATTTAAACTCTTATATGTCATAAAAGACCTGTAATGGATTTGAAAGCAATTTCTAAACTTAATCTTGATAAAATATCTTGTTAATATGTATAGTGGTGCCCTGACAGTGCATACATTTTGGTGTCGATTTTTAAATCATTATGATATGCAGAAACATTCATAAATCGAACTATAAAAATATGGCTACATACGTCAATAATGTTATGGGCAACTTTGGTTTACTCCTATATTAAATCGCATAAAAAAGAGTCGACCAAATGAATACTTATATCAAAATATACCTATTTATAATATCAGTTTTAGGAATTTTTATTTCTCAAAATAACAAAACTTGATATAAATGAGTAATTGTCATGGTCGCTCATAGGCGATGCCAGTAAGTACTTATTATCTGTTTGAAAATTAGATTTTTTCTTAAAGTTATACCGGATAATTAATTCAATTGAATCATTGAATTATAATAAGTACACTTACTTCAATTGAATTAGAGGAAGACGAGTTTTTTCATCACAATTTACTAGAACAATTTGCAAGAGCTCAGTGTCAAGCACCACTAGAGTACCATCCATCTGAGTTAATCAGAATATGGTTTTCTCTTCATTTTGGCGAGTTGCACATATTAAGATATTTTGTTCGCATCTCTCACAGACATTGAGTGTTTATTTTTATGGTTGTAAATAATCGGTAACTAGGTAAATACCTATTCATATATTTATTTAATTGTATTAAAACAACAAGACGATTACCCTCTGATTATCCTTTAAAGGATTACCCCTCAGATTACTACTTAAATAACTAAATAATTAATTAGGTAATAGAAATGGTATAAAATAAATAAATAAATGTATGGTTCAACTCTCATGTGTCTGTCGCGGTACTCTTTCAGCCATTGCGATGGTACTATGCAATACGTTCACTAGACTTAAAACACTCGAAACGGTTATGCAATATGTTTTTGCTAAGTTTGAAATATATGTACATATACATTTAGTATCTGTAATCTAATTATACTACTGTATAATTAATATAGTCATTCATAAAATTAAGACCGAATCACTAAATATAATATTTGTTTTCTAAACTCGCAATACAACCACAGTAGCAATACATTTTTTTTATTTTATTATGCCAATTATTCTATAAGTGTATTTTTTAAACATTATAAAAATATACAACATTACGTCTATGTCTTTCGTTACCGACAGAGCGAATATTTGGATAAAATAAAAATAGAGGGCATTTGAGATTTGATGCTTAATACGTGAAAAACTATGGATTGTTATCGTGGTTGATTGCTGTGCTAGTTTAGTTTGCGCTGAGAGAATAGCAGCTACAGCACCGATATTTGTGCAAATATGGTCAATCGTGTCATGCTGTCATTAATATTTAATAAAAGAAAAAAGGTCATCTTATTTATCTTTATTCGAATGAAAAGACTTGTCACATGGAGTCATGTACATATGTTTATTAAGCTAATTACTGATCATGTATGTTGTACGCTGACTTTACCTACTCAGGTTTAACTGGTTATTATTAACTTAGCACCGTAATACGAGTAGCTCGAATATACATTAGGTATATAAAATTAATTTATAAATATATTCCGATGTCATTAATGGGCCTTGGCCCATGCCCTATTTATTATATGCAATATGAGCGCAATAATAAACATTTGAATTTGGGTAAATTATAATGTTATATAAGAAATAACTTCGAAAGTTGAGTAGTAGTTATAGTAGCCTTATAAATTTATTTTTTCATAACTTAACCGAAAGCATATGGAATTATGCACGTTCATATATTTCAAGAACATGATGGATTTTTGCATTTGATAAAATCCAAAATATATTTCTTCTTGAATAGATCAGAGATTTTAATGCATTTTAATGACGTTAGACACGTTTTGGAGAAAATAAAATAAAAAACTATTATTTTTAAATTAAAAATCTTAAAACGCGCTAGGCCGCGTGAGTCTTTGTATCTACAAAGACTCGTTGTGTCACTATTCGTTCAGCAGGAGCTGCTGTAAGCCGACATGCGTGTGCATGAGCCTAATAACTGAATTTTCTCATTGTCGCCATCTGCTCAATGAATACAACGTATCCTACCCTGTCTGGAGGTAACGCTGGGTTGTATCGTTGACATAAATTACGTCTTATTTTAGTTATTATTACTCTTAGACGAGTCTGAAGTTGATATCAATAGTAGTACCGCCTGTCTTCTTTAATTCCGTATCGCGGACAAGGACCGCTAGTGAACTTTCATACATTCATAAATGGACGTTTTATGAATTAATTCTACTTTTTGAAATCGAATTAAACCGAATGTAAAGTAGACCACAAAGTGTATAGAATCTTAGTGAATTATGTTTCATTGTGAACAACAAATTGAAACGGGATTATTAGGCTTTGTTTTGATATCCTAATAGGTGTATTAAAATATAAAATATATATATATATATATGTATCATGTGTACATACCTAATATGTACTTTTTATTTTGAACCTACATACCTAAAGTTTCTTTATGCTTTGAAACAAGGCTTCATAACTCAATTGCCACAGTATACTTGTGTATAGTACACATATTATGTCCTGAACTTGGTCTGCAGTCTACGCAGGTGGGCTACTCTGCGTTCGATACAGTGATAATAACTTCAATTACTTGATGGCTTAAAACACAACCCATTACACAGTTGTTCGCTAAAGCATTGATTTAATTTTGGTTCAGTTTCATTTACCATACTTCTGGATTTCTTTAGCAGTCAATTAAAATAGTATCATGTGTTTTCATAAAAAAGGATCATCAGATCGTTTTCTTTTATTATAGAATTGGTTAAAGTTAAACGACTGAAATAAGATTTTAAATAATATAACTCAAAACATCAAAATATGGTATATTTGGGACACTAACTTAATACAACTGATGAAAATAAATCTCTAGAAATTGAAAATAAATAAATTCTAATCAAAATAAATCTTTAGCACAAGAAAATAAATAAATTCTAGCCATATATAGATGGCGATTAACTTATAATCTAATAATTTGAAACATTAAACTATAATATGAATATCTCATACCAAGGATACTTTATATGAGTAACGGCCTAACTGCAAATACAGTAGTTCAGATAAATAAAAAATAAATAAAAATACTAAATATTTCGGTTTATCACCATGGTTAACATTAACAAATAATTTTCACCCGAATGACTTATTTTACTTCGGACTAAGATAGATATATGTTTTTAGTGTCTCACTATGATGTTTTTAATAATATATTTCTAACGTTAGTACGGTGTATACGTAACGTACAGTAAATAAAATAAAATCCTGCGGTCATTGGCATGGCATATAAATTGGGAAGTTTTTTTCTCTGTTTGGGACGTCCCGGCGTCCATGTGCTAGTTAGGAGGAACGTCTTAACTTAAACCAGATCCTCAGACAGCCAAAGCTTTCGGCTTATTTCAACCAAAACTTATATCTCTAAACATCTACATGGTTAATATAAAATTATATCTGAAAAATGAAGTGACGAAATATAATTGATGATCAAACGAACTTCTTGAAGTGAAGTTCGATCGATATTATATGAGTCACTTCATTTGAAGATATAATATAAGGTCCCACCCACCCTAGAGCCCTGATACAAGTTTTGGTTCCTGCCTTCTCTAAAAATAATGAAGAGCGCAGCGGTCGCCGCACGCAGGTAACCAGTAAGCGGAAGTGGGCGGAAATTGGTTTTCACAGTTTTAATCAAAATAGTTACTCTTAAATGTGTGCGATGCTATCTGTACAATAGGGAAACTACATGGTTAATATAAAATTATATCTTCAAATGAAGTGACTCATATAATATCGATCGAACTTCACTTCAAGAAGTTCGTTTGATCATCAATTATAGGCTCGTTGCCATTGTCGCGGACGATACGTCAAAATTGGTCTACGTCTGTGATTGTTATTTGGATATTAGATATATTTACAAATCTGAAAAAAAAGTTTGCATTTTGTAAATGGAAAATATCGTTCCCGATACATAAAAATGATAACTTTCCGAAATTATTCCATGTTGAAATTTAGTCAATTTAGAAACTTTTCGAGAGAGAGACACAGAGTGAGAGAGCTAGACTATACTTTATAGATATATCATGCGGTCCCATTAAACAAATTACTGTCGGAAATGTGGACACTCTGAAACAATCAAATGTAGGTTTTATCAGGCGTCCATGTTCACGGAACGGACGTTATGCAAAATTAAACGCAATTGCATAATCTAACTCTACCAACGAAAAAAAATATCTTTTACAATATGAAGAATAACAATTTGGATAAAGAATGTAGATTTTCGACTTGTTTAGATTCCCGTTTCCTTTTTAATATATATACTACGTCGGTGACAAGCAAGCATACGGTCTGCCTGATAGTAAGTATAGTCCGCGTAGCCTATGTACGCCTGTAACTCCTGAACTCCTTTGCCTTGAGTTGCCTTGTTGAGCGTTGTTTCTTGATTATTCGCCTTTTCCACCATCGTTATTTAAGTAATCAAATCATAAACTAATCAATTTGTTCATTAAACCGTTAACCACTATTTATATGTCATACTACAACCATCGCTCATACTATACAGTAGTTTAATGGACAACCTAATTAATTTATATGGTAATAAAATAGACATGTTTATAGATAGATCATGCGCGTGCATTGCGCACGCACAGCCGTCAGCTGTCAATCGGCGCGTGGGTGGTGATCGCATGGCAATGGAAAGTGCTAATTCATGGTGGATTTACACTTAGGGCTAAAGGTACAGGTAATTTTAAATGAGTAAGACGCGAAAGGTGTGTTGATGGGCTTTTAATAATTAATCGAAAGTTTAATAGCTATTAGAATCTATAGACATAGACATAACTTTCATGACAAGAGCCAAAGGATCAAATTACTGAGGACAAAAACAGTCAATGGTAAAGATCTTTATTTTTCGATTTAGGCGTGTAACAATGCACGTACTTATTCAATTATTCGTTTTAAGTGTAATCTAGTTAAATTGAATTGTAGCCTCTTGATAGTCCTAAATCTTACAAACAAAATTAAAATAAATATTATTATTATTATTTATTATTTTATTTGATACACTAGCAGCTCTTGGAGCTGATGCGTGTATATCGCAGCAGGTTGTTGGTGATTGTAGGGACATTCTTACACAAATTGACCAAGTCCCACGGTAAGCTCAAGAAAGCTTGTATGGTGGACACTCAGACAACGATATATTCCATGACCCAGCAACAAATATCTGTGCTCTTCACACAAATACGTGCCCTTACCGGGATTCGAACTCATGACCATCGGCTTCATAAGCAGTAGTAGGGGGGTATTATTACTACTTAACATGGTCGTATTGGACGTGTATGGATATTTCTGATGCAATATCTGCCTTGATATATATTTCATTATCCAGATTGTTACTATAATATCTGATTATGTTATATGACGACAGACTAACATAGTCTGTATCAGCCGTGTATCGATATTTCTGACAGAATATTTGCTTTGATATATCCGAAGCACAGAGCGGAAGTAGCAGGGTCATCAGGATGTTATTGTTAAAAAGGATACCCAAATAGGCACGATGAAAAGGAACAGGATATTTATCTAGTTAAAACGTAAAATCCGTCATCACATGTAAATAAATGTATGTATAAGGGTATTGCCTCCTATGACATGATACTTCGTTTATTTAAATGCGTACGTACAGGCTAAAGTAGTACTTGCGTAGAATTTTATGTGCAATGTATATTTCCACTAACTATGATCCTGACAAACCTCTTTCGCTTCCTTCTCTTTCATAACAATCCTAATACCAGGGATCGGAACCGGTTTTTTGCAAAAACATCGAAATAACCATATATTTCGGTTTATTTTATACTCAAAATGTAGGACTCAGTTGTGTTTTTAGATAACGACTTCGTATTATTAGATTGCCCGATTAGGAATGAAATAATTAACAAGGAACGAAAAAATACCGTTTTCGTTCCCATACAAAAAATACCGGTTTCCGATCCCTGCCTAATACAGCACGCTCGCCGGTTTAGGGTGCTCTTGACCTGGCCTTTCTCTAATAGCTAAACAATTAAACTGTGACAGATACTTTTGGCACATTGGTTTTTACGCTTTTGATGCTGAGTAGGGATATAACCCTGTTTTTATATACTTGTTTTGTTTTAAAAATTGCAATTTTCCTCTGGAACGGGAACAGTCCTAATAAAAAAAACTTGTATCGCGATAAACTTACCTACTAGAAAATAAAAAAATACTTTTTCATCGTCTACGTTTACAGAGTTCAGTAACTCTACTTAACTGAAAACCGATACTCTTTATTCCGACGTCTCGATCGAAAAAGCAAAAGAATTACACTCATTACAAGCGCACTAACAGCGTTTTGCTTCTGAACAGCAGTATTGCGTACGAGTTTATTTTTAAAGTCCACCAGTAGTCGGTAATCCTGGTGTCCTGTTTCGAAAATATTGGGTTTCCTGGACGCTTTTTGACGTACAAATAAAGATAGTTGTTTGCTTTTTTAATATTTTTTACTTTTTTTTCAACTATATAGAGGAAATTTTAATATGTAGGTAGGTATGTCGTACAAGTTTCTAAATAATCACAGTTTTGCTTCTACTACAACAGGAACAGCGCGGAAAGAGTTGGTACTTTTGGGTAATAATGGTTGCGATGTAGGTAACAAAGGTTTACAAATTTATCTCGTTTTGACATCACTCGTAGTGCATCTCGAAAGATCAAGATACAATCAAGACGAAATGAGTAGAAAGATGTTTTAAATATTCACGCCACCCATACAAATATTTTCACCTCAAAGAAGCTATCTCACATACAATGCCAAAGCATGTCTAGCAATTTCGAACTAGAAAGAGTAATAACCATTTATTTCCCCATTTGAATTTATGTTCGCATCACAATTCTCAAATGACATTCGTAACTTTAACAAAATACTGGAGTCAAAAGATCATGAAAACCAGTATACCTACGTGCGTTCTCGAAGTTAGTGCGCATATTTGTTACCGTGGCGTGAAAACGTCTCACTTTCTCGCTTGCCATAATAAGGACGCCTTGTCAGGTTATTCGTATAAACATACAAGCAAATCTCGTCCTTATGGCAGGCGACAAAGTGGGACGTTTCGCCGGCCACTGTCACATTTATCAGGTTAAGGATCTTTGAGTCACATCACACGCCGCCGCCATACAATTAAAGTTACGCTCGCATTTTAAAACGACGTTCTGAAATAAGGTGACATTTGACATGAGGATAGAGTAAGACGAAGCTATTAAGGGGGCGATTTTGATAGCTCAGACAGTGCAATCGCTGCCAACTTGCTTGGTCTAACTCTATATATTTCGTTGGTAAAAATTGTAATACAAAGAAATTAAGGCGACTAGAAGTTTTATATAGAAAACTGCCCATTTTATTTGTAAGTGTATACCAATTATCAGCAACGAAAACTAGTAGGAACCAGCACCCCTAGTGTAAATATTTTCGACAGCGAAACGTGACGTACGCGTTTGCGTTAAGTGTCATTTTGTATGAGATTTTTGACTTTCCAAAACGTCCCGCTTGGCGCGCTGTTCAAAAACCCATACAAAATGAGACTTAACGCAAACGCGTACGTCACGTTTCGCTATCAACTAAATTTACACTAGGGGTACTGATATAGATATAGGTATGTTATTACGTATTATTATTTATTATTATTTTGGTTTTTGAGTCTTTGTTGATGCTATTACGTAAATGTCATGTCAAGTTTCATGTACTTCAAGCATGTCGTTTTAAAATAAGATCGAACCTTCGAATGTATGATAGCGGCTTTTTGGCGGCGGATTCGTGTGACTCAAGGTACCTTGACACTGGTTAGTATGAGTGCTCAACTCGCTTACGCTTGGTGAGCAATATGGGCAGTGCATCAAGATGAGTCTGAAATGATGACAAGGGTATGGTGAAAGCTCAAATATTCTAAATTCTAAAAATTATTTTGCAAGTAGGCCTCAAGGCTGCTTTTACAAGTCAATACAACATTTATAGTAACATGAATAATACATAACAATTAACAACATTTATAAATACAACAGCCAAATACCTGGGGCATTACGGTACACACTGGGACATTACGGTCACAAGTTTCTGACAAAATTAAAGACGATTATCGTTCGATGTATCTCATTCAAAAGATGGTAATAAATACATCTTCGCTGCACGAACTGGGCGCATGCCCACCATTACAGATGTACAAAAAAATTAAAGTTTTTGGAAATTTCTGGGAAATTTCACAGGAAATAAGGAAAACTTTCACTTTTCATTCCTATCCAAAAATATAACATGTTTTTGCAATTTCTGAAACTTTTCGACGACACATCAGTACCCGCGCGCGGTCTAAGGCGGCGGAAAAGTCGGCCGCGGTCCGTGATATACGCCGGGCAATTGATTCTCGAAACGGATCGAAATAGGACCGTAATCGGCTTAAATTTACGCAAGTGAACAATTTAAAATATTCTGAATATGTTTGAATCTTGCTGTTTATTTCGCAGTGACTCATCATTGTGACAATTTCATCATGCCCATAGTTAAGAGGGGAGTTACGTGGAATATTGCTCAGACAATGTTTGTATAGTTACAATAAAGAAGCTAATGTTACGCTGTAAGAAATTACCTTATTTTTGACCTTACCCATAAACGTCTTTAACATTAGAGGCGTCATTATGTTTTCTTTAAAAATTTGAACACCCCTTTCTGTAGTTTTGCAGGATTATTGGCATTTGTTATAAATAACTGGCTAACCATGCCATTTGAATAGTCGAATGTGCCCTCTTAGCCCTTTTACCTTTAGCACAATAGCTGGCACGCGCAGGCGCAGGTGATAATAATGAATCGGTCAGTGCGCAGTAAATCAGAGGCGCCCGCGGCCGCCCGACTCGGCGAAAGCGACAACCATCGTAGGGTTACCAGCAGACCGGCTAGCATGAGTTGCGTTCTCGCGCGCAACACCATACTTGAAGTCGCGCGAGATGTATGGAGTTGCGCGCGATAACGCAACTCATGCTAGCAGGTTTGATGTAGTAGGTCTACCGTTTAACTAAGAAGTTATTCTTATGATGGTTAGCTACGGACCAATTTAACGCTTGGGAGCATGAAGCTGATTTGAATTATGTTACGTAAGAAAAAATTCAATACATCTATATCTAGTTTTAGTACCAAAAATCAGCTACCTTCTACTAGAAAAACGTCTGAGATAGGTGGTCATTGTCAAACAATTCCTGAATTGCGTTTGCACCTCCTTCTGCTCTCGCTAAGGCGCTCATATTTTACTAGATTGTAAAACGGACAAAATTTCCAGTATCTCAATATTTTATTTATCCAAAATTCCTAACATTTCTGAATATCGACCACAATCCTGACAAAACACCAAAATTTCTGACATCTGGTAACCCTAATGTAGATTAGTGTGTATTCTCATTCGTTACGCGAGCGCAGATAATTCGAGTTTTTGAAATAACCAGTTTAACGTGACCTCCAGATTTTTAGTATACCTGTGTAATAATTCAGTGCACTTAAAACTGGTTCGCCTCACTCCAACTACTCTAACTAGTCAGTGTTTTGTAAAGCGGTAGGAATGAAATCTATGGTGTGTGCTGTGGCCAACTTTTGGAGGATAAATTAAACTTAGGTACTATTCGTACAATAACTCAATCCTACTTGAAATCAACCATATATAACATCAACATCGTGGATCTACAAGCAAGTAGTACAAGTATATTTCCTCATGAAAACACACTTCCACGGCTAAATGATTATATCTCGCGGAAACCTACGCGCAATAAATTAAAGGTGATGTTAAAAATAAGAAAAAATGTAGAATCTCACACGATGTTTAGCAATAAATCGTAAAGTAATGTGAAATGTCATTGCCTAGCCCATAACATCTGTTAGCGCTGCAAATTGAACCTCGATTCGTGTCGGATTGTTGACAGAAGAGTTTATTTGGCTTGGATTGCATTGACGTTACAGTTATTTCTGCTTCGTTGTTAGGTAGTTACATTTGAAAACTTAAAAAAAAATGTTTTTTTATTAATCCTGCACTTTTAAAAAACTATCTAAACTTTATTCACTTTCATTTTTAAGATACTTTAAATATCTGTTATTTATGATTTTCCAGTCCATCGAATTCATCCAACTAATAAATGTCAAATGCTATCAAAATCATGACTAGGTAAATATTGCGTTTATATTGATGTTTGTAACATAAGTTACGTTTTTGGAAAACTTCTTTAGCGGCGCTGTGCACTTTTTGTGATGGGGAAAAAATGTTAAACTCGCGACAGGTCACGTGACCGACGGATTCGTCAGATTGAAAATTCGTAAGACGGACACGTGACCTAATCGAAAAACTCCATGATGGTTCTAGTAATGATGATGGTGTAAGAGTCGTTGAAATTATGGATGGAAGTTGATTTTTCTGAGAGATAAACTTTTTAATGTTAAATAATTGTAATAGTTCTGAAGTGTTAAATTTTTTATGTAATATAAATTGTCATGTTTGCGTACGATACCGCAATAAATGAATATTGTATTTTACCACATAAATAATAGTAAGTACTTTTATACTGATAATTAAAGCAATTCCTGCAAAATTATTCCCTAACCATTCCAAAATATCAAAAATGCACAACGGTAATATTTTTCACTTCTGCCGGCACTCCCACAATGCAAACCGTTGTTTTTTTTTACTCCTCAGAACCTCTAGCATGGTCGCCCCAGCGATAACGCTGCTGCCGTCAGCCGTAGAATCCAACCGACGAATTATTGCAAAGGGAATTGCAAAGATCTCGATGCACTTTCTACCGCGAGCTTATTGGGCGGTAATAAGCTATTTTTCAATTGCAGTCGGCGATTTGATGCCTTTCTCGGATTGCCTTCGCGGTTGTGAAATTGAGTCGAGCTTCCTTGTTCGCGGGTTTTAGTAAATCATTGGTTGCGAGTTTCGCTGTCAATATTGTTTGGTAAGACGGGTTTCGGTGGCGCAAGCACATGGGAGCACATTGGGTGAAAAATATTAGAAGGAAAAGTGATGAGTGAACATTGTGCACTTTTGGTTATTAAAATGGTTATGATCTTGGTTGTATTTAAATTTAATTTCGCATGGATTTAGACGATTTTGCTCGTTTTTATAAAGAAACCTCCTTTTTTTGACGTTAATAAGCGCATTGTAATATAGCTACTTGAAAAATAAACTCTTTATTTTTAATAAATTAATTATTATTAAAACCTATTTAACTCCAGAGGGCTCTGGTAGATACCATCAAATGTTTTGAAAGTTAATGTACGAATACAGACTAAATTGCACACTTTATACTATCCCTGCGATCTCGCCATAGATAAAAGTAGAACTCGAGTTTCATTTGTTACGATGTTGTGACAAAACGCACGCGGCGGCTGACAATTGAAAAACGCGCTTGTTTTTTTAACAGATGGACTCATGGGTTACATAAACATTTAAAAGGTTAATACACCCACTAATGGTAACACAACAAATAATATCAATAGTCCGACAATCTAATCCATTGTGTGCCCCGCGTAGGTGTAGCCAGGCTTATTAATACGCCCCATTTGAATTCATTACATCGACTTCGGTTCGATTCAAATGCTGACAAAGTGATATTTCAGTGACGCGAAGAGTAATGGTAAGTGGGTACTAAAGACCCACCTATAAGTTGCCGTCGGTGCGGAGTCTGTTTCATATTTAAATGAAGAATTATAAGTTACTGAGTTGAAATATCACTTCTAGATCTTATTGTTCATCCAAAATTAAAAATTCTAAGTTCAAAGTTCTTTATTTGCATACATGTTGTACAATACAAGTCTTAAATAACAGTTATATGGATCAAACATGCGCCCTGCAAGGGCATAGCAACCAATATATGTGACTTAATCTCAAAGTAAGATGTACGAGACTCCTTATTAATCTTTAGATATGTATTTCTAGTGAGCCTAGTCTATCATCTAGGAAAATCTATCACTAAGCTTAGCTCAGTCCTCTGTCCGTCGTCTGGTTTTATTTTATATCTTTTTTTTTAATACTACGTCGGCGGCAAACAAGCATACGGCCCGCCTGATGGTAAGCAGTCTCCGTAGCCTATGTACGCCTGCAACTCCAGAGGAATCACATGCGCGTTGCCAGCCCTAACAACCCTCCCTCCCCTCGTTGAGCCCTGGCAACCTTACTCACCAGCAGGAACACAACACTATGAGTTGGGTCTAGTGTTATTTGGCTGCGGTTTTATGTAAGGTGGAGGTACTTCCCCAGTTGGGCTCTGCTCTAGATCTGGAATGACATCCGCTGTGCTGTGCCCTACCACACAAAGGGAGATGAAATTCACAATGCCCATACCTCTCTTGTGGACGTAGTTTAAGGACGTACCCGGGTCCAATATTTCTGTTGCAATTTTCAGGACAATGTATCTGTTGCAATATTCAGGACAATGTAGTGACAATTATTTCAATCAGCGTAAAGCTAAGGTTCCTCAATTACATTCACGGAACAACATCATGTAATTTGCTCCTACAGTAGGCTGAATTTTAATTGGCAGAGATTCTCCTGATTCCTCAACGCAATTATGTACTAACAGCGACAAGTACACTAACTGGGAATTTATTCTGACTCATTTCACTTGGCAGATGCAGGTGAGTCGAACTCTCAAAGTATACAAATTAAAACAAAATAAAACATTGTCTTATATTTTTGTAGACAAACCGTTTCAGATAAGAGTTGCTTGAGTAGAGAAAAGTTTGGACAAGTCCTTTTGTCAAAAAGGGACAGAAAGAAAGTTAAGAGTGAAGCTGAGGATCACGGGGAACACAAAAAAATAATAATGTAAAAAATGGCGAGTTTTACAGAGAGAGGACTCTTGATAAAAAAAAATTGAAGGAAAAAATAACGTTAATATTGTGGATTACTTTCAAAGTACAAAAGTCATTCGTTGGACAATGCATTCATTTTTATAACAAGTTACCTGACGATGCTTTAAGATTACCCTTGCCAGCTCTTAAGAATTACTTTAAAAAGTCATTCATGTTGAAGGTTTATTACAGAGTCGAGGACTACTTGACAGACAAACATGCATGGTCCAAACCAGAAACTGTAAAAACAAGTAGCAATTAAAATCACTGTGTTCTGTGTATATGTAAAATTATTGTATAGGTGACACAGCTCAGGTAAGAACCAAATATTGTTTGTAGGTATAGCAATCTGTCATATTTATATAATGTATATACTCATTTCTTTATTAATTTTATTTTTCTTTTCCCTTTGTAAGAATTCGATATGTTTTCTGAAAGAGCTACGTATTTGTATGATTTGATATGACATATAAATATATATTTTATTATCAAATTTCTACAAAGAAAAGTAGCAACTGTATGTAATTGCATGATTTCTATAGTAATCTAAATTGTATTTTTTTTTCTTATTTAATGCATGTTAATTATAAGATGTAATGTTTTGAAAAAATGTGTCCCGCAGAGTTTCTTGCCGGTCCATATTGGGATACCCTCCTCCAATTGAGAGGGGATTTAAATCTTCTCGGGTCAGAGGTGTAGGGTTAGAGCCGGCGTATTAGCTTTATTTGACGTTCATAAGCGTATTGTAACATGCCTACTTGAATAATAAACTATTTTTATCTTTATCTTTACTGGTCCAGATCCTATCAGTTTACAAATATCTATACCAAACCCCTGTTGTCAAGACCTTAAAGTTCGTTTTCAGAATTTTTTTGAGCATCTTGGCCGCTCTGATATATATGAAGACGACTGTATACGTAGCTATTCTCTATTATAATATTCCAGTTATATATTTACTTGGTTAGTAGTAATAAAGTTAGACACATTGGTGCTTCTGTAAGTTCGGCTCGGAAATAAAGCTTAGTGGCAATTTCACACTGTAGGGTGTTACAGAAACACGGTACGGACGACATTGCTCCGGGACGCTTTCGCCATGCACCTTGATAATCGTCACAAATTATTTAACCGGTAATTATGAAATAATTACTTTATTACTTCCATGTAGGTAAATAGGCCGTCTTGTTAGGCTGATTGTTAGAAAGCAAGGCGGTCTATAAAAAAAGGCACATGTCGCTTCATGTAGAATTATACGGTGTTAATTAAGATAATTTGTTGATACACTTAAGAGCAATAAACACAAATAGCGTGGTTCATTAACGCGGCACAAGCCTCAATTGCCTATTAATCGTTCATCTTTACCAGTAATTTTGACTTAGATATATTTTAGGTACTTTTAGGACTTAGGTATTTTTAAGGAAGGGATAAACATAAATAACTAATTGAAGCTTTTAAATTGTTATGAATAAGGGGGTGAGGTTGGTAGCAATGGTAGCACATTAAGTCTTCAAGCTCAGCGTTTGCCGATCCAGTTACTACCATACTCAAACGTATTATTGAATCAGCCGTGTACTTTGCACTACATAAGACGCTCTAGTATTCTTTTGTATATACTAAAAGTTTAAAATCACCAGAGTACTATAAAACTTGTCCCTTAGTCCAATGGGACTAAGGGACAAGTTTTATGTCTGTTTTTTTGGGAGAGGTAGACTAATGAAGTCTACCTCTCTTGGTAAAGTATCGTGAGTAAATCGAGGCATCGATTTACTCACAAACAATTGCAGTGCAATATAAGCACGACAAACGGTCGTCGAATGTCTGATTGCCTGTCAGATGCAGGAGCACGTACAGTGAGGTACAAATAAAAATTGCTATTTAACTTATTTCAACACATCATGTGCCCATTTAATTCGTTAAATAAACATCTACTTGAAATTTAAATTTCATATATCGTACTGATGTATGTACCTATGTAAATTTACTTGCAATGAATACTCAATAATATTCGCCAACAATATAATCGTATTTTAATTACTTACAAGTAATTATTGTTAGTTTAGTATATAACGTATGTTAGCTATTTTAGTTTAAAGTACCTGGGTGACCGAGCTTTGCTCGGTTATAACTATTTATTGATGTAATGTATAGGTGATAATCTTAACTACATTTTTTTACTAAATTAAACTTGTCTAAAACAATAAAAATTAAAAAATTATATATAAACTTGAACATATAAAAAAAAACAAGTTAGTCAGCGGGCGAGATTCGAACTCGGAACACTCGTTTAGCAGTCCGCGTCTTAACCCGCTGGACCTGACGGACAGTGGCCGGCAACACGAAATTAGCGACCATATTCTGCGTCGAAAGAAAAACGCATGAAAACTCGAAAACACGCGTTTTCCCAAACATATGACTAATCTAGATAGATTGTATACCCCCAAAAACCCCCATATACCAAATTTCAGCGAAATCGTTAGAGCCGTTTCCGAGATCACAGAAATATATATACATATATATATACAAGAATTGCTCGTTTAAAGGTATAAGATTTAGTTTTCCATGTTTTAAAGGTAATATACTCTTACAATTTATCTTTTTTATATAGTTAAGTATATCAAAAAATATGAGTATATTTATGTAGGTATGCAATACCTGCACGTAACTGTACTTTTACACATTGTGCCACGCAGTAGGTCAACACATTAGTCCAGTCCAGGCCATACATTCCAGTTGCCCAATGAATGCTCTGATTAAACTCACCAGTATACAATTTACGAAGTATACCTCGAGATCCGTAACAAAAAAGTGCTGTCAGAGAGCGACCTTATTCTTACTCACTCGACCTTCGACTCTATAAGCGTGTGGAATAACCCCCTGCCCTTATGTGGGTCACAGATTCAATATCGAGAGATAAGTCCGCGCCAGATGAGAGCTGCCAATTAAAAAGGTTAAATAGAAATTTTAATTAATTTTGACGAGATTAAGCAACGCGTACTGATTGCATTGTTGATTCCATATTGATAGGCTGAGAGTAAAACGATTTATCGTGTGAAGAATGATGGCGATTTGCTGATAAAATAAATAATATTGGTGTTGTTTTGAAAGTGGACAGAAAGAGACAATCAGTATTACTATGTCAAATTCGAACATTTTCGTTCGTTCTCATGACTTATACATACAGAACTATTAAGGTATGGAATAGGCCTCGCTAATCTTATCTAAATCCGATTTGGCTATTTATTTACTGAATCTCTTAACAGGTTTAAATTAGGAATTAATCAATA
Source organism: Cydia pomonella (assembly GCF_033807575.1). Taxonomy (NCBI): domain Eukaryota; kingdom Metazoa; phylum Arthropoda; class Insecta; order Lepidoptera; family Tortricidae; genus Cydia; species Cydia pomonella. The sequence continues at coordinate 4,562,846 of NC_084711.1, read as the reverse complement.
CACGGCCAGCCGAGCAGTCAAAAAAATAAACAACCAGTTTGACAAAACATAGAGCGATATATACCTACCTGGTATGAATAACATAAGTTTTAGGAAAAAAAATCATTTGGTACAAGCTTTTGTCGCTGACTGTACTTTTCCCACTACAGGCAACTACTCGTAATACTTATCCAGATAATTCTAAAAACTCTGAACACGATTAGGTTGCGTTGTTTTATCACAGAGTTCCTATAGCCACCTACTGTCTTCATCATCAGATGATGATGAAGAGCTCGATGGTACCATGATATTGCATTGTCACCCGACTTACATATGTATGCAAATTTTCAGCTCAATCGGAAATCGTAATTTTGCTTCCAAGATTTGACCCACACTAACTAACAAACAAACTGACATACTAACAGGGCAAGTTGAATAAAAGCTTGTAATATACTACGTCGGTGGCAAACAAGCATAACCCCCGCTTGATGGTAAGCAGTCTCCGTGGCCTATGTACATCTGCAACCTGCAACCCCAGAGGAGTTCCATGCGCGTTGCCGACCCTATCACTCCGCACCCTTGTTGAGCTCTGGCAACCGTACTCTCACAATGCCCATACCTCTCTTTTGGACGTAGTTTAATGACGTACCCGGGCCCAAGATTATAATAAAAGAGATTGTTGTCATAAAAGAGGGAACGTTAATCAAAGAACTATTTATTTCTTAAGTGTAAGTCTTAATTGGTCATTTTATGACCAAAGTTGATGCTTTCTGGAAACTTGATGGGCATTTAGAAAGGCATCTCAAAATTGGCAAAATAAAACAGTGAAAACAGCCGGAACTGACCGAAATTGGGCCGGGGGAGCTGTTCCAATATCTTTACCGAGAATTGGCGAATACATGGCTCAGGTCAACCTGTATTTGCCATGTGCGAAGGAAATGTAGCGAGGAACTAAAAACGTTGATAGAATTTAACTTTTATACTACATGAGATGTCGTTTATCCAGATAGCGCTAGATTACCCTTTGAGTCTTGGCCTCCTCTACCTTTCTCCAGTTGTCACAACATCAAGCAGTCCAACCGCGTAAGGTTGTTGTATAGTATTTTCTGTTGTGTATTCCATCTTCTTATTCTGACTGATTTTGGAACACTTGTACCAGGCATTCTACCTCGTTAGTTTCAATTATTGGGAGTTGCGTTAGACGTCCATGTCGCCTTATTGGGTTTTTGCACCTTTTGTGTATGCATAGTTGTTAATTATCTCTAGGTCTAAAAGTGAACTTATTTCACTTGCGCTCGCACATCAAAGGGAACACCCAGGTCCCTCAAAGGTTTTAGGCCAAGGCCCGACTCCGCCCAGTCTGGCCGCGTCATTAGTGTGTGGAGGGCCCTTTATTTGGGTCAGCCAGATTTCAAACACATGATGTTTAGTGCCGCTTTAATGACGGAGATTTCGCGTGAAAGATTACCTCGTAATTGAGTTGGTTGGCTATTCCAGGACTGGAGAATACAGCGTAGGCCTCACACAAACTTGACCGGCAATTTGGTGAAGTTCATAATTACCAGAGCCCGGAATTCTCGTAGCATTTTTGAGCTGTCATAGGGACTTCTCGTTTATCGGCTTCCGATTATACATAAATATGTAAATCGATAAATACAAAATACAATATGTAAAATATGATTACGAGTAGAAGTAAACAACATGCGTCGTATCGCGAATTAGCGATCTCTTGGAGATAACCTTAGGATACCAACTTTTAGGAAATTATAAATAGAAATTGAAATAAGAATATTTTATTGTTTCTTGTAAATAATTTGTGGACTGCTTATGCCTTTAAAACATTTTTCGAAAGAAATTGCAACGAGAATTGCTATCGACCCTAATGATATCTCTATCTAACATTTTTAGCCACTCAAAAGTTATCTAAAAGAGATCGCTCTTTAGCGATAAGACCGCCTGTTGTTTACCTTAACTTTTAATCTTCTTTGATATTTTGTGTTGTGTTTTATAATGTATCAATAAAATATGTATATCGGAACTATCGGAAGTCGATAAACGAGAATTCCCTATGTCAGCTCAAAAGTGCTACGAGAATTCCGGGCTCTGATAATTATACACTAGAGTCCGTCTAATCTAACTACATCGACCTGAACAGAATAAAGTGAGGAAGTGTCATTATAAAACGTAATATTTTCATGGCAATTTTACATTAATGATGATATGCCACACATTGTCATTGCAAATTCCATGCAGAGATAGCTTGTTCTGACTCTAATATAAATATTTCAAGCTCCCTTTCTTTTTATGTGGAAGAAATAAGCCTGGATTCACTGCTGGTATATTATGGACAATCGAGTTTTATTATTATTTTATCAAAACTTATCATGTGATTTCATGCGTCAATTGTTTATGAGACATAACATTCAGTCAGTCAAAGTGAAACGCAGCTAATTTGTATGTAAGAAAAAGACAATGATTCACAAAGAAGATTTGCGATCACGTGTAAAGTATAATGATTTACAAGACACGTTTTTCGCGTGGCGCCAACGCATTTGTTCCCAATGCTCGGCGCGGGCGTATGATAATTATGCTCCGACAAACCAGTCTACTGTGATACTTCAAAAAATAATAAGAATGCATGCTGATGTGAAAATTTCAAAGAGTACCAAAAAAATTTAGGAAAGATGTCAGAAATTTCCGAAAAATATACAGAAACTAAATGAATTTCTCAATATAAAAAGTTGTCCATCGAAAATTTAGAGAAATATAGTGTTTCCCATCGACACCTCAAAAAATTCCACAAAAGCTTGAGGCGGCGCTCTAAAAATTCCATAGGCAAATTTTGAAAGCTTTCCATCGTCACCTCTAAAGCGGTGGCGGCGCATCAAATAATTTCGTAGGCAAGTCAGCGTTAATTTTATCTGAAGGAAAAATGCTTTCTGGAAATTTGACAAGCCTGTGGGAAGCCTTTGAGGTACCGGCGCCAACTAAAAACCTGGCGTTTCCTGTGACCAATCGCAACAACACCCAGAACAATGTGTTGTATAACAGTGAGTCACATCTATCGCTTTCGTATCGATCGCGAACATGCCGTATCATCGTCAACAGATCATCATTAGCATACATGCGGTCGTAGAAGAATGGACTCGCCCACTCGCCATGTCGCTGGCAAAACAATCGAAAGTTTGACAAAGACTCGATAAACATCCTGGAAATGATCGCGCAATACATTTGTCGTCAAGCTCACCATACTTATTAACCTATCGAATGAGCTAATGGTTTTACGGATACTGGAAAGCGATATGTAAATGTACTACATACCTATACGAGGCCTGGATGTTAGTGAGATGACGATATGAGTTGTGCTGGTGTCCGACTTTATTACCTACATATAACATGAGTATCACATGATTATCCACCTGGTTTCTTGAGCTTAATAGTCGCCTCCAAACCTCCCCTTATAGCGACCCCTTTCCTCACACAAAGTTTACCTTAAGTTCATATTAGCCTCACTGGATCACTGTTCACTCTGAGTACTGATAACGTTGGTCACAATATACTAGAGACACATCATTATTCTAATAACACCATAAGAACGTTCTTGACTTGATCTAAAAGCAAATATCACTGCCGCGTCGATCTGTTCGCACACAACCCCCTTTTTCCTACTGTCGTTCTCATCTACCCTCTCACCTTCCCTCAAAAAATCCCAATAATCTCGAAGCGGTTACTTAAGTTAAACGTGACTACTAGCGCCATCTACTCCATGACGTTGGCAAATATTAGCGGGTTCGCAATACGTTGGCGACACTCCCGCCCAGAAAGAAAATGCTACTCTTAATTGAAATTAGATGTCTATAGGCAAACATATAAATAAATCAACAACTAGATAATAAGAACACTTGTGTTTTCACAATGTGTTTTCTCGAACCGCATGGTTCACCCTTTGCGTCGTGAATCGGCACGGCCTGAGACTTTGTGCAATTTCTGATGACGTTACAGAAATGTGCTGAGACACTGCGTTTCTGAGATCGATCCAATCGTGCATCTGGTCTGAGTTGAGTTGTGATTGTGAGTGATCTGTCTTGAGCTGATAAAGAACAGGATTCTGAGTCTGGTCTGAGCATTCATCAATGTTTGTGCTGAGCCAAATAATAACAGGATCCTAAGACTGATCTGAATATTGATCAATTTCCGTGCTAAACTGATTGAAAGCAGGATTCTGAAACTGGTGTGAGCGTCCATCGATGTCTGAGCTAAGCTGAGTGGGATCACGGCTGCGACCTGTCATATTTGGTCCATTACTGGTCTCTCCGTCAACCCATGACCAATGTTATTTCTTACACTCCAGCGCGTACGGTTCTCGATTGCTCCGAGCAGTCTCTAGTTGCAATTCAGGTCACGAGAAGAGACCGCGTCATGCGGCCCATGTGTCAGAGAGTGGCAATGCGATCTGATATCAAATATCGGTATTATTAAACAGTGAGAGCTCCGTTCGCGATAGGTTTATCCCATCTGTAACTACCATCTGTGATTCGCTCTGTCACTTTGTCACTTTGCTCTTTTGACATCGTTATTAACATAATAACCTATTTCACCACTTCAAGTGTCACAACTATTACTACAACAGACGTAAACAACTGTAACTGTTTTGAACACTGCGACGACCGCGAGAACGAAAAGAACATACGTTTTTTATATGCAATGATAGTTACCACACAGACAAATGCGGCCATCTTATCCGAACTGGTGTATGTAACCTAAATTCCCACTACTTCTCTTTACTGAATATTACTCGCAGTAATCTACTATGTTAAGTATTCGCTTTAAATCTATTCGCTTATCCATTAAGGCCACTGTTGACATGTCCATCTCTGGGTGCACCCACTTCATGTCCGGCAGCCCTCCCCAGCCAAGGGAGAATCACGCTATTTTTATATAATCACAAATCAGAATGTAAAATAGAATCTATTTACAACTCGACCACACTCCTTTTTTTATGCTAATTGGACATTCAACAGACTTGTCAAATCAGGCTCCCACTTCGAACCGTCAAATCCAAAACAAGTGATGTGATATTCTAGGCACCTTTTCTTACCGTTCATTTCGATTTATCAAGCAGATATTGAGTCAAAATGAACTCTGTTTTTTTTGTTTGCAAAGTGGTTTTTATTCTTCTTATCATTCTCTGGTGCGTTTATATCGCGCCTGGTGTGAAATAATCTAGTTTAAATATGTTGGGACAGTCAAGTTGTCAGCAACAGTTTTAAAAGTATTATATCGCGTCCGTGATTTTATTCACGTCGATTTACGCATAAACATTTTTGCCACACTTTATTCTGTCTAAATTGAGCTACACTGATACCGCCTTTGGGGGGTGGATGCTGGCGAGTACCTCGGTATTAATTCAACGCATTCAAAATGCTTTTCTTTTCTGTTTCTTGCCGTTCTCACATCACACCATTTTTAAACCGTTATAACCTATTAAATATGTCTGCCAGACCTACCTTACACTTTGCATCATTGCTTTTTGGAGTCATTCGCGATTAACAGCCGTCTTATCTATTTGAAAAACTTAAGATTTCGAAGGGTCATATACGTGGTGTCCTCAGGCTTAACGGCACGCAACACAGTAAGTCCGCTTTTCGTGGCAGCTTTCGATATGTTTACTCTTTGATTACATCCCCGTGCACATGCATCAGTCCTGCTAAGGATGGTAGAAACAGCAATACATATACTGTACATCCGAGGTACCGATCCATCTTCCTCATTCCGATCAGATCTTAAATTAAGCAAAATATCGCCAGCCTTCCGCACCACAGTGTTTTAACTGCTGTGTCCATCAAATTGACCCAATCTGTTTCTTTTATTCACGAATAATCACTTCACAACTTTAACAACCATGCGAGACATATAGATGGGTACTCAGTAGCAAATTCTCAACGTGTGCCAATTAATAAAGAATACAGTGGGTGCGGCGTATACTCTTTAAGGCTTTGCGCTTTATTGACTTCGCATTCGCAAAGGCTTTTGATTTCTTGAACTGGAGTTAAATGTTCAGAGTTATGAGAAATGGGGATACCGTAACACGTAATCCTTTTATAGTTGAACGAGGAGTGCAACTGTTCACTGAGATCTGTGAATAGACAATGAGTATAGGAAGGTTGTGAGGGTGATGTCCAAGTTGGTGGCCAACTAATCAATAAACTCAGTTTTGCAGATGACATGACTATATTAGGTTAAGTGTCCGTGGAAAATGAATTTCGGTTCTGCTACAAAAGATTGGGTATGCCAGTAATGAGTCCATTTTCAGGATGCAGATCCATACCTTATGATCAATAGAAATGAGACGAAGATGATGCATGTCGATCTTCCTTGTAAAATTAAGAGAATCAATGAATTGCACGATCTTGAGGCAAGTTGTTGGTTTACTTGGTATTTTAAATAAGTGATGATGGCATCTGCGACTAAAAGGTGATCAGAAGAGCTCATGTGGCCAAAGCTGCGGTGAAACGACTCGCCAGGATATGCATATGGAATAACATAAAACAAGGATCAGACTAATGCGGGCGCCTTGGTTTCTCGATCATATTCTTTACATGTCCGAAACCTAGACCATTGAAACTGAAACCTATCATAGGACAGATGCATTTGAGATATGATGCTGGCGAAGAAAGCTTGAACGTTACTACGGTGCAACTGCTTCAACTCTTGACAAACTCGACATCACCGAGGTTATCCACTGTTAGTACCCATAGCGTTCTTAGTTTCTTCGGCTATCGAGGCCGAACCAAGAAAGGAAGAGCCAAGGAAGCGTAGGGATGGACGTATGGTCACACGTCGTTGGGCGAACAGAATAACATTAAAGATAAATCCACATTACAGGCTAGCATACACCGCCCAAGAAAGAGCGGCTTCGAGTGCACTGGTGAAGAACCACACAGGACAGGTGTCCACAGTGACTTATGACGATACGGCAACGAATAAGACTTTGATAAATCTGTCTTGTGACTATTGCTACTGTAGGAGTCGTACATAAAACAATTAAGGCTCCTCTTCCCGCAAAATACCGTAAAACTAAGTTATTCAGAACCATATTTTATATTAAACATTGATACTTTCTGAGCAGCAAAAAACATATAACAATCTACAAGATATGACCAACGATATATTTTTCTGGAAATCTATTTTAATTTACACAACTATATTTCTTTCAGTTAGATCGGTATTACTTCTGCAAAAATATGGAACTTTACAATCATTCTCACAAGACACTATAAAATGATTTGGTTTTCTTGCTTTTTGCAATTTCATAAAACTATGCCTCAATTTCTAAAAACAATAAGCCTAAATTCCGCCTAGATTCCTACCATTACCCCCCTCTGCGGAGGCAGTGCGAGGCAAGTCGTATTGCTAGACGGACCTGTGCTGCATTGCACGCGCGAGCAAGCGATATTCTATTTCGAACGCATAGCTCTGCGCGCTCGATCTTTTGCAGTGGGTGGTGCGGTGAGGGGTATAAAGCTCCGCCCACACGCGCGAGGTCATTGGCGTCGAGTGCAGCCTTAACACTACGATATTTCACGGCAATATTAAAATGAATCAAGAAAGATATCGAACTTCCTTATATGACATCTGATTCTAATTGTGATTATGATTCTTGGGATCATAGTGTAGCTCCAGTCTGTATTTCAATCCGATTAAATCTGATAAACAAGCTAACAAGCTGAGGTGTCCCGATCAATTATTATCAATAATTATTTGGCTTATGATTAATCTCTTCCTTTTAAAGGTTTAATGGTCTGAGCTTTTGCATACTAAAATAATTAATAATTAAGTCCTTTTTATTGTTTCTAAAGATGATATTATACAAAATAGATGATATTATATCTGAATTACTTCTGTCATTACATTTATTAAAATAACACAATACTTGAGAAATTCTGATCTTATTCAGAAATGTATCCACCATGGTCTTCTACCGCCTTTGTAATTATTACTATGAGTATGAAGGTTGAAGGTACTTAATATGTACATCTACGACGAGTAGACTCGATTGAGTTGGCGACATCAATTAACATCTACTGCTCGATTCCACTTTCATTTAACAAAATTAAAATAGTTTTGCATGGCTAGTGACTATTCTTTAAATTATCTACCACTCCCTTACCTGTTTTTGTTGGAATAAAATACATAATAAAGAAACCACTAGCCCATTCAATTAGTATGCAATTCATTTGAAGTCTTCTCAATAATAATATATTTTTAACCCTAGGTTTGGGTCATCGCATGTACATGACATAGATACATACACAATTCAGAAGTTAAGTTAATATTTATCTAATTAGTTTATATCAAATCGCTAATCTGTGACTGTCCACACTATGAATCAATGGTTGAATAATAATAGGAAGTCCTTATACCTATAGGGTATGGCTTAGGTGCAAACATATATATTATAATAGCCTGGTGGCTTATAGTAAACAGTTTTGCGTTTGCAATTTACTGTTATACAAGTTGATATTTATTGATTCTCTGATGACAATCTCTAGATTGGAATGTTAATTGGGATTGAATCAAGATACTGTGCTGAGTTACATGAACAGAAAAAGTAAGTGAATATTATTTAAACATAATATTTATATTCGGCAGTTCTTTATTCGTTTACAATCCTTTTAACCGTTTATTTTTTAGGACAGCAATATCATGCATGCCAACTGTTAAATCTAGCGAGAGCCCCATATTGGCAGTTTGCTGGTGCCATTGGAGTGGCTGCGCGATTCTGATTGGGTCTCAATGATGGTCCTGGTCCTTTGAGTTTGGGTAGCCATGTACATATTATGACATCAAATTGTAATCTGATTTCAAGTGCCTCCTGCATTTTCATTAAGGCACGTTACAGGTTACTACATCTAAATGATACCTATAACTTCTAAGAAACCAACCCGTACCAATACCTTACAACTGTAACAACAAACAACAATGAGGCAAGACATTCCTTAACATCTCTTATGTTATGAGTGGTTCTAGTCCTTCAAACGAAGTGAAAGGGTTGATTTCCAATTTTGAATTACACGCAATGCGAATGCTTCTGATTTTAGCTTAGTGAAGATATGGATGCGCAAAACATACGATTATAATAGCCTAGTTTGGTTGTTTGGAAGATGTCGCTCTTCAGCGATAAGACCGCTTGTTGTGCACCATAGTTTGAGTTATGTGCTTAATCTGTATGTTATTTTCGTTTTTATATTGGTGAGCAACAAAGAATATTTGTACTGTATTATTTTATTAATCTTGATAAAATAAATTTTGTTTCATTCTAAGAGAATATTTATGGATCATATAAGTATATCGAACGAATGTTAAATCTGGTTCCTACCTAATACGTTAAATATGATACATTCGTTTTCTAAAAAGACACGCAGTATAAATTGTTTCCATCCACCACGCACACTTGCGCACACGACGAGTCAAATCAGGGCTGAGCTGATAATTTGTGATAAAGCGGATATTCTGCAAGCAATGCGTGTTATACAAAAGCATCATTCATAAGAGATTATGGTCCTTTTCACAAAATGTTATAAACACCAATATAACTAGATCCCGAAGTTACAGAAAATATACCAAATCGGGGGTCAGACCTAAACTGGTTTGTAAGCAACAACAGTCGGCAAGGCATTATATCACTATCCGCATGATAAATAAACTTTAAATTTGATACTATTAACTATAACAACTATTCCGCCAAACAGAACAATGAATGAGAGATTTTGATTCTTATTATTTTAATATTAAAATGTTAATTATTTTGTTAATGAATTGTTGATCAACAGCATGAGTTGAATCTGTGATAAAGTCGCTGTTTGAAAGGATGTATCCTGGATCACAACACAAATTGACCAGCAAATTTTAATTCAAAATGTCGTAAATGTTTATTAGTGCATGATTTTATTTAATTTATATCAAAGATTGGTCAGGCAACTAAATCTAAACACGTAGGTAAAGTACCTTGTCCCCTACATAATCAAATATAAATATCAAAATTAACATAACGTATAGGTACCTAAATATAGATTATAGTTAAACCTCTTGTTTAACTTAAACTTAGGTTTGAGCAGTTTGACCTGTTAGGTATGAGCAGGTATGGTAATGGCACCATTCATTAGACATTTAAGAGAACAATTGGATAATTGCTGACACTTCACCGATAATTGAAAAATTTCTACCGCTTTGGGCGTTAAAATTTGAGTTGAATGTCCTTTCACCTTTTATTATTTTCGACATGTTTAATGAAATATGTAGTTAGGTACTTGGTTTCAATATAATGAAATGTGAGACTTAAGAGTTCTAAGGCTCTTGTTGAAGGTAAAATGTTACTAAGTCAGTGTTTAAAAACTGATGATAAATACTTGTTTTATAGGATTTATAGTAAACACGAATTACGAATGTTTACTGAGACTTACCTGATTCATAAATGATTACTGATTACCTTTTATTATTCAGTAGAGATAACTATATTTTCTGATGTGACAATCTTTGCCACTCTCTCATTCTTTTAACATAGAAATGTTGAATCTGTTTAGTAACGTCACATATAATCATGAGCGTAAAAGTAAAATCTTGAGCGTTGCGAGTGTTTCAAGGCACGTGAGTTGAAAACAAACTTTGCTGCTCTGGTAAAACATAAACATTTTTATCACATCAATTATTGTCAAATACTGGTTCTAAAACATAAAAATTTAAATATTTATATCATTCAAAACCATAACATGAAATTCCATTCCATTCCACTGCTTATAGCTGCTATAGGGCTAATAAACACACTGTTTTCAAAGATTAAAGAGAGCTTTTTAATTCAGACTACCCTTTGTCGCAAAATATTAATAATCGTGAAAGTATGTATTTATATATCTGCTTTTTATAAACTATATTATGATACCTACTGACACTTGCAATCTCTTGTATATCAAAGAGCAAGAATGTTCAGTTAAAATGTATGTAGGTACTCACTCAATTGCCTATGTGCTCAGGTGAACCACTAACATTCGCCTGCTGAATACCTTTTTGGTAGAAATAATATAAATATGGGCTTCATGGTTGAAATAAAACATTAAATTGAATTAAATAAACCAAATATTGTAGCTCTTTAGTTGTACGCGCGTAAATAAATTGACTTTTCATATGTTAGAGATAAATATATGTTACTTTTGATGATGATAACAGTGCATGTGAATAAAAATTCCCAGCATGCTCCACCATGTCGTCAAGCTCACCATACTTATTAACCTATCGAATGAGCTAATGGTTTTACGGATACTGGAAAGCGATATGTAAATGTACTACATACCTATACGAGGCCTGGATGTTAGTGAGATGACGATATGAGTTGTGCTGGTGTCCGACTTTATTACCTACATATAACATGAGTATCACATGATTATCCACCTGGTTTCTTGAGCTTAATAGTCGCCTCCAAACCTCCCCTTATAGCGACCCCTTTCCTCACACAAAGTTTACCTTAAGTTCATATTAGCCTCACTGGATCACTGTTCACTCTGAGTACTGATAACGTTGGTCACAATATACTAGAGACACATCATTATTCTAATAACACCATAAGAACGTTCTTGACTTGATCTAAAAGCAAATATCACTGCCGCGTCGATCTGTTCGCACACAACCCCCTTTTTCCTACTGTCGTTCTCATCTACCCTCTCACCTTCCCTCAAAAAATCCCAATAATCTCGAAGCGGTTACTTAAGTTAAACGTGACTACTAGCGCCATCTACTCCATGACGTTGGCAAATATTAGCGGGTTCGCAATACGTTGGCGACAACATTAGTGCAAGCATTTAATTGGTAAATTGAAATCAAAATATATTATGATGCCGCGGAGTTAGAGCAATAGCATACAGTAGAGAGAACTGTTAAACTTACATTTTAACGTACAGTAACATTTTAACAACTTCGAAATTTAAACCCCTAAACGGACATGAACCGCATTTAATGGACCGGTTTACAGGTTAACATTAAATTTAACTGAACTATCAAATTTGGTAAATAATTATATCGGTAACGATAGCGAAATTTTGAAACAGCCAGTCCTTAGATTACGATCAATTGGTGCCATGATTCCACCCAACAAAAGGAAATCCTAGTAAGCAGACATATGGTAATACCATGACGTGTGGGACATCGATAGATATATGGACATACATGCTGAAAGCAGATACCATTGTTAAAATGCAAAAAAAAAAATCGCAGTCAAAAAAGTGCGTAAGACAACATCAAAATGCATTCAAAGTGTCCGTAAAAGGCGAGGCGGGTTTTGCTCCATTTTTGCGCATGAACTGCCGTATATCTGATGTCCGTTACGAATTAAACCGGCTACCGTATTACGAACGTGGCTACCAGGGAGTTTATTCCAAATGTTTGTCGAGCGCAGAGTCGGTCACGCTGACAAAACCAGTGAAAATAAATACATAATTTCTAGGAATTATTGGAGAAGTGTAGCAAATTGAAAGTGTAAAAAATTGTAAAGCAATTATGTTTCAATTTTTTTTTCGAGTTATGTACCTACGAATAAAGTACTTAAAAAGGAGTTTACTTGGGGCACCCGACTTCACACTAACTTTTGACGTAAGCATTTTATGTTGCAAAATATTTCACACACACTATTTATAACAGAAATATTAGTTTCCCATTGAAACCTGTCTTATGTATATAGTAGGCGAAAAATTAAGTGAACCAAAAAACTTAACATTAATTTCAAAGTAAAGACCATTGGTGTCGAAAAAAAGTTTCATTTACCAAAAAACGTGTCGATATCATCCTAGAAATGCAAAGTATCATAACTAGTTATTCCCGTTTTATGGACGAGACGAGGCGTGCGGCAAAGCACTTCACACCTTTTGCATTCGTAAAGATAAAGTTTTATGATCAATCGGCTCAATTTATATTTCAGAGAGCACATTTTCTTATTGACTGGCGAAAGTGCTAATTATCTGTTGGGAAAATGACAACTCGTGCTCGACGTGGTATAAATATGAACTTTCCTGAGCTCACATGTTCATAATAGTAGGTATCTCGCAACTGTCTAATAACTGTGTCACTAACAAACCACTAGGCGGTCGCTACTCTCACGCAACCACTAGGCGGTCGATACTACAGCTAATATCCTTCTTCACAAAGTGTGAAAGTTCAATTGGCTACTTGCGAGTTTTTTTGTAAATAATGTCAAACAATTTTGATTTTCCTGAGGATCAAATGTCTATTTAGGACTCATGGCATTTCAGCAACACAAAGGTCAGAAATGAGAGTTCGCACTCGACGATTGAAACGCCTCTGACAAAATGATAAGGTGATGTGACGTCACACTTTATAAGTCTGTCCTAAATGTATGGAAGATAAAGGAAATTGCCATTTTGACCCTGAAATATTGCGTTTATGTGTATAGTTGTCATACAATTTATTTTTCAATAAAATGTAAGGAATCGAATGGTACCATTTTCTTTTCTATGTTTGAAAGACAAAAAAAATTTTTTTTCGAGGTTTCGGAGCGTTGTATTTTTTATAATCTCAATATAAGTAATTTTTTAAATTTCACTTTTTTAACTAAATTTAATAATGAATGGTTCATTTTTATCTATTTAACTAAATTTTGTTATAATATTCAACATGTGTCAAGTACCCAATTATAAACGTCATATTTTCACAATATACTTTCACACTCTTGTCACTGCAGCGGCGCAGAATTAAGCACTAACACTAGTTAGTCACTAACACGGTGGACTCGCATGCGCCCGATTGGAATGACAACAGTAAGCCGGTAGACGCAGTTTATGCGATAAAAATTCGCGAGAAAAGTAATACCCTCGCATTAAAAAGCTCAGCATTGTTATTAACTTTTAACAGACTATTCCGTTCTCCCCGTTGGATTCGCGGCATGAAAGTTTTGCAAATAACGTTACAAAATGGCAATGTTCGTATTATATTTTTAGTGAACTTACGTAGATGTTTATATTTTGTTATGGCTGTTATGAAGTATTGCTGCTTACGTCCTATTTAGTTCCGGTTTTATCTGGCTGCTGGAAAAAGGAATGTACGAGTATGTAAACAATATTTTTCGAACGCATATGTTTTTAGTAGATACCTACATATTAAGTAGAGTATCTTGTTCATTTTTAAGTGCAGCGATCTTGATGGTTTAACGTAACATATATAAAAATGAGGTTAGTCTCAATTGTAAAGAGGTAGGTACCTAGGTAAATTGTAGTTCAATTTATTCTTTTTATTTTTAATGTATAACGAAGAGGCCGCAAAAAACTTTCAGATACTTTTTGCGTAAGCTAACTTAGGCGTATAGTCTAATTTGAATTCGATCTGGATTAGATATAGGGATCGAATTCATATCCTATAATTAAAATTAGAATACGTCTGTTAGTAAGTGTAAACTAGACCTACCTGAATATCTCTCCTTTGCTGCGGCATCCTCATCACCTGCTGGCCGCCATGACCTTGAGGCACTGGTGCAGGCATCCTCGGCTGCGGGGGCGCGACGTGCCTATGCACTGGAGGGGGCGGTGGAACAGCAGGTCTAGGACCTTGGATGATCACGGTCGGGCACAGAGGATGCGGCCTCCGCTCCGACCACTCGACCAACGCCAGGTGTTCGGAGGGTCTGATGAGGCGTGGGGGAGCGGGAAGGTTGGCAGGGGAGTCGGGGGGGAAGGTGCGCGGGCGCGGGTCCGGCGGCCGCGCGGGCTGCCGCGGCGGCGGCGCGGGCGCGCGCCGCGCCCGAGCCTCCTCGTCGGCCATTGGTGCGCGCCAATCTGTTAACAATGACAGTTTCTTGTTTAGTGAGCGTATGTACTTATAGTTTATGTTAACATAACACAATAAACCATCAGAAAATATAAAGCAATGTTTAACTTCGAAACGAGTTGCTTGAGTTCAATAGGTACCTAAGTATGACAATGACAAGTAATTAAATATCTACCTACGTTCAAGCACGCACGGTCTTGCAATTGAAATTTTACGATCAAGGGATTCAAGGATTACAACCATAACCATCAGCGTTCCCTGAGGAGATTACTATCTGAATACAATGCAAGTTCTAATTTTAACAACCTTACCTAATTCAAGTCTCGATAAGTTTCCACATAGATCAAAGCTAACCAAATCTAACCTAACCTAAAACTTGTATGTCTCACATTAAGCTTAATAGTTTCCTTGTTAACCTAGACCTACCTACCTGCTCCAAAACTACTGACGAATTACACGATGTAGAAACTGTAAACGGTGCGTGTGCAATAGCAATAAAATCGTGCGACATGACAGGTGGATCATAAAAAAATACTAAATAAACTTTGGGCTATTAAAACATTCCCCTGAGCACTGAATAAACAAGACACTCCAGTTCAAGTAGGGAGCGATTGACTAGTAATTGTTTGAGTTCGAAATAACGATGTATCATGCTATCCCCGTACCAATCTAACGAGGGGTGTAGATTATAGCGTACCTATTTTAAATCACGTCTTCGCTTCAAGAACTATAGAATATAATAAACCTCGTGGGTATACCTATACCTACGAGGTTTATTATATTCTATAGTTCGTGATTTAAAATACGCTTAATACTTAAGGCCAGTTGCATCAACCACAGCAACAGACTAATCAACGTCACGCAGCAGCGATCTGTGAAACCTCCCGTACAATAATATTTTGCGTACGCTTTAACGGTGACAGACAGTTTACTGCAACCAACCCTTAGTAGATTATTTTCTTCACATTTCAAATAGCACAGGATTTGAACGCAATCACATTTGATAATCTTGTATTGGCACATAAAAAAAACAATACATATTTGAATATGAAATAAGATAGAGAAATAATTGAGTTATAAGTACTTAGGTAAGGGTTAATTAAAATTTGAATTAAATTAAATAATAATTTATTACCGAATTAAATTTCCATAGTATATTAGTAACTTATTAATATACTTAACCTATGTTTACATTTACTATTTTTGGAAAGAGGAAAAACATTTTAATTGCTTTCTAAAAGAACCTGTAGTTTGAATGACGCATTTTTTTAGAAAATCAAATTTAACAATATAACCAGATTTAAAAAAAATAACATTTTTGCTAAAAAAATATATATTATTATATTAAAGATAGCGCCATCTATGCATTGAGCGTGGAACTCGGTGAGCGTGCACGTGGCTGCGAGTTTCCCGCGCTGCACCGGGCGACACTGCGTCTGCGGCGAGCGGTTTTGGAAACCGGATTGCTCGCGGCTTTGAACTCGGCAGGTTCGAATTTTAGCCGTTAACGTAACTTTTTTGGTTTTCTGTTTTCCTGTTACGTGTATAAAAGGTTTCCTATCGTAATCCTGACTCATGGAGAAGTGATAGTAAAATTATTAAAGGTACATTTCTAGACCTTTGGAGCCCACGGCTTGCATGAATTTGAACTTTCAAAACTGAAAACTGTACAAATACAGGTAATTTTAAGTGTTAAAAATGTTGTCCAACTATTTAAGACATGTTGACATGCAAAACATGCCAAAAGTAATATTTTTCCATAGATTACACAACTTTTAGCAATGTCTCATCCCATCCGAGCAATTTCTTCCTTCATATTGAATAAAACATGAAACGCCTACCGTAGCGAGCTCTGCTATTTATTAGTTCGAGAGCAGTTTTCTTAAATCATGTTGCCCAGTGGATTTGCATAATAGTGGAATTGCAATCGATTTTAATCTAAGGAAAAACTAATTAAAACTTTTTCGTTAAGGTATAACCATATTAATTAAATTGCTATGAGGTCTTGAATGTTTTTAGAGGATAACTTAGCGCATATTGTTAATTTTATTATATGTATTTCAATGTTTTACACCATGAAGTACCTAAGCATTTTCAATGGAAAGAAAAGTTTTTAGCGTTCTAATTGACAAACACTCTGTGTTCAGTCAAAAATGCCTTTGAATAACGTCGTTTGACGACTATATCCCAAATTTTGAGGCTCCACAATTAACGCCAAAGCTTGTTTAACCTGTACGCTCACATTGTTCGATAGCGCGAGAACTACTAGTGCATGAGCACGAAAGGAAGTAAGTTTTTACACGTTTTGAATAGGATATGACTTTTCAACGGGATAGCAAGGATAGCAGTGAATGGAAGGGTTGGAAGGACAGGTTGAACCGGAGGAATTAATTACGTGCTAATTAACCGATTCCTGCTGGAACTAGTTTGTGTTTTATGGCGACAGACGGGTGGTGCTGACTGACACGACCGTCTAAGGTGCTGCCCTCTTTGCATAATTTAAGTGCGTTACGTATACTTAAAAGTAGGTAGAAACTTAACTATATATACTGAAGATATGGCGATAAATGGGAGCACTTCCGGGTCTGTCCATCTATCATAAGAAATGTTGAAAAAGATGTGCCATTACAGTACTTACGCCACACGCGCTATTAAAATTCAACAGCGTTTAACGCCAGTCGCACAAAGTTGAAGGGAAGAAAGGCCTTAAAAGGAATAGCCAATTACTCATGCTATAGAGATACCGAAATCATTTTTGTCGAAGCATATACAGTCTAAAATCCTCGAATGTCTAAAATGACATAGATGGACCAAATAATGTAGCATTCTCAAAATAAGTGTACACTTTCCAAAACTGCTTATTGACAGTCCGTTTAAAATCAATCAATCAGTTCAATATTTTTCTCGTATTGGTTACAAGGTGAATAACCTTTTAACCATGACGAACTCCTAAACAAACTGTACAACGATATCTATTCTAATCTACAAACAAGAGATAGCAGAACCGATAAAACAAACGTTAAAGAAAACCGATGCAGCAAATAAACTATTTACCTCAAACGTAAATAACTCGCAGAGTTCAGTCACTGCCCACACTTGAATGGAACAAAGGCTTCGATCTTAAACACAATGTAACCAGCAATTTATAAACCGATAACCAATACAACTTAACGATCACAAAGAAAACACTGCGATTGCAAAGGAAATTACGAGTAGAAGGAGCTCGCGCGATGCAATATGCGTCATTGCTATGACAACACTGTGGACGGTTTTTCGCTCCAAAACGAACGCATGCGCTTTGCGATGTATACAACCTTTTTAATGCCACTCCGACACTATGATTTGAGACTTATTGGCTTAAGGATAGGACTCATTCTTGTTTTTTTTACAAAATCGACTGCTTAAGGGTCGCGTGCTCTGCCCCACGCAATTTGATTCTGATAGTAGCCTGCGGTAGCAATTTTCCTTTATTATTAATATGTATACGCGAATATATAGCTCAAAGGGGGAAATGTTTGCCTTTTCCTTCGTACGAGTTTTCTTACTCTCGGCTCGTGAAAATGAGCTTTTCACAGAAATTCGGCTGGGGAGGTGAAGCGAGACTTTGAATGGGTAATTTCTAACAGAGTTAATACTGGTCCCTGTAGATAAGAAAATAAGGGCAGATCAAAGACTGTAAATTAAGATTGTCTATGCATTTTAATGAGATGTAGAAAAAATACTAATGCTGGTAGGGTAGAGGGATTTGACTAGGGACGTCCCCCTGGGGTTTGGAAATCATAATTGAGTTAAGATAAACATTGTTACATCAGTGACTCTATTCATAGGCAAAACTTAATTTTAAAATAACATTGAAAAAAAAAATACACACAAGATGCTCATAAAAATCTGAATACAACTCTATTATCAAGGCGTCAAATACTTGTTCAGATACTTTTGAGCACTATTGTACAATACTACAGTCTACTAGTGTAAACTCCATTACTCCATAAAACGTCGAAATTTTTTTGGCTTCAGTTGGTTACTTTAATAATACCTTAACCTTTAATATTACAACACTCAATAACGTCAAAAATTATCCGGTCCCTTGATTGTCGCTATACACGGTGTTTCACGAGGAACCCGATAGATTTTAATAGTCTATTCCTGATCATAATTAAAGACTAACATGTCCTATAAACTTTTCTGGAATTCCCTGGTTTGAGAGTTAATGCCAATTGAAAAAAAAAAAAACATTTTTATTGTTACTTAGTGTTAAACCGCTTTTTTATGGCAATGTTGCTACTATGGGACTTAGTCTAAATAAATCATCATTGGTAGATGTAAAAAATGACAAATAACACTATGCAAATACTTGGTATCAGTACAATCTGAATCTCTTCAAGGCTAGAGTAAATAGATATCTCATATTAGGTAAGCGTGCTCCACCGTAGACCGCATCCCCACTTACCATCAGGTGTGATCGTGGTCAAACGCCTCCTTATAAGGTAAGGAAAGTAAAAAAATCATTTTAAATGACAGATTTACTAATAATATATGTACAAAGACATAAAGGATGAAAAAAAATCAACATTTTTTTTTATCTAAACTCATATAAAAAATTTTCCTTCTCTTACCCTCCGAAATGCGTGGTTAAAATCTTTCAGGTTCCTGGCATATTTTTGTATCTCGCTTCCGTCCTGAGAGGTCCGACAAATTTTATCTCAAGCAAAAAAAAAGTGACAATGGTACCACAAAAACGCAAAACTGTTAACTTGTTAATGAACCAGATTCAAGCGGAAAATGTATGGGTCATAAATTTTGAATACAATAACGTGCTCCCACAACAATAAAATTCGGTTGTTATATTTTTTTTCGACTAATAAGATGTTATTAAGATAACTTTTTCACTGTTCCGAGTAAATGTAACAGTTTCTCGAAACATGTTTTTTTTTGTTTATGAATAAGAGGCTTAAGGAAATGCATTTTGAAATGCCGTAACCTTTTCAACATCCTGTGTTTGTGGTTTTAACTTTGAATCTGACTTGATCGGAGTATTTTGGCCTTGGTTTATATTTAACACAGTATTGTATTTAAAAAAATATAGAAGATATTGGAATTGATCGCTTGTTCTATTCACAGAAATGTTTTTAAGTGCGACGTGTAAATGAATCTATCGAAAATTGTAAGGTTTTAAATTTTAACAGGTTAAACAGTAACTCCTCTTTATGCTGGACTGAACGGTCAAATAAACGACAGGCAGATGGCCATGCAACGACTGCAAAACACATTTCTGTAGTTCTAAATTAGGATGAAGCTCTAAATCGGATATTCGGAAAAACTTGGAATTATGTATCAAAACGTCAATAAAAATAATAATAGCCACTTACTGAACAAACAACGTGAAAGCAGTTTTACGATATGAATATATCATAAAATTATTTTATTGTTTTTTTATGCGACCACGTAATTTATTTGCAATTTTGCGTTTTTCTAATGCAAAAATGTTTCCTGGTTATCGATTATTATTTTAATGACTAAAACATAAGAAATTATATAAATAATTGAATTCGTGTAAACGTAATTAACGTATTAATTCGTATAAACCTATACAATAAACTTACACGCAGGTATCTTCCTTTGAACTAATTTTAATTTCTGAGGCCTACCGACCGCAGCCCCACTGTGAAATATGCTTAATTATTTATGTCCGACACACCACACATAGATTTATAGATATTATCGGCCCTTCGCGACATAATGATAGGACAAAAACTGTCATTATAACGTATGTAAAGCGTTCCTTTCTTTTTGGAAACGAGAAAAAAACAGTGTATTATGACCTCGTAGTCTGTATCAACTATATGTAATCGAATAGAGCATTTATATTGGTTTATGCATTCGAATCGCCTGCGCTAGGTGAGCGAACACCCTAGATAATTATGGACAATCGTAGGCACGCACAATCTACAGGCAATAATAATCCTTCAGTCGTTATAATAGGAACTTTGTAGACACAGTGCAAGGGTAGGTAGGGACCACCCCGGAGCTACGTGCGGTGAATACCATATCGGCGAAGGGTTGATGTATTGCTATTGGTGAATATTTGAAGACTACACGGGAAGAATGTTTAGTAAATTGCGTCGTGCGTGTATTTCGACATGTCGTTCCGTGTAAAAAGGGGGCTTTGGGGCGCAATGTTAATCACCGTTATGCCAGTGCAACAGTGTTGCTTCGCATTTTTTTACTGAATAACTGGTGATATTTTTATGTTTTGCTGTAAATTCAACAGTTGATAGGATAGAGTGTTACTAGAGTCTGAGCCTAATAACTTTATCGACACATACCACACTTCCCAACTAGCAAAGTAGTCATATAAGATTGAGCTTATTCAGCTAATAAATCATATAAAAGTCATGTAGACGTGAATTATACAGCACATGTCGTATAAAGCCAGCTTATGCAGCTTTTTAGTTACTCAGCATATCAGTCATGTAAGCAAGTCGAGTAAACGTTTACTCGACTTGATTATATGACTAATAAGTCATATAAGAAATGCTGAATAAGTCACTTTTTTACGTGGCTTATATGACTATTTAGTCGAGTAACAGTGACTTATATATCTGACTTACGACATGTCAAGTGCAGTCGAGTAAAAGCAATGTAGTTTGCTATTATATGACATCATGTAACTTATACAGCACAATAGCTATATATGTTACATGCTGTCATATAAACGCGAATTATAGAACATGTTATATATGAGTATCTTATTCAGCGATTTAGATATTGCTGAATAACTTACCTCTACCTGATGCTCATGTGACTATTTGGTCGAGTAATGACATTTTATATGCCTTTATTGGAGCAGAATTAAACGTAGTCGAGTAAATGATACAACTTTGCTATTATACCACTATTTAGTATAAATGCTACCTTTTTATGACTGTTATAGCTCTTAAACATCATTTAAAGACATCCGACACGTTATTTGGATATAAACATTTAGTATATGAAAATGGATTGGATTAAATGGAAAAACATGAAAAAGACCGGTGGATACAAGAGGAAAATGAAAAAGAAGCGGCAATCTATTATCGCCAATTTAAAAACTACTCTTACGCAAGGAATTTCGGTAAACCGAAGTGAAGTGACAAGTGCTAATTTTTCAAGTGGTTCCGTAGAAATAACAAATGTGACCGAAAACAAAACTAGTACTGCAGAGTCGGAAAACATGCACGTTGATGTTGGTGGCGTTATAGAAGATAGCTCCGTACAGGAAATGGAACTCCAATTCAATGCTGATGAGAGCAGTGGATCCGAAGATTTGGATGATTTGGGGATGATTGTCAGTATTGTCAGTATTCACACAAAACTCACATTCCTCTAATGGATAGTGATCATATATAGCGTACTCTGAACAGTTTGGGCACCAGAAAAAAATGGTGTCGTGTAGATTTTTTATATTATTGTCCGATATAATAAAATGTGTGGGATCAATTGTCAACGGGGACGTTGAGTATCCGCATCCAATACACATCGAAGACAAAATGAAATGAGTCTCGCTCCAAGGCCACTGTACATCAGTATCACTCCACAATTGATCTTCTTTTCTTAAAAAACAGTCCACATCAGCTACAATGACCATATTTCACGGTGCTACTTGTCTCTAGAAATAAAATACTAAAATCTGTAAAAAGGTTTTTTCAGAAACTTTAACGAACCCTAAAATATGTCCGACAAAATATGTATAATGGCGCTTTGACCGCTAAACTTGCTATATAAGATGCGATTATATAGCTTATAACTGGATAAATGCCGTATAACCGCGGCGTTCAAGAAAATCATCAATATTAATTAAATTTATATTTAATTAACTAAGAATTATAGTGGGGCATTAAATATTTACTATTAAACATAGTTTACTTCATCAATAAACTTACCTTCGCAATACATTTCTACCATACGCCGACGTTCTGAGCATTCTTAATAAAAACATGTAACATCATGGCTGACTAATAAAGAAAATACTTACCGTCAAGACTTATTAAGACGAATTCCTTTTTTAGTAGTATCGAGTTATATTCTATTGTTTAGTAGCCTAGGATGCGATTACTCCACAAATATGTCATATAAATGGAAGTTACAGATCAGTTCAGTCATATTTAAGTCATGTAATTTGCTAATATACAGCTAAATTGTCATAAGATAGTCACGTCGGTGGTTATTATAAGATCTATAAGTGGCGGTGATTGCAGTTAAACAACTTTTATATGACTGAAATGCTGAATAAAATGGGCCCAAATCGCGTCATATAAACGTAATGATTTCGTAATGATGACTAATAGTAAGAGCTAAAAGGATACCGCAGAAACGTTGCCGCAACCATTATATGACGAAATTTTGCTAGTTGGGTTGATGTAGCTTAACCGAAACCAAAATTGTCTTTTACTTTCGGGAATAAAAATAAGTTCCCAATTTTTTACATTACATTACATTGCAAAGCAGAAAACATCAGACATACATTAGTTGCTTACAATAATGGAAAATTAATTGCCAATAACGAATCGTGTAGATCAATTTCACCTTGAGTATAAATAACATGATGTTGCTTTTAAATACTGAAGTTTCTCAACGATAATGACATGTGGTGTAAACGCTATTGGAGTACGGCTTTCACTTAACAACAATGATAGATTTTTTGTCAAATCGATCTCTCTACGCATTTTACTGCGAATAGCATAAAAACTGTTTGATTTGCATTTTGATAGAGCCTTTGTTGGGCTTTCCCCGTGTCATAACAGCGTTTAAAAGGCGAAAGCTGAACGCATTATTATATGGCGATGGCGCCCACATAATTGTGTACAAGGTGCCAACAGCAATATAATTAGATGGTCTTTGATAGGCCCTCTCTCAATGCAATAAGGTTTACTTATGGGTAGTTAACGAGTAGACTAAAAGCAATTTGCTATTTTATTAACTTTTCGCACCATCACTCAATCAGTCCCTGTGACTCTCTTATTTGGTTTTGTGAATGAGAAACCAATAAGCCCATTATATGCTCAAAACACGTAGCTACTTAGTTAAAATTAGTTTTTTAAATTTATATAACAAATGTCTCATAAAAAATAATCGGCTTTGTAAAACCTACCTAAGATTTGAATTAGTTTGAGTCGATGCCCGGTAAATTAAGGTTCGCTGACGACTACCTTTAGCTTGAAAGCAAAAATATATCATGCAATATGGGAGCAAGCAATATTTTAGTTAGCTCTTACCGAGTACAATAATATGCGTTTCAAATCGTAATACAAATGTTAAGAGCAAATTTAACGGATTTTACTGACTTAAACTACATGAATGACGAATATTATCTTAATGAGCCATGTGAAAAAAACGCATCTCGTCCTTTAACGGTAAACGCAAAGTGCGTTAAGTGAAATCGATGGTGGCGCGGATAAACGCATCCGCGTCGGCGCGACAAAGCTGTCGCGTCGCGGCCATATTAACATCTCACGCGCGACAGATGTCGCGATACGAGGCTTCGTTGGAAAATAAGTAGTTAAGGTCACCACTATTCGTGTGACAAACTATCGGCTATAAATAAATATAATAAAATAAATAGCCTTTTATTTCCCGCTAATTAATGCAAATAATCGGCTATACTTACTTTATTATTTGTCAATATTTAAACATAACTTATTAATAATAAAAACCGAAGCCTATGTCAGAAGCTTGATTGATGGTAGCTAACGGGAACAAAGAAACGTTGTAAATTAAATTAATCACAGATAATATGGAAATTTGAATACCGGAAGCTGAGGTCACTTTGTCATTTTGACAGTTGTTTTATTTTAGAAAGTGCTTAGACAAACCTTTATTCATATAGTTTGTATGCTAAGAACCTTAAGTAAACAAATATGGATGCGAATGATGGTCAGATAAGGGCACATCCACGCGTGAAAATCGTCAGTGCGTTGCGATCGCGACGCGATACGAAAACTTCACGTACGACCTTAATACTCGGCTTTCTCCAGATGATAAAATTTTTATGTCGGCGTTGACAAACCTGCTGCGTAAGGATAATGTCCCAATTTGAGTTGGCACTTCAGTTTTAATATCCGTTCCCCGTTATAAACTGATAATCAGCGGACTGCGATTGATTTGCTATTATTACTGACAGTTGGAAGCTGCTTGGATATGTAGAATTCTCCCAGTGCATTGCAAAGTCACATACTTAAATGTTATCAATACGTATTATACAGATGATTTTAAAGTACAGAAAAAGAATAAACGTGTGACTCGCTCATCTAAAAAAGTAAAATTGTATCAACCTGCAGCCAAAAACTATTATGGTCGGAGAACCCAAGAATACTTAATCCCAAAAATTTACAATGAATACCCAATATTGCTAGATATCCCTAAATTAAAAATAGGTAGCCTGAAAGAAAAATTTAAAGAAATATTAATAGACAGATAAAGCATGAATAGTAAATTAAATACCTAACATTAATATTAGTATCATAAAATAACTTCATATAAATCAACTATTGTAGTGCCTCTTGCCACTTGTGTTGTAAAAATATAACGAGTTGTTAGTTTATAACCAAACGTAGTAATTAGCGTTAAGGTAGTTTTTTACGCACCGCTGTGCTCCTGTCCCGCGCCCGCGCCACCAGTGTTGAGTCACCAATCCTACGTTATACCTACTTCATAATTGTAATACCTACATAAAAAATGGCCATGCCGGGACGGTAGGACAGTGCAAAATTATGTACCTTTTTATAAGTATAACGAGCGAGCTCATCGCCAACAAACTGTCTCGCAGTTTGGCGAATATTTTGTTTTGTGGTACACATATTTTATATTTTAATGTTATAATAAATAAAAAAAAATGTCAGTTTTTGTACGGACAATGTTACAATATTAAATGAACAAGTATTAAATGAACTAACCTTTATTGGGTTTATTTTTACATTATAATTCATTCCAAATTTTACGAATACTTGCCAAACAGCTAAATGCTCATAAGATCGACTTAAGGACATCAACTCGTAAGATTCAAGTGAAATTTGTTGAACTGAACACGAGTGACGGAAGTCGAATCTAGAATCAGCTTCAGTCTAGCGAAATGCATAATGCAGTAAAAGTAGGGGCGTAAACCTGCTTTAAAAGCCTATTTCTCTTCAGATGTCTCTCAAGAGTGTCCTGGACATTATGTTAAATTATCCGACAGTGACAAACAGTTATGATCATGGAAACACCTACGGTTTAGGAATTATTCATTGGTTGAGTCTAAACTACCATCTCTGTTTAGACAGTGGAAATGGTCTGTATAAATCAAAACACATACGTTGTAAAGATGACAAAGTATGAATTTATTCGCCGGTTTTATCTGGTATTGTTAAACCATATTGTTGTTGAGGCAGTTGTTTAGTGGATTAAATGCTTGCGCTTACATCAAGCTCAAACCGCTAAGCGATAAAAAAAACTCTAAATTATGTGTCTAAACAAACCATCCCTCATGTGTGCAGCAAGTATTCTATCTTACTAATGGATATTATTCTGATCAAAATGAAAAGATAAAGATAAAAATATCTCTAACACTATTCGTTACGTTTACAAACAAAAACCCACTTTCCAACCATCGCACCACAAGGCATCACTGTATTTCATCGCGCGAAAACATTACCCAGATCAGTTCCTTCTCGCTTTCCAGTCTATTATTCGGAAATAACGAAATTGCAAAATCGTTGGGATCCCATGACGATTCCGCTGAGTAGATGCAGCGATTGCACGGCCAAGAATCGAAGCTGTGCCCTTTCTCTCAGCAACAAATAAGTCGGGATGCGACGTGATTTACTTATTCAAATCCGATCCCTCAGATGCCGGTCACGTCTTCGGTAATTGAGGCACGAACTGGAGGTGTTGCTGATCTGTGATCTCTAGCTTTACACTAGTTATTAACTTGTGAATAAGCATTAGATTGGGATTGTGAAAGCTGTATTTGCATGTATGTTGTTCGAAGATCTTTAATATGACTTAATGACTAAATGCATCATAAATATAAAGTGCTCTATATACCTATTAGAAGTACGAATGCAATTCCCCTGCCGTTTTTAACGGTACGGTATCTTACAGATAAAAAAAAATGGAAATAGTACTTGGCACGACCGTTGTATACAGTAGCTAAGTAATACCTAATCGTTCGATCTAGTGAGGACCGTTTGGCTCACATCAACGACTCCACAAAACTAAACAAAAACGGTCGATCATATACTAGCACAATCGGATTAAGACCAACCTCGAAATCTCTAGAACAGTCATGAAATTTGGTATGTATATAAATTAAAGACCCCTTTTTCATGCCCACACCATTTGACATTTGGGGACGTCGAGGAATCGCAGCCATCTTCGAAAATGTGTAACTTCCAGGAGAAATTCGCGTTTTACTATAAATAAACATTCTTTATGAAAATATAGTGTAAGGCAGCATTAAAGCTTATTAAATTCTGCACAAAAAAGTCCTGGATATCTTTGCGGAAAAAAATACATCTTGTTATAGCCCTAAAAGGTTTTCCTCCGTTCATTTTAGTAATTTTGTATTGCGTAGCACTCGTGTACTAATTATGGATCTACTGATGTCTATTTTATTGAAATCCGCTAAATAGTTTAGGCGCTAGAAGAAAAATGATTTAATATTCGGAGTCCTCTCATGGCGGTTGGTTAAATTTTTCTGTAATAAAATAAATGTAAACAAGTTGAGAAGGGTAAGAGGAATCTACCGGTACGTCATTTTTAAAAATCCGTCCCGTACCCTAAGCTACAGGATGTACGGAATCATCAGTACTTAAACCCATAACCCTACTTTCTGGTTAAGTCGCAATCGAGTAAAATGTTAATATTCGGGTAGATCACGTACAAATGTACATATAGTTAAAAGTGGAATTCATATTCCTCCGAGTTTCCTATTAAGACAATGTCCCCTGGAAGTGTATAACCGTTAAACTTAGATTCAGCAAGTAATTTCTATAACAAGATGTATTTTTTCCGCAAAGATATCCAGAACTTTTTGTGCAGAATTTAATAAGCTTTAATGTTGCCTTACACTATACTTTCATAAAGAATGTAGAATTAGAGTAAAACGCGAATTTCTCCTGGATGGTACACATTTTCGAAGATGGCTGCGATTCCTCGAGGTCCCCAAATGTCAAATGGTGTGGGCATGAAAAAGGGGCCTTTAGTTTATATACATACCAAATTTTATGACTGTTCTAGAGATTTCGAGGTTGGTCTTAATCCGATTGTGCTATACGTATTTTATACATACACATGTTTCATTTTGTTGACACGTCACCATTGCCTACATGCAGTTGATTGGTAGATATGTTACGGAGAACAAAGAAAAGTACAAAGTAAAGAGAGGCATTTCCGTAATTGCCCAAATTGGTTTCCAACAAGAAAATTGCTGCGCGGTTTTTTCCCTAATCACATGTCCAATTGCCCTTTGAAGTTCACAGGTTACACATTTCCTTGTTTAATACAACGCAATTTCCATAGCAATTGATTATTTTGAAATACGTAACCCTGTAATATTAGAGAAGTAACACCCGAGGCAGTGCACACGTACTGATGAGCGTTGCGTTGAGGTGATTGCTTAAAGTTCAGTCACGACATGGATAATTTGCAAGTTTTGACATTTGATTGTACGATTGCATTGTAGATAGCGCTAGAATTGCCTTCCGCCTGCGGTGCTGAAGACTAGGTACCCTGCTGATTGCCGGATTTCTACATGATCAGTGGGTTAAGGTGTATTAAATTAGATATCGACGGTGTTGAAATTGAATAACAATGCTGATGAAACTGAATGCAACTAGGTGTTGAGTTTCTACACTACTCCAGGTGAATAGTTGTCGGTAACCAGGTACAGTGAGCTGCGAAATTGCATGGAGAAATTATGAATGAAATCATTGATAAATTCGCCATGCACTTTGACGGCTGATGGTACAGTCGTCAGATATATTACGACACTTACTTACTAACGTTTACTTTAACGTCTTGATAATAGAGGCTTTGTTCAGTTATTTGTGAACACATTACCCGTTCCGATATATCTGATGGGAACGGTACCAACTTAAAATCTTTGCAGGTTGCCTATACATATTTTTACAAGAAAGCAGTTATTGGCTTTACGAAAAAAAATCATCTTCTTTGTAAATTAAAAACCAAAGAGACCCATCTATCAGCTTATTAGGTTCCACAAAACTATAACAAGTATGATTATATTAATTATTGCTATTAAACTTATTTCTTATACACAATAATCTGTCATCTCTTCCACATACATTTTCTCCGCCGTTTCCCACAACTTAACTTCACAATACAGTCGAAACGCGCCTACTCAAAATTTGCATTTTGTTATTCCCTATTTCAAACAATAGCTCCAGCGGGCCCACGTGTCTTCCAAATCACCATGTCCTGTCATTACATGCCCGGTATATGAGGTTATATTCCAATCGCTCGCCGAAAGCAAACGAGTCCATAGTTTAGCCAAACAAATTTATGTTTGGCTATTGAAATACACAAGAGTATCACATACACTGGTTTATCTAAAAGCTTAATTTGCCTGCGCTCGAATAGCAATGGGAAAACACTGTCTGTACGCTTTTGTGACAACCCTAACAAATACTACATTATGTGATTAGGACGTTTCAAAGGCCCCCGACCCCAGCCTCATTAGCATTAAAACGAAAGGGTTGCGCATTTAAAGCCTGACAAATGACTAGTTTAATTTGTAATTCCAATAAAAACATTGTAGACTAAAAGGAGCTCGATCAATCATGAAAGTATATGCAAAATTTATGCAGTTTCTATTGATTAGTGTTGCATGCCCAAGATGGGTAGAGAAAAATAATCGTGATGCGATAAGCTGGAGCCATGTTGAGACTTATCATAAAGCATGTTTATCGTTTTTCTGTCACGTTTGTTTGTTTTAGTTATAGCGTCGGAAGCCGTGTATTCAAATTAGAAGTGCTCAATCCTAAAACTAACCGGTATACATGATATATTGCGAAACATGATCATGATCCGATCGGAAAAGTAACCACTACATTTCTTATTTTTTCTGTGGTTGCAGTTGAGTGATTTTTATAATAAACGGACAGACAGACGGACTTGATGAATCTATAAGGGTTCCGTTTTTTGCCATTTGGCTACGGAACCCTAAAAAGGACAGTATTACACAGATAAGGAACTCAAGTCTGTTAAGTCTAAATTGAAGAACTCGGCTCGTTGTTACGAGACTCAGAGCTTAAAAAACTTCTGAGTCTTTTAAGTCCCGAGTCGAGTCCTTTATTGAGACTTTTTTAAGCGCAACTCAAAAGGACTCGAGTCTCCGAATAAAGACTCAGTCAACAATTTTATAGGTTTTACCTAAACTACAGTAAAGAAAATAGGCGTTATTGTATGACTTATGTTATATATACATCTATGAATTTTACATGACAACGCATTTTGAAGTTATTTGTAAAAAAAATACAAGTTCTCCGAAAAGGACTCAAGTCTCTACAAACGAAAAGTGAAAAGAACTCGAGTTTCGTCTTAATTATAAGAGTCTGAAAAACGAGTCTAGTCTTAAAGCAGATGACTCAAGTCTTAACCAACACTAAGTCCCATAGCCAACAATATTTATGATAGAACAAGTAATAATAAGAAGTTAGGGCTGAAATTGATTAGTTTGCATGTAGAAATTAAGGGATTGTAGAATGGTTGTGGGAAACCAACCCGCTAATAGCTTTCGATTGCAATTATCTTAAGTGTTAAAAGCGTAGCATTCCGTAAGATATCAGAGTACTCTAAGTTCATGGTTGCTATTTACTAACATGGTTGTTATTCGTGTAGGAGCTCCCGAAAATCCAATTACGAAAAGAGATGAAATGTTGTACAATTCACAAAAGAAAAAGTTCAGTGCGGTCGCAGTGTTTATTATTTATACTCATTTGTATGTCTTTCCCTATCTCGGGATCATGGGGTCCTGGACCTTTGGGAGGAGTGCGTGGGGCTGAAGCCAACATCGTAAAGCCCTTTAAGACAAGTTAGCAAGCAAGAGCGTCGGAAAGCTTAGTTTATAAATAATTTATAAAAACGATGACTAGTTAAAACTACTCATAACCCTAGCTTATACTGGCTTTTTAACAAAGAATTATTCTTTCTGCATGCTTGGCAAATAGCAGCCTTGGTCGAATACAAACCGGCGCGGGCGCGCCGTTCCCGTTATAACAGCTGACTCGCGAAACAATTATCAACTTGTGCAGGATACCTAATGGGATACACCTGCAGCTTAGTTTGTGCTGCGTTATTAATTCTAGCTTCGAACATGGTTTATGATAGTAGCGTACTTATAGGTATTCATCGTTAAATTTATTATCTAAAGTCGTGTAAAATACAAATGGCTAAGCATCAACCAACACTATGATATATTGAGTAAAGAAGGAAGTAATAATGCACTATAATGGCACGACAACATATAAGTCAATCTTGAAACATTCAAAACGAAGTAGGTAAACGTTACTTTTAATGCTGAAAAGTTACTTTAAAAAAAGTTACGTTAAAAACAGTAAAGACCTAAACTGTTGTTATTATTAAATACCTACATTAATATTGGGGTTAATCTTACAACACAACGATTGACCTTGCCCCAAACGGCCCAAATCTAAGCCAATAATATATATTAGTTATAAACTTGGCCTTAGGATTCGCACCGGGGACATCTAGCTTCGTAGGCAACCCACTAGGTTAAGAGGTCGTTTATTGAGAAGCAACTCAGCTTTGCGATTGTAAGTAGACCTTCTTGTCAAGGCGTTAATGATCTTGTATCAACTGAAGATGCGTGTTGTTTAGATAGAAGTTGTTTATATTAACAACATTATGTAGGTACCTACAATTGCGAGAGAAATTGATGAAGAAACGTTCGACAATAACATATTTAATAGAACAATAAAGGCAGTGAGTGGAGTCCGAAATCGATCGCTATCTAAATTCGCTACATGTAGCGCGTCGATCAGACGACGTCTCGAGTAACTAACATCGGTTGGTTCACAAAAATAAGTATGTAAGGACTAACTTCTGCACGCGACTGAGTCTGTGTAAAATTAGTATTTCTATATATCAGTTCCATAGTAAACTACACGACTTATTATTACCTTAAGGGACGAAATCCGGGATCGAAACTATTCTATGTCCTTTCCCGGGGCTCGAACTATCTCTATACCAAATTTCATAAATACGAGTAAGTTCAGCGATTAAAGCGTGAATAACCCAAATTACTTTAACACCCTAGCCTGCAACCGGCTATGTTCACACTCTTCCTTAAGAGGAGAGAGAGACAGTATAATTATTAAAAATATTTCAAAAGAATATCTCATATTTATTTTCTACCTTAATGACGACCCGTTCTTGGTGAATTTATTTATACAATTGAAATTTAAAAACTTTAGTCATTTTAAATGAATTATTAATTGTCACATGTTTTTCCTATGTATATAAAGTAAGACAAACCGACAATCACAATATAAATTCCTAAGAATTTACCACGCGTAGTTTTAAGTGAAATTGTATATTGTGAGATAAATAAATCATATCATATCATATCATATCATAAAAATACGTTAAAAAGTTCGAAACTGAAGAACCAGCTACTTTTATTTGGCCAATACTGTAATCAATGAAGTTTTTTATATTTGTGTCTTTGCTTCCTTGCCTCTTTTAAAGGTAATACTAAAACGACCAACGATCATGGATTGCGTTTTTTTCTATGTAAATGAAAAAAACCAGCTTCCTCTTTTTTTGTTTTAAATAAAAGAATTATTTATTTATACATTTTTTTTTTTTAATTTATTTAGGAAACAAACAGTCACATATTAATTTATATAAGCTTAAGTGATAACAAACAGACCTTTAGTTCCATTTATTTATGCTAATGCTTTATTCGCGAATAGCCACCTATACAAAGTGAACTATCAGTAGTTAGCTAGCGCATATGCCTTCTATTTTCAAAAGGGCGTAAGTAAAGTATTTTTGCTATACCCGATGCCTCATTTACAGCCCGCAGTACAACAATCAGATAGCAATGATGTCTAATGAAGCTGTAAGAGTTGTAGAGCCGTAATGAGCGTCGTTAGGGCGCATCCGATTGCCGACTAGCTTCCAAGGTGCAAAGGTGCAGAGATTAGGAGCATACGGTATATGTTATGTATGAATCTTTATAAGCCAGGAACTAGTCTAGAAGATTCGAGATGTTAAAATACATCATTGAGATGTATTTTTAAAAAGGACTATGCTTTACGGGTCATGGTTTTAGACAAACGTTAAAAATATAGTTGAAGCTATCGTTTTCTATGTTTTCGGGGGTACGGATTTTGAAAATTATGACAAATTTGGAATCCAAGATGGCTGAAAACGGCTGAACCAATTTTAATGATTTTGGGTTTGTTGAATTAATATTTCGTTTATTTAGTTTTTTAGCGATAAGACCTCTGTTGTTACCTGATTCTATTTTCCTTTAAAATTCATTTGTAGTTTTACATGTAAGTATGTAAAATGTATAATTGTTGGTGCAATAAAGAATATTTACTTACTTACTTACTGTCATTTTTCAATCCGAAATGGCTGACATGTTTTTTTTTGTAACAACGTTATGGATATCGTTCTCTAGGTTGTAGGGGGTGCGGATTTCGAAAATAATGACATTCATTGACTGAGGCGGAACAAAGTTCGACGCGATCGCTAATTATCACAGATAACAAATTTGTTGTAACAAAACAGTTTATCGTAATGTTCGCCATTATTTACGGGTTTTGAAGGCATCATAGACGGATTATGATATGTGTGTAGATAAAATATATGAAAATCTTTGTTATATTAAACAGATTATGCTTTAAAAGCTATACTTTTAAACAAACTATACCTACGTACTATTATTCCGAGCAATGGGCATCTTACTATAGGGCAGCACTGTTCTTATTCACATTGATAGTTAACCTTGTGTTTAGTTCAAAAACTACATACGTATTTTAATATAGGTAAGCCAGAAGTTAATGCATCTTGTATAACTTTTATATTTATTAAAATTCATAATAAGTGGCCTACTCGAACATCTCGAACTCAAGTGCCCACTTTATACGCAAAACAAGACAATCTCCCAAGTATACTCAAGCACAAACAATGCGACGCCCACGCGCCGCATACCAATTTACTTTCCAAACCTCACATCTCATCTCAATGCCATCTTGAAAACTAGACCTTATACTGATATCATCAAGGTTGCTTTTACCAATTAAGAGTTGGTTGAATACGTTACTGCGAGGGTATGGTGATACTGGCTCCCTCGTAATCCTGGCGAACCCCGCAGATAATGCTTATTTGCATGTATAAGCTACAGGCTTAGTTTATGTAACTACGGTGTGGGATTACATAATATTTCAGATATCTATAATATATATGTTTATTCGTTTCGCAGGATTGCGTTTCAGCCAAAAGGCTTTTCGCGGATCTTAATTTTTCCATAGATGTCAATATTCTTCTACATTCTAATTATGTATCATGTTATGAACTTTACATGGTTTTCATTAAGCAATGAGAGTGTCGTGAAATAGGAATAACTATTATATTAGCTAATTAGCTGTCGCCGATAAACAGGAAACGTAAAGAAACCTTGCGTTCATTTTCATAAACATCATGTGCAAACCGTTTCTTGATTGAATAAACTATAACGCATCTAATAATCTATTTAAATTCTATAGTATTGGTACATAATAAGTATATGTGTATTAGAAGATTAATAGACCTTTTTATTACGATTGTCCTTATCAAAAGTCGTAAATTTAACGGAATATAGACGTGATACTTAGCATTCATAATTTATACGTCTACCAAGTCTTATCTTACCCACGCCATACATATATCGAAGAAACCAGGGTGACTCACCAAACTGAGGACATTAAATGCACTTGCCCCGAATATGGACTGTATTACCTGCGAATTAATTCTGGAAGAGACTGTACTCAACGGATATTTTTGTATGGGAATTAGGTAGATTGGAATACTTAATAAACAAAACCAAATTAGCACCATGTAACAAAAAACAACAAAGTTCGGTTACTTCAACTTCAAACTTCAAAAATCGTTTATTCAAGTAGGCTTAAAAATAAGCACTTTTGACAAGTCAGTATACAAAAAATAAAATATATCTATATATAACAAACATTCATTGGATTTTAAACAAGAAATAAATAAATATTGCGAATTATGCGAGCAATACCTATACATGAGGGTGAAATTGTTGTTTGACCATACGAGGAGGAGTGGAGGGAGTGGTGGAGTCGAGGAAATAATACTTATGTAGGTCACCCTGAACCACTTTTAGTATGGGGCCGACCCAGAAATTTCGAAAAAAAATCTGCAATTTCATACATTTCGGTGAATCACAACGTCCATGTTTTCTATGGAACAACTGGACTTTTTCCGCGATTTCGGGGTTGGCCCCATAGTATAAGTTGTTCAGTATGACCCACATATTCACCCCTCAGCTCAGCGTATGGTCGAACATATAATAATTTCATCATCATAAGTATCATCAGAAACCGTCACCGCTTTGTATGACATGGAGGACTATACTAAATTTACGCTTAGGCATCAGGTAACATTAAACCTTGCTTTATTATTAAGGTTTGTAACGTTCAAGAGCGTAGGTACTTCCATTTTAAAGGCCGGCAACGCACTTCCAACCCTTTTGGTGTTGCGGGTCCATGGGGCGACGGCGTTGTGATTCGTCCGCTTGTTTGCCTCCTATATCATAGAAATAACCTAAATGTCAACAACGGAACTCTGATCTCTACCACACGTCAAATTATACGTAGCCTCTTCCAGAAACTATACGTCTCGAGCGTTGCACCCCTGTGCAAGGGTGCATCCTCGCAAGGGTGCAACCCTACTGGGGTGCAAGTTGGCTCAACTCGGCGTCGCCAAGATAAATGTGCGTTCATCGGCTTAATTAACAAGGGGGAGTAATTAATAATTTTGTTGCCTCGCTATTTGCATTATGGAGTTATTGGTATCTAAGTGCCATCGTTCACATTTTTAACTGATAATTCGTAAACATTATTGCAAAGATATGAGGACAGTTAAGTTTTTTCAGTATCCGAACTAGTATTTTTATTGCATTCATTCATGTTATACAGATATACAGATGATAATATTACAATAAGAGCTTTAATTCAAACATGAATCCCTTAAAGACATCGCAACTATTCTTATTTGATAAGTAAGAACTAAAAAGTAATATTTAATGTGAGTCTATGTATTTGTGTTAGTGTGTTTTCATTGCAAGCTTTTATTTAACTTGCCCTGTTAGTGTGTACATTAATTTGTTATTATCTTGTCTTCGTCTCTTAGATTTAAAAATATGTTTTACTAATGTAGTTATGTCCAGAGCAACTTGCAAACCTACTCACACCAGTATTTTAGCGCTGAAGAAGGGTAAATCTTGGAAGCTAAATTTTAACCAATTCCCAATTTCCGATTGAGCTGAAACTTTGCATACATATGTAAATCGGATGACAATGCAATATTACGATGACATGGAGAGCTGATCTCATGATGGAGATAGGAGATGGCCATTGGAACTCTGCGATAAAACAACGCAAACTTAAGTGCTTGGTGTTGTTAGAATTGTCTTGGTGAGTATTAGTTGTACGTGGAAAGGAAAGTACAGTCAGCGATAAAAGCTTGCACCAATTTTTTTTTTTTTTTGCTAAACCCTAATTAATAGTCTCCATTTCTTTATTTTTGTTTTAACAGTTTGTCATTTAAATTTTCTTACTTATTTATGAGAGTACCACGAACTTCACAGAAAATATTGCTAAAGTAATGTTTCTATAAAACCATGGACGTAATTATTAGTTTTTTAAAGAAAGATTATTAAAGATCATACAAGTATAAGTAGATATGTAAGTTATAATTATTTCTAGGTACAAAAAGTTAATTTGTACGAATACAACAAGGGTGTTTCTGCACTGTCCGTGACACCAGCGGTGGCATCATGGTTCCATTTTTATCACTTGTCACTAGGGCCGTCACTTTCGCGCTTACATACATAAGCGATAAAGAGCCAACCAACTTAGCCGTACAGGTTAGTTAAAATTTAAGTTAACAAATATACTTCATATACCTAGATAACAAACTTAACTACCTATAATTTGTTGTAACTTAATCATTGTAATTTCATTAAAAAATAATAACAGATGTACCTACAACATACCCTAAATAGAACGTTATATTGATGAGTTATTTTAATCAAGGGTTAACGAAGCCGTGCGTGCCCGATCGGTAATCATTTCAATTTTCATAAAACACTTTATAACCCCTCTTTATTGGGGATATGAACTCACTGACCACTCACCCACAGGCCATTCGGACAAATCAGCTATATCCACACTAGTGAGCTTCCATGTTCATCTTCCTTTAACATAATTAAATAATACAGCGTATATACGTCCCACTGCTAGCCACAGGCATCCTCTTAATGCGCGAGAAATACGATAGCCCAATGCGGATTGGAGACTTCATCTACACCTTTGAATTTCTCCGCAGATGTATGTAAGTTTCTTCACGATGATTTCCTTCACAGAAAAGCTAGTGGTAAATATCAAATGATATTTCGTATATAAGTTCCGAAAACATCATTCGTATGAGCCAGGATTTGCACCCGCGACCTCCGAATTGAAAGTCAGACATCATAACCACGCGGTCAGCACCGCTTTGGCATACCTAAATACTATGTGTCAATACATATTTATCAAAACGCCTATAAATCAAAAAGTTACTAACTTTTATCTCAGAATACCACATTCCCAATATGACTAAATCGCAAATATTAAATCAACGTGGTGTCATGGGTATCACCAAAAATTTAACATTTAATTTAAATATACACTGGCTGATTGCTTAGTTTGATAGATCGACTAGAATAAAAAATAAAAAAGATTGATTATTATTTCTAAATACAAATTGCCAATTTGACATTTTAAGTGAGACTGAAAGATTATACTCGTAGTACAAATAAGGGGAAAATAATGTGAAACATAAGTATCCACGATGAAACCCAATATAAATAGACTAACTATGAATAATGGCCTCTGGTGTGGGCATAGCTTTACAGAAAGCCGTAAAATAATGCTAATCAATGAGTTTTAGTGGTACGGGATAGCTTTTTAATAGTTTTATTTCCCGCGCGAGTACTTAAGTATTGGATGATTTTGCTATTTGAACATCTTCAATGTTGCTATTTTTATGTAACGAGTTTTAATATATCATATACAAGCAAAGTCAACAACATCCACAGGTAAAAAGTTGCGTCTATGTGACACATTTATTCGAGGACGTTCTGAGGTAACAATTAATTTAAAAATTAAAAACCTCGACCATTGCAAATGATTTCAAAATGGATGGTTTATTTATGTTTTTTGTTATAAAAAGAATCTAGGAACACAAGTCATATTAGAAACGTTTAAGATAATCACCACTCTTTCCTCAATCACGACTTTTTGTGGTCGAGAGAAACAAGTCAATGTCTCGAAATGCGGTCGAAAAACCGCGATCTGGTAATAAACCCGCCTACAGTCGGAACCTACGCGAAACAAACAAATCAGTAGGAATTTATCAAAACATCGCCGTATAGAAATAATAATTCTCGTTTTACCATATAATTTTTTTAGTTTGTAACAAATTTGGCAAAGTAATAGAATCACTTCAGTTCTGTCTGTTCCTTAATCTTATTCTGAATTATCTAGCTAGTTGCCAAAACAAAAAAATATACGAGTCGCTAGCATTATTTTACGAATATGTTTAACTTATATGAATGAATATAAAGACAATCACCAACAATTTTAAAACTCAGAATCTCCTAACAGTTTAAGCTTAGTGACAAAATTTGCTAATAAAACACTGAGCAAAAAATCTGCATTTCAAAGTAAACAACATCAAGTCGTAGACTGTGGTCCAAATCGGGTGTTGAATGCCCGTTGCCAATCACGAGGATCGCTATTTGTGAAGCTTTAGATAAATTAAATAGATATAGACTCGACGCAGGGCTATCAGAAGCCGGAACAATGAAATGATAGGATTTTTTTATACAGTCAGTGCAAATTATTATATTCCACCCCTGAATATAGACGGTAGAATAGGTATATAGGTCATCGAAATTGTGTGGAAAAAAACCGCTCATAGATTATGGGGCCAGTTACCTATATACAAATTAACTCTATTTGATTTAAATGGCTGTTCTTATTTTTGCGCGTACAATCACTATCGAGAATCAATCACCCTTTCCAATCATACGAAGAAATCTTTATCAGTTTATAAAAGCAATTCATTATATCCACAACAGTGAAGACGATTGTAACAAGTAGAGGTAAAAAATAAAGAAATAAATCCCGGGTCTGTGGAAGTGACTGCAGAAAAATTTGGATAAACCGAATGCACCTACATATTTTTTTGCAGAACTGGCAACCCTAGGTGGACGCAACTGGCAATTTGGCCCAATTAGGACTGAGCGGAGAAAGCACAGATACGATCCTCTCGCGTTTACGATGGCAACACTCGGCTCTGATGGAAAATGCTGCTACATTTAGATTGAAAACGAAAATAAGCTTTCGTTTCGAAAGATCGTTATAGTTTTGTTCGGTAACGGTTATTTTCATGAATATGTTAGAGAATTTAAATCAAAAGTTACGTTTTTTAGCAAGAGAAAATTAGTGAATCTAAGTCTACAAATATGTGACCGCGGCTGGCAATACGTTCCGCTTTGTCAAGTTATTCGCATAAAGATAAAAGAAAATCTCCTCCTTATGGCAAGCGATAAAGTGGGAAGTTTTGCCGGCCGGTCACATAAATAGGTATAGCTATTGCTCTGTTGGGTGAGTAAGGACAGTTCTCAAATTATAAGTTGTTACTAAGATTTACATATTAACTTCACATGCTATTATATGGCTAAATGTTGAACAAACATCTTTAATTTACTTTACTACTTACTTACGTACTTTTTACGCCACAAACCTCTACCTGTCGTATGTTGCAACACTCATCACGACTTCTGAAATGCTTACCTGAAATTAAAAAAAAAACGCCGACATTAAAACAAATAGGTAAGTATGTATGAATAGTATGTATTATATTCCTTACTGTGTACAAAAAAAAACCTATGTAGATAACAATAAGCATTGTCGTACAAATCTATTCAACCAACTAAATATAAGTGGCAAGATGACAGGCCACTATCAATACCAAACGATAGAATTTATTTTATAACCTTCATTTGACCCGTTTCGTCGATTTTGTGATGAGACAAAAACAATCACAAAATCTTCGCAATATATAAATATGCAATGTGTTGTGCAACTAGCATATGTGTGTTAAATTGTTTGTTTAAATAAGAACAACAATAAC
Organism: Cydia pomonella; assembly: GCF_033807575.1. NCBI lineage: Eukaryota > Metazoa > Arthropoda > Insecta > Lepidoptera > Tortricidae > Cydia > Cydia pomonella. The sequence goes on along the minus strand of NC_084711.1, from coordinate 4,522,568 downwards.
ATTGATTACAGACCCTTGTGTAAAACACAATCAAGATGTGGCACAGCTGTAAATTTAAGTGGGTTCAAGCGAATAACGTCAGCGGGCCATCACAAAGCAATAATGCCGTGTCCAAATGCAAGTAAGCGATAAAAGTAAATAAAACAAACAAAAATACGCGCAACGGTTCAGGTGAGCGACATGTATGTGCGATTTACTGCGCGTTTTTCGCGTGGTACAAATCACAAGCTGAAGCGTATTTTGGTAATGGTCGTTGTTATCGCGTTCGACCAGAGGTGCAAATGCGTACCGTACACTTAATTCTAACACCGCCGTTTCTAACACCGCGTGACAATAACAGGCGATGGCTTATGTTGTTTTTATAGATGTGATAAAATCAACCACCGGCAATAATATCCTGCACAACAAAGCGCAAAAGTATACAGCACGCCCTTCTGGCTCTTGAAATAAGATTGCTACGGATATTTTTGGACGATTATTATACGCCAGTGACGCAAAAATACGCATAAGGCAAAAGAAAAATAAAATCTGTGCTAATAATATTATACCTTTGAACATAAACACAGTTAAAACGTCTCAATTTCATAATAAAGGCAGTAACAATTTACGTCAGTGCACAACTTATCGTTACGTGCATGATTTCTCCTTAACCGTTACCTATCTCAACTATTCATATTCTACACTAGCAGCAAAAGCACAGCAAAAAGCTTATGTGGCGCAGTAAAAGGCTTATGCCGACATTTTTTTTTATTCTTCTACGACGATTAGCAAGGTCAAGCACCTTTTAATTTAATAGCTAGTCATAGTAGATTTAATTAAATAGGCTACCCCTGTAACGCGCGCTCATTAAACTATTCAGGATTGTTATTCCAAACGCTGGTTTAGTGTAGGCGATTGGAACGCTCAGGCACTACCAGTAAGAGTATAAATGCGTTCTCTAGTTAACCCTTTCAACGCCACACCTATAGTGTGCCGTACGACACCCTGAACCTTGTCGGAATGCACGAGGTTGATTCTGGGTCAGTTGACGTCTTTGGCGGTTAAAGGGTTAAAAGCCATCGGCAAAAACGGAGTAAATACGGAATCAGCTTGCCACTTCAACTATTTTTTGTTAAACCTAAAACCATCAACAATCCATGCACTACAGTCGACTTTAATAAAGATATCGCGCGTGTGAACGAATTGGACTGTTTAAAAGGTCTTCAAGTAGGTAATAACATAAATATAGATCACACGTTACGATGAAAAAATTCGTGATCTTCGTGACGGGTTACGAAGAGAATTAGCTGATTATATTTAATATGTAAAGTATGTACGACATCACAATATCTTTTTTTTAAGTTCCAAAAAGAAGTTTCAGAAAATTTTCAAAGCAAATAAAGGAGTTTCATTTTGGAAATGGGCTATTTTTATCCTCATACAAAAAAAATTAACACGATCCCGAATTTTTTCCATGTGGAAATTTCGCAATTTTGGAAACTTCTCGTCAGCACATCAGTATTGCTAAGTACTAAATTAGACAGCCTAGCATGACTTGCGCTCGATATATGAGTAACGCGCGAGAACGCAAATCATGCTAGGCGGTCTGAAAGTCATAGTTACACTGGCTTATTAGTTAAGCGTTTGAGCATATGTTTAGGAATAGCAAAACGGGTTCCGGAATGTGTGCAATAAACTAAATTGAGGAAACACTAATAACCCGGCCCATATTCCGCACCTCCCAATAAGTACTAATTATTTCCATTTTACGATCGCCGATCTGTGAAAAAAAATAATAATAACATGTTTTGAATATTACTGGCTTACAAACTATCTGCCGGTGGTAGGCATGAAGGCATGTGCCTTTAAACAGAAATTGTGGTTCCTCATCATTATAATGTGTTTCAGATAACTTTTAAGTTCGTCACTAGCTTCTGAATTAAAACGTCAGAAACCAGTCGCTACCGTGAAATTATTTTTTAACCCTCAGTGCAAAAAGTGGGGTGTTTGTTTGCCAATGTCTGAGTGATGACAAACGGATGGACCGATTTCAAACCCCTTTATATGCCTTGCAGTGGTTCTTAGCCATGTTTGATAAACAACGATTCAGCAGTTTGAAGAGTATACGCTCTTTTCCAAAATGATGTAAAGGTAAAGCATTTTTGGCATAAAATAATTTAAAATCTTATGAGTAGCATAGAGGTTTTAATAGTACATTACGAAAACACGACCGAAGGGAGTGTTTTAAATCGACACGAGTTGCGGTTTACCTATTCGCACATGTATCGTCCAACGTTTTACAGTACATATGGCGTTTTAAATTTTCGATGTAGTTACGTAATGTGCTATCTATCGCACTAGTGCGGTAAAGTAGCACCATATGTACTGTACTAGTACATTATGATACAAGTGTGTTAAGTTGGACATTACACACGAGGCGATATTGTGCGCGCGAGCTGTAAGCGAGCGCGCAATAAGAAAGCCGATGTGGGTAATGACCAATGCACACGCGTTTTATACGACGTTTTTCAACACACTTGCGAGGAAAAAACTTATAAATTAGTTTTTTTTTGTCAAAAAAGGTAAATTATAATTTTCAAAATGGTGGCTTACAGTTTTAACATCGAATAATTGCACCAAAGCGTGCTGGGCTTGTAGGCACTTATTCGCCAGTTCATTGAAGTAAGCTACCAACACGTTTTCCAAGAAAGACTGGACGTTTTTGCTGATTTCTATTGAATAAAAGTTTCATACGCCGCCTATTATTTTTCACCCGATTTTGATGGTAAAAGGCTATCGTTCTTGGCTCTTGCCTCTATTAGTATTACTGGCAGCGTCAATTTTATGGCGCGTTATTTTTTTTACGCACGATTCCAATGCGCGCGCAAGGCAAAGGCGCGAACGAAATCGACAAACAGCCATAAAAAAATGTAAAAAGCTAATATTTTCGTATTTCTATTCTACGGATAGAGATCAAATCGATAAAATGTTATGTTTATTCATTAATGTAATTTACGAGATAATTTAATCTATAAATTGTTTGGTGTGATAAACCCTCTTTGAACTAACATTTGAAACCTAATAGTTGGTTAAAAAAATGTATTACTCGACCAAATTAAGAAGATTCCGTTTCCATGCGTATTATTAGCAATCAGTTACCTTCTTAACTCAGTCGGATAATATAATGAAAAAGCACGAGTGTTATAAATGTTATAATATACTGAAAAAGCACGCGTGTTTAATATCTGGGATTATGAGCCAGAAATCGGTGGAATAAAAACGTCGTTTTGAGCAAGTGTGTTGAAAATTAAATAAAAATAATCTGAGATATGATTGTCATTATTCAATTTTTTAAGTTCATGAGTAGAATAAAATTCTACCTACATGATCATAAGAATTTTAAAGACAATGGTGACTCATAACTATGTATAGGCACTCATGAGTCAAAATTATCTGAAATTCTCTCCTATACGTAACGCATACTTCAAACACTTAAGTGTAAACGTGAGAACAGTTAAATAAAACTGCAAAATATTGATTAACGGCATTCCACGACAAATAACAGTTTAGGTAATTCTCATCCGCTAATAATATCTAACCTGCAGTGCAAACATAATGCATGAATGAATTTAGTTTTTTACGTTGTATGTATTTATACAAACAACTCGGTAACCGCCGTAAAACTATTTTTGGTTGTATCATGTTTATTCAATCTGGCACTGCTGTCAACGACTGATGTTAATGTCGTTTTATGATCCACTAATTATAAGGTCTACAGTTTAATTAAGTCGTTGAAGTTAAAGTGTATATGTATATGTGTTGTGTATGTGTGTTTGTGTGTGTGTTATAATTGTTATAATGTGTATGTTAGTTTTAAGGTATTTATTTATGGGCCAGTAGTTGCCTGAAATAAAGATTTTAATTTATCATTTCATTTTGAATATGGTTACATACAGACTGGTTGAAGTTATAGCTGCATGAAGCTGATTTGTATTAAGTTATATGTAATATATATGTTAAAGCAGATTCGCTTTCCGTATAGATTTTTGTACATTTGGTCCGCCTGTTGCTATCTCTATTGCATGGACATACTTATATTGCTGTCTCGCACATGATGCCGGTTGTCAGTGTCACTGTGCGAGCTTGACAGCAATATAATTATGCGAGGGCAATAGAGATAGCAACAGGTCACCGCGCAACTTAATTTCCAACCGCCTGAAATGAGTTTACCTAGAGTAGACTTTTAGTTTCTCTTTACTCCTGAGTACTCACAACAATCCGTAAAATGTTGCTAAATATGTTATTAAGATTTTAACATAGGTGAATCTAATCCTGAAAACAACAAATAGTATCGATAACACAAACTGAAATATCAGAAATAGGTCGACAAGCCGACTGCCTTGGAGACGACAACGTCTCTCACTGGCCGTTCCGTTATCATGTTGGGAAGTTATCGGTTGCATCTCCGAAGCGGACGAACGAACCACTAAATGTAATCTTATCGCAGATTGCTTCTTGCGACAGAGAAATTTAATGGTAACTTTGGCACAAGAATTGATGAACTATGAAAGAACCAGGAATAATAAAAATAGCACAGCTTACATTTTCTCAAGGGATTTGAAGTAATAATGAAGAAGCTTTTATTAAGACTTTTAGGCAAAAGTTTCATTTTTGGTACAAGCTTTTATCGCTGACTGTACTTTTCGTTCCACATGCAACTAATACTCATCGAGACAATTCTAAAAACAACTCGATGGTACCATAATATTGTATTGTCACCTGACTTACATGTGCAAATTTTCAGCTTCATTGGAAGTCGGGAAGTGAGTCAAATTTAACTTGCAAGATTTGACCCGTACATACATAACTACATAGGTACATTGCAAGTTAAATAAACGCCTGTAAAAAGTAACTCTCTTATTCATAAAACTTCTGATTGTTTTTAACAAACAGATATTTTAAAATAACGCTGTACCTATGTACGTACGCTATACAATTTATACAAATAAAGCCATACGTACCTAAGTAATAGATTTAGATAATCAGCAATTTAATACTTTCGAGTATTATTTGTTACAAAAATTACAAAGTTTACAAACATCCAAAAGCATTGTACAACCGGCTCCAGAGCAAAGGAACAAGGTCCAGCAAAGGTGTCCGACCAGTCCGATTTCAGACTTTTTATCGCGCAAATAAAGGCTTGACAGATATTACTTATTTATTAATCCTACAGGTATCCAAGCTCCACTGAACAAAGCATATCTTTCAATAGTGTTTAATGCCTCAGTCACGAGGATGACATCACTACATAAAAACTGACACCACGTGTGCTGCCTGCGGGCGTAATTGCTCCGCGATGTCTAAATAACATATTTTTGCATCGCTGCCCGTGAATTTGCTACTCGATTTGAGTTAGAAATAGTACCCACTGTAATAGCACCAGTTTCTTGCAAAGTACCTAGATAATTTTACTGGTTAAAAATGATTTTACAGCCACACAGAGAATTTAAATAAAAAAAAGTAACATATTAATGCATATTTAAAACAAACTACACAACGGAATTGTAATAAATGTGAATTTGTTTACCAAACATCGTTCATTATTAGAACACTAGATGCTGTATATTATAACTAATAAACTAATAATGAACGATGTTTGATAAACAAATATATATTTCTCGGAAATAATCGCTTCGAAAAAAATACACATGTGTCCCACTCTGCCAACTTTTGAACCATGAGTCCAAAATATATCAAATTATTATCATGAACGATAAGCTTAAAGACGTGAATGAAAACAATAGCAAACATTACCGGGCGTTTTTGAGATTTGGCTAAAAGTCTTTCCTTCATACTAAAAATATGTACAAGTGCAATCTGACTGAATATATGTATACATATTTTATACCACGACGGTGGTAAATAAGCATATGGACGCCTGCAACTCCAGAGGTGTTACATGCGCGTTCCCGACCCTTTAATAATTTGTACACTTCTTTTTTGAAGAACCTCATACTGTAGATACTCGGGAACACCTCGGCAGATTAGCTCATTCCATAGCCGAAGCGTCCGCGGGAGGAAGTTCCTCTTAAACCGCACAGTGCGCGACAATTTAGGTTCTAAAATATTTTCTGATTATTTTTATACAATCCTGGTTTTCTCAAGACAGCAATATTTTCTTACACCTTCTTCATAGAATATGGAAACCCTACTTGTATTAAGTACCACGCGTTTACATACAGGGTAGTTCCTATAACAAATCGAGTACCTAAACTCAACATCATTGAAAACCGGTCACTTTGAATACAATTACTATACAGAGTAACCCATTTCCATTGCTCTTGTTTGTAGTATAAATCAACGCAAGGGTAAACGACCGCTAACCAAACGAATATCAATAAAGCCGTGCACACACGAGGTGCTAATTTATCGGCTCTCGAGTGGCCTCAGCGATACCAATGCCAAGGCTGTCAAATGTCAGGAAGTGACGAATGGTGATGAATGTTTAAAGTACATTAACTCGAATCCGGTTCCAATTTAGGACACTGGGCTCGGTAAAACACCTTGGTGATGTCAGTTGAGACAGTTCACCTTTTTCAGCAGCAGAACTTTCTAAGGACCTGGTATTCAAATTGAACTGAACACAAGCTTGTTGTTGAGCGTGTGCAAGAGGCCAATTCGAACGTACATTTTGATACCTAAAAAGTGGACCACGTTTTTTATTACTTAAATTTTCCGCGTGCATTTCGCATTAAAGAAAAACGTACAAAGAAGAGCCACGAAATGGTCTTATCGTATACGTATCAAGTTTAAATTGGCGTCCAGATCATTTTTAACGCCCGGGGGCCTAGCCAAGATGCCAATCGGTATTATAGCGCAAAGGATAGGCATCTCGGCTAGGCACCCTGGGCCGCTCAGCTATTTCAGTTACTAACTGATATTGCTTTTTTTATGATATGATTTTCAATTTGCACCTTATTCGATTGGTAATGTCACAGCTTGTACAGTCAGCATCAAAAGTAGCGGATGAAACAACGCGCCAAAAGTATGTGATATTCCGGATAACTTTTCCAAATATAGATAAATTTCTAAAATTCGCGTTCAATACTATATCTTTTACAGTATTAGTTGTTTTATATTAAAGACATCACTGTGTGTTAAGCTTTTACAGAATGGTAGATACTTATGAAGCGTTATTTGATCCGCTACTTTTGATGCTGACTGTACGTTATAAAAAAACTAAACCAAAAATTACACATTTCTGTACCTACAGAACACAACATTTCATAAAACATTTTAGTTCCAGAGGACCATTCAAACCGACCTCCAAAGTTAACCAGAGCAAAAAGACAAACGTATACAGTCACGTCTAAATAAGTTTTTGTAAGATAAACATTAATTATCGGCACAATGGCGCGAGTACAGTCCGCCAACAAAAGCATACGTGATTATTGCCCAAAGTGATTTGCATAAAAAGTTAATTGTGATACCGACAACAACAAGTGTTTTTGTCTGGGTTTCATCATCGGTTGTATTTAGATCGATGTTGTTGTTCGGTAAACACCAATGATAAACACCTACTCTTATTTTAATACATATGCATATCTATTCGCAAATACATAAATGCATATACCGCATATACGCTAAGTCTAGGTCACAAAACGAAGGAATAAACGGTGAAATAATTCGTGTATAAGCGAATTTTGGCATAGTTGTAGATAAAGGTACTTTACATAACATACTGAAAGTACTGATGGATGGGGGTGGCGCTAACGGGTAGGGGCGGGTTTAATTTAAAGGTCCCTTATTTAGTTTTTCTTAAATAACTCGTTTAATTACTCGTTAAATCAAAAAATTTCGTTTGGTGGGCTATGAAGTATCTGGAGGTTTTCAGAAATAAATGTACCCGTTTTGTCTTAATTATCCTTAATTTTCCATACAAAATTTATTAGTCAGTTTTGTAACGCTCCATACAACATGTATGGTTAACTGCGTTACAAAACTGACAATTAAAAGTGTGACACTTTTTTTATTGCTTATATCGTTAGTGCTCGTGATTCTTGAGTAGAAATAACCCAAAATTTGTTAGGTTATTAAAAATAGTACAGGGTACTTTTTTCAGAGAGTGCCCATCTATCTTACTTCATTCTCTACAAAAAGTACTTCTCTAGGGCCTATATATTATGTTTATGTTCCACATCTGGGCACATTTTAAAACCCCTTTATATAAGGGTTTGAGCTATAGCCACCACGATAACCTCGAAGATGTAGGCAGCTTTATATGCATCGTTTTTCTTCACCAAAAAGCAATTGGTAAAAATTAATATATAAATGTTTTAGTTTCGTACGTAAGTTTCTAAGAACTCATTGGTACGGACTGCGGTTACAAGCATAACCATCGCTTTAGAAGCTGCACGCTATTCGGCTACCAAGTACTTTAGGTACGAAGGAACATAGTGTTTTGACCTCTAACCTCTTTGTTACTACTACTAGCAGAATCACAAATACTGTTTGAAGAATTAAGTTAAGGATTAGTTTACTCCGCTGACTTCGTGGTAATACCTTGCCAAATTTACAAGTCCATCATATACGGTAGTCACCAATATAAACACACACATTTAATGATACAAAGATCACAAGTGATAGAACACTACTCACAGAAGCGATTAGTAGCGATCACAGCCCTATCGAACAGATCATAAATCATACGTACCTCCATTGTTTCGCACGACATCGTACATCAAACAAACATACACAATAATATGTACCTCTCACACGTATCTCAGCGTAACTTCCCACGAGTTTTGTTTAGATACAAAAACGACAAACATGTTTACATTTTCTAGCATTCATATATCCTTTCGATCTAGCGACTCTGTCAAGCCGAAAAGACTTAAGTTAGACGTGTACTTTCATATAAAATCGGACGGATGCGGAGCATCAAAGCCTTTTTTTAGAAAATCGGTAATAATTGCGTACGCGCACATGGTACATATATTTTCATAAGAACCGAAATTTGTAGATTGATTTTGAATTGAAGTCATCCTCATTGTTATAGCTAAGCTAAAAAGGTCTTATGTTAATAAAATACTATAGAAAGATAGGGTTTAGAATGGCTTAGGAGTATTTTACGATATTCAGCCAACTAAACATAAACAAAGCCGAAGCGTAGACATCTTACGACTCTTACGAGCTATTGTGTGACATCGGATGAGAAGATTTAAACACTGCATATTTACTTATGTGTCATTTACGTGGATTATGTGACAGCTGTACACATTTAAGTAACATAAATTCCAGAATAAGAAATATGATCCAATTTATGTATAACTGTACAGGTATCTTTCTATCGTAATGTCAGAGCATTTAAAAAGGTACAAAAAACAACATGAAGTAAAAAAAAAAAAATTCGTTGCATAGCAGCTTGGATACTAAGTAAAATAATTATATTAAATAAGAAAACAACAAAAGTAATTAAATAGAAAAGAGTTGCCAAATTTTTTAGGTGCTTACTACATATGTGTAGTAAAAGTGTACATTGAATAAATGACACTCTACGAGTATCTATACCTAATTAATAAATACAGCTATATTCCCATATATATTAAATTAACTCCTAGATATAATAAATTAGTATCCTGTACTACAGGTATCATTTATCCCTGTTTATATTTACTATAGAATTAGACAATAATTAAACTAAAGCCAATTAATCAGTTATCAACCCAGAATCGCAACGGAACGGCCTTCAGCTCCCGGCCTCGAGTCATGTAAACCACTAGAATAGTAGGTAACTAAATCTCAAACGCTAATGTCCACGTTGTAAAGAGGGGGCTACCGCAAATGTTAACATTTTACATGTTTTGACCAAAGGCAAATTCCATGAAAAATCACACGGAAACCACATTTGCAAGGGCAGACTCCAACCAAAACCGTAACAGTTTAAAGCTGGCTCGATAGTAAATTATTTATTTATTTAAAACTTTATTACACAAAAGAAAAACTTAATGTACAAAAGGCGAACTTAATGCCATGAGGCATTCTCTACCAGTCAACCTTAGGGCACAGCAGAAAAGATTGCAAAGCAAAGATGGCAAAGTAGAATAATCACGAAAACATGTTTATTTCTAGTTTATTTTCAATTGTATATCATTAATTTCCCTGCATATCATAGCAGTATTATAGTAGTATCGTAGTAGCCGAGGGATCTAACGAGCAAAATTTAAACAGAAGTATATTTTCAGAGTAATTGAAATAAAAGGTAAAACCCCGCATGGTAATCATGTCTTCCATGACAAGTATGGCGCGGTGCGCCATGTTTAGTTAATTTCTAATTTACTGGCTTTACGCCCCCTCTTAAGATTGTTGGTGTTCGTAACAAAGATCTCGAACGCTAATGATCGAGCGACCGCCGACTAACTGGCTATTAATACTATGCAAGCCATCCATCAACGTGAAATACGACGGGGGACAAATTAATGTGGACAGGTAAAACCACTAGAAAATTTAAAACAGTGCTGAATTTTTAGGAGAAAATTAAATAAAAAATAGAAAAGTAAAGATGTGTGTATATATGTTTTTTCATAGCCTACATTGTGTCCCACTGCTGGGCAAAGGCCTCCCCTGTCTTCCGCCACTCGTCACGGCTTTGTATATAAAGTATATAACGTGTATATAAGTCCAAACCATCAGAAACTTATGAATATAAAAGTCTGTACTATAAGTACACGAGAACCAATTCGTTTTAAAAAGTAAAGTGTAATTTTTTGTGCTTTGAAACTTTTACACGTTCGTGAACGGGGTAAATAATAAACAAAATTCGTAAATAACCTGCTCTTTTTATTATGAAGTGGTTTAAAAAGGAACAAAAATAGCAAAAACAAAGATTGAGCGCAAAATAATATTTGTTAGTAAAGACACCTGCGCTCTCTAAGTACAATTTAAATAAAAGAAAACAATACAATAATCTATATCACTACGAAACGAGCAAGTCATCAATCATGCGTGGAACGAAACGTTGCATTACTCTAGTTAAAAACAAATCAGGCCGAACCCGAAGGGCTGACATCACAAGGTCAGCGCTAAGAGCTGCTTCACACGACTTGTGCGATGCGGTAAAGTTTTGCTCACGATTGACTGTCTACTTCGACGATGATGAATTGTTAACAATGTGTTTGCATTAATCTGGTGTTCACAAATCAGGTCGAAACGTTTAAGGGCTGATACAAGGTCAACTATAAGAGGTGTTTGACACGATTGTTTAACGAAAACTTTTGTAAGATAATGGATAGCTCACGAAAGTATGTCTACATAAATAGGTGATGATGAATCGTTATATTATGTATGGTTGTTTCATTATATACCTATATATGTAGCTAGTTATAAATACCTACGGTAACACTTCATTTTGGTTACGAGTTACGACTCAATGTCTACCTAAGGACACGTATTCTTGATTAAAGTGACTAAGTATTATAAGTCAACAAATGCGAATTTAGGTTCAGATATATATTTTTTGGCATAATACTCTTAAAAAAATTAATTGGAGGTAATCATTGTATATTTAACCCCTAAAATCTACTTGCACAAAAAATACCTAAATACATGTTCCCGCAATCAAAGTGAACTTGATGGAAATATATTTCATTATACCTCTACTTGTATATTATCAATTACATATTAGGATATCTAATTAATCAACAAAGTTTGTTTTCGTTTCAGTTTCAATATGCTTTCATTTTGGTTTTTTAACCTTTAACCATGCACCGTAACACCGTCCCAAATTTTACCACAATTGTATGTATACTTATAATAACAATTAAACATATTATTTGAATGTTCCTACCCATTTTACATTTCATTACTTTTGATTGGTTGTATATTGTTGTTTTTGTTTGCCATTTTGTTGTGTTTGCTCGTTACTTATTTTCTACTCTTTTCCTCAAAGGTTGACTGGAAGAGATCCCACATAGGGATAAGTTCGCCTTTGTTGTATTTAATTATCTTTGTAACTATTTTTTCGTATTTGTTTTTCTATGTACAGTCGAGGAAACTGATTATATACCAGTCTGTGGTTCAGGTAAATTAGGTTGAACATACTTATGCTAAGAGCTAGATATCCAATAGTAAAGTGAACCGTAATCTGCTAAAGAATCAATTTCGTCGACCGTACAATCCTTCTTCCTCGCGTTGTCCCGGCATTTTGCCACGGCTCATGGGAGCCTGGGGTCCGCTTGATAACTAATCCCAAGATTTGGCGTAGGCACTAGTTTTTACGAAAGCGACTGCCATCTGACCTTCCAACCCAGAGGGTAAACTAGGCCCGGTTGGGATTAGTCCGGTTTCCTCAAGATGTTTTCCTTCACCGAAAAGCGACTGGTAAATATATCAAATGATGGTAAATCCGGGTTTGAATCCGCGACCTCCGGATTGCAAGTCGCACGCTCTTGTCACTAGGCCACCAGCGCTTCTGGAAGAATATAAATACAAAGAAAGAATAATACTGAAGAATATACATATAGGTACATATTTTAACATTATTTGTGTATTAATTAGTTATATCACAGACACTTAGTAAACCAATAATATTTTTTCTACTTTTCATAATCGCAGCTCGGACTCGGACGAAAGTGTGGGAGGGCATTATCATCGTGCGAGAGGCGCGACCTTGTTTCTCTACGCATGCGTCAGAGTCGTCAACTCCTCACAATGCGTAAGAGACGTTTTAGTGTTTGCTTATGATGCAACTCTAGTAAAGTGTGTGTATTATGTTTCAATAAAGTAGTATGAAAAGTAAAGGTAAACTGTAGAAAATTCCAGATTTTTTCTATGGGTATCTCTCGCGGCGTTGCGTCTCGTCGCGTGGCCAGTGATCAATCAATATGAAAGTCGCTAGGGACATACTTTGTGTCAGTTGAAGACACAGGGCCCTCGCTAGGGATACGGGCGACCCTGTGCCCGTGGTGACATTTGCGAATGTTTGGTTTGATTTATGCGATGCCGGGTCCGGCATCACCATCAGACGAACAATGATGATGCTCAGTTTTTGAGACCCGGCGTTGGTAATGTGTTTGAGCTTTGATGGACCCATGGTCCCCGCATTGGGTACGGGCAGCCATGGGCCCTGGTTGATATTCGTGAGTTGGTTATTTGAGATTTGTGTTGCGAAAGTTGTTATTTTTGTTGAAGATAAGATGATTTGAAAGTTGTAGAGATTTTATTTTGAAGGTAGGTTTGCTTGATTTGTTATAGGGTTGTTATGATATGTTTGTTTGGTTTAAGTTGGTTATTCGAAAGGGGACCGCAGTAGTTATTGATAAAATTCTCGTCGGACGCTGCTGCCCATCCGTCGGTGCTCCCTTAGTCGGCTTTTACGACACCCACGGGACGAGATGGGGTGGTGCTATTCTAAACGCCGGCACCACACGGCGGGCTAGGGACATACTATTGTCACTAACAAGGTATGAAATGGTACTGATATTACATTTTTTTATCGCACCGACATTACGCTAACGTAGATATACGGCGAAACGTATAGTAGTGTGTATTACCTGAAACAAAAAAGATTTTATTAAAAAACCGTTCTTCGAGAAATATAAGACTATGTTAGCTTAGGTTAGGTTATCCTATACTATTAGGTTACGCTAATATTCAGAATTAGATGATTGCGTTTGTCATCATTTATTTTCATGGTTGATTTCGATTATGAATTTGACTGTAAATAAGCAACTACGGAAAATAGCCCCTTAAAGTAAAGTTGCAGTAAGAAAATACTTTGTGCCTAGTTGCCTACCTACCTACCTTTCAAATTTGCATCAAAGTATAAAGGCATGATGTCAGTTATAAAATATCGCGGTAAGATAACTCTACATAAGAGGAGCAATCACCGCAACAATTGTAACAACAACAACTGTTGCAACCATTGCAATCATTTCTGGAGCATTCCATCACGCGCCGCCCCGAGCTGCGCTCGACAGCCAAGCGATGCTAACAAAAACCCAAAATCTACTCCTCTCTTACACTCAATCATGCTGAAACAAAAGCAACTGTATATCATGCACAATAAAGTTCATATTTAACATTAATGCGAGGATATACGAGTTTCTGAAAGTAAACAGGTGAAAATGCCCACTAAATTACACCAGACATATAAATTGTGGAACGGAACGTTAAACGTTACAGTTATGAGTTCCAGGATTTGAACAGATTTGTTCAGTTCATAGTATTGGAAATGTTCGTTTTCCGTTGAATTTCTATCCATAACTGACATTAGTTTCCTTATCACTTCGTATTTATTTTTTACCCAAATATTCCAAATAGAATTGTCAAATGAATAAAAGAATACTTTGACTATTTTAAATCCCAATCCCTTATCGTCAAGTTGGTCAGCAGAAGTTAATCGACAGAGTTTGCATGATTTTGTTTTAATTAACTTAATTAAAATTTGATTATGAAATCGTATTCTGAGAGGTCCTTTCATGCCCGTCATATGATATCAAACGTTTGTTTATTAATTACAACAAGAAGATGTTTCAAGTTCTTAACGTCAATCACGATGAATGTAATGGAGATGTACCATTCCTAATTAAAATATCGTGGCGTAATATTTGTTTGAAAGCACCATCGATAATAGCTTACCATTACGTCAGCTTTTGTGTTGTAAATCATTGTGTTTTTATCGTATTTGGCGATGGAATACTTTAATGAGGCTCTGACGGACAGGACTATTGTAGTAAAATTACATATTCACACTCTAGCGCACACTTATTAAATGTCGAGGTAAATTGAGGTTACATTATTACGCCGTCTGCTGGCTTGGTAAATAGTAAATCATATATACCTACAAAGCGTTAAAATAATATAGTTCTATCTTTATCTGCACACTGTCTTAGACTACTAACTGGTAAGCCAATACCTATTTTTGTTTACAGTTAATAAGTTTTTATTGCATTGTCACCCGACTTACATATGTATGCAAATTTTCAGCTTCATCGGACACCGGAAAGTGGGTCTTTAACTTGCAAGATTTGTCCCATACATACTGACAGGGCATGTTAAATAAAAGCTTGTAGAAATAGATTAGAGTCATCATTCGCTTGCCCTTATCCCATTCATTTGGGGTCGGTCGGCGCAGCATGTCTTTTTCTTCCATATCTTTCTGTCACCCGTCATCTCATCATTCACTTGCGTTCATTTCATGTCATCTCTCACACAATCCATCCACCTTTTCCTAGGTTTTCCTCTCCCATTCCATCTCTCCACATTCATTCGTAATACCTTTCTCGTCACATGACTTTCATCCCTCCGCATCACATGCCCATTCCACGCTAGGCGATTCGCTCTTACTTTATCTATTATAGGTGCAACTTTCAGGCTTCCTCTTATATACTCATATGCAGTTTAGTTTCAGCCATGTTAATTGCATATTTAACTTTACGGATGAATTTTTAATTTGCTCGAAAATTTCGTGACAGTATAATTACCAAACAAACAACCCCTCGTGTAAATTTATTCGATAGCGTGCCGTAACGTACGCATTTGCGTTAAGTCTCATTTTGTATAGGATTTAGAAACAGCGCGCCAAGCGGGACGTTTTGGAAACCCAAAATCCCATACAAAATGAGACAACGCAAACCCGTACGTCACGTTTCGCTATCGAATAAATTTGCACTAGGGGTACAGTTTTCGTGACACTTTATTTCAACTTTAAACTAATATTTCATGGAAAACTAATGATCTTAACTGTAAAGGAAGCATCAAATAAGCTTCTTTAATAGTCAGAAATTGGAAAGATATAAAGATAAGGCGCGCAGCGCGAAACTTGTGATGGAAGATATGGCCTCCGCGCGGGGTTTAAACACGTTTTCGTGTTTTTTTTTTCTCCATCCAGCCAACTTTCTTGGTTGAAGTCTGTTCTTGCACATATAGCCGAGTCTCCGTGTGAATATTTTCAACGCATTATAAGCCCGACCAGAAATATATGATCATTGTCAAGAGGGCGCTGTTATTCTCATGTATAGGGTGACAGTTCAGTTTAGTATAAAAAATGTAGTCACAATGAAATTCCGCAATAGGACGCGTGATCATATATTACTTACTCGTCAGGCTTTACCTTGAAAAAAAGCGGCCAAGTGCGAGTCGGACTCGCCCATGAAGGGTTCCGTACCATTTATGACGTATTAAAAAAAACTACTTATTAGATCTCGTTCAAACTAATTTTCGGTGGAAGTTTGCATGGTAATGTACGTTATATATTTTTTAGATTTATCATTCTCTTATTTTAGAAGTTACAGGGGGGGGGGGGGGCGACACATTTTACCACTTTGGATGTGTCTCTCGCGCAAACTATTCAGTTTAGAAAAAAATGATATTAGAAACCTCAATATCATTTTTGAAGACCTATCCTATATATAGAATACATCTACTTTGAACAAGTATAGTTCTTATAGTTTCGGAAAAAAGTGGCTGTGACATAAACGGACAGACAGACGGACATGACGAATCCATAAAACGGCTACGGAACCCTAAAAAGCAAAATTCCATATAGAAACCTAGCGTAGCAGTATGTCATGTGATATAGTACGAGTAAAACGTTGTCACATTCAATATATAATTACTACTCATATTGTAAGAAACATTGCCAAAACTGATAACATAATTTCCAACCGAGTTAGCCAACTCATATCACAACGCTCAAAACGGTCCAAAACTGGAGCACAGCTTCTACCATCAAAATAAAAAACTTTTAAAATAAGAACGCTCTACCACACATTGTGTAGGACTACTCGAGAATTTTTGGCGCGAAACTTGCTTTACGTTTTTTTTTCCTGCAATGCGTGGGTTCAACGGCATTATAAATTAAGTCATCAGTATTTTTATGGTCGCGTTCGCAATAGGTTCCTTATTTTTTTTATCTGTGGTAGTTTATTGTGACCCCAGGATGTAGGACCACGATTACTGATTAGTGTACAAAGAACAATTGTTAGTACTTAAGATAAGAAAAATTGTACCTACAAGCATCGAACTATAAAGGACAACTAATCACTGCCTTTTTTTGCCGTTCGATTTAGGTTTAGTCTTATGCTGAGATAGTTTTTTTTTATGTAGTTATAGATATATATTTATTTTGTATGTTTATGTATGAAATAGATTGTACAAAGTAACCGTTTCTTACAAGGCACTAACACCACCTTTAAGTACATTAAGTACATTTCCATTTAAGTACATGTACAGTTTAAGTACAGCGATAAATACCCTTTTGATCGTAACTATTCGTAACATGTATAGTAGACCGTGGCCAATCGGATCATAGGGCGAATCGGATCAGACCAAAAATTCTGTTGATACTTATTTAAAATATTTTTTATGACTGGCATCGCAGGCTAAGAGCAGAGACGCACTGTACAATTTTAGTGTGCTCATATCAGTGTAATATTTCAAATAGGTATCAAAGGATTTTTCATCTTGATCCGATTCACCCTGTAATCCAATTCGTCTTGGTCTACCCTACCTGTTGATTAAAAAACAAGGACTAAGTTTTTATACCTATTGTTTTATTGTGTTTTTAATTCCTCGATCGGTCCATCCAGCCCACGTGTCGTGAAGTGAGTCACAGATGGACATTATAACATCTTATATTCACCTAAGATACCGGAGACCTAAAAGTTAAATACGCGTATTATGCTTCTTGACATTATTATGATGAATCGTCACTAAATCATAAATATAGGTACCTATATCACCAGACTAGAAGCGTATTTAGAGTTTAAAAATAGTACACAAAAAGGAAATCAATCTCCGTGCGTTTTACACTAACGGATGGAAAGGGTCTGAAAGTTCTATTGATATCACAATTTTAAAACCTAAATATGGCTACTAGTTTATTTATGCACCCGCTTCGCCATGTTTAAGCACCCTAGAGCCTATAAACAAGTCGGAACAAGAGCAAATGTTAACACCCCGGTAATTGCGATTAAATATCACGACTAAATGGTGCACGATCGTTTCCTTCACGATTGTCCAAATGTCATGGCGTGTGTGGCATTACGCCAATTTGATTATTGACCTTTGCGTTGCGTTAATATGCTCCAGATTTGTTTATGAACAGTCATTGACTTGTTTTTTTGTATTTCAGAGAGGGCGTAAAGTCAGGAAGTTAGAAGGAAAAGGAAGATATGGCGCACCGCGCGAATCTTGCGCTTGTAGTAGATAACTATGGCCGTTCCACAAGTTTTTAGCTCAATTACTCTGAAAATATACTTATTACATACTTTTATTTAAAAGTTGGCTAAGAGTGTAAACCTGCCAAATCCATATTGAAAACAGAGAAATTTGTAGGTACCTATTTTTATACACATTAAGGTTAAAAATTAATAAATTTCAAGAATGGATTTAGCAGGTTTACACTCTTAACCGACGATAATTAAAACTGAAAATATTTAAATTAATATTAAATATGTTTTTACTATGTTTTCATCGAGCCAACTTTAGCCTTTTAAGTTAATATAGTCTAGTATCCATGTAAATTTTTCCATATGATTAAGGGCAAATTATAAATCATTAAAACCTGTAAAATTCAATATAAAAAGTGCATTTTTTCATTACCCCCTCTTCATACAGCTCCGAGAGATTGACAACTTTGTTGCATCTTATATACAACTACGAGAACAATTTCGCGCTATTCAAACTTAAAAAAATTATCATTTTGACATTACCAGCAGCATATCTCGCCATAAGTAATATATAAGTACGAGCGAGATGCATTGTGAGCATTGTCAAAATGAGATCAATTGGGAACGTTCATATGCTACTTCGTATGTAGCGCAATGCTTATTGAAAAGTGGATGAAATAAAGAAGCAAAAATGTTAATAGGAAAGGTAAGTAAGGTGCATAACAAGTAAGTTAATATTTTTATTTCAATGTTTAAGCAATATATACGATTTAATAAATAAAAATATAAGAATTATTACATTATAGAAATGGGACTTAATCGTATTAAGTTTCAAATTTACCTCCGAAATTATAAAAATATAATAATGTAAAAAAATCGTGAAAGTTTAAATGAGTGTTTTGAAAAATCTAACCAGTAAGGAATATGAGTACTATAAGTAGGTATCTAAAATTATGACCTATCAGAAGCACAATATTAATAAAAAAAAGTTTACAAGCTTTTATCGCTGACTGTACCTTGCTTTTCACAGGCAACTAATACTCATTGAAATAATTCTAAAAACCCCAGACACAATTAGGTTGCGTTGTTTTATAACAGAGTTCCTGTGGCTACCTCCTGCCTCCATCATCAGATCAGCTCGATGGTACCATAATATTGCATTGTCATCCGACATCCATATGTATGCAAATTTTCAGCTTCATTGGAAACCGGGAAGTGGGTCAAATTTAACTTGCAAGATTTGATTACAGACCGACACAGACAATGGGACAGGTGAAACTAAATAAAAGCTTGTAAAAAAGATTACCGCGACTGGATAAATAATAGTTTTACCTGTCAAATTATGAGTGTCAAATTGTCATGTTGTCTGTATGTTGAGATTCATTAGGAGAGTAAAATTAAATTTCAAAATATGTAGGTCATTGTCATCCCAAAAATAAATTAAGAGTAGAGAACATTACACATATTTTGAACTATCTCTAGAATTAAACATACATATAATGTATTACTAAGTTACATAGAGATTTAAAAAAAAAACTGATATTAAGTAACATAGGTAGAGTTAAAAAAATCCTGATAGGTCTACCACTTATCTTAGGCGGTTTATGATGAAGTAAGTAACTTACCTTCAACCAGTACGTATTAGCTGACCATAATAACCTAAGTCAGTGGTTCCCAAAGTTGCCTGGGTGCCGACCCACCTAACAAAAACTACCAAATACGGAACCCACCTCTTAGCCATCCAAAAAAGGGGACATAAAATATTATGAGTACGCTCTGATTCGCTAGTTCTAATTAATAGCGAGTCGAAGAAATACTCAATGGTGTCTTATTTGTTCTCGCTGTGGAGTTTGTTATTTTTTTTTTAATTTATTTAGAAAACAAACAGCCTTTTACAAATATATTTAAAATAAATGAACTAAAAATAGGCCTAAAGTTTCCTACATTACTAAGAAAACTATTACATAGAAATGTAAATTACGCAATTATAAATTACCGGTTTAGTTGTGTACTACATGCAAGTAAGGTAAGAAAACATACAAAAGTATGAAAAATATGACTGGAACCAAATTTCAAGAAAACAAAATTTGCCGAACTTTGTTCTTGAACACGGACAAACTATGAACAAAAATATCTATATCGTTAAGAGATTCATTATACAAATAACAAGTGCGCCTAAAGAAAGAGTTTTTAGCATACTGTGTGCCACAGGAGGAAATAGAAAATGTGGGTTTAGAACGTGAGTGGTATCGAGAGATTTTGAAGGAAACGCTATCTAATAAAAGGTTAGAATCTATGTGATTTCTCATAATTTTAAATAAAAATAATACATCTAGATATGCTCTTCTTTTCTCCAACGGAGGGAGACTATGTCTAGCTGCTGACGAAAAATAATCACAGTTATAGCGGCCGGTTCTGTAATCAAGGGACTTACAAAAAAAAATCTGAATCCTTTCAAGTCGTGACTTATGAATGCCAAAATGTGGGCTCCAAACAACACTGCCAAACTCCAAAATACTACGGACGAAAGAGTAATACAAAACTTTTAACGTGAATGTACTTTTGAATGGTTTACTTAAACGCAAAATCATACCTAATTTTTTATATGCTCTCGCTACAATATTATCTATGTGTTCAACAAAGGAGAGTTTAGCATCCAGAGTAATCCCTAAATCTCGGATCGACGACACCCGTGAGACACTGCTACCAGCTAACTTATAATCGAAAGTTATAGGATTATGTTTACGGGAAAATGTGATAGTGTAGCATTTCTCAGCGTTTAGAATTAAGTGATTTCGCTGACAATAGTCCTCAAATTGTGACAAATCGGATTGTAACGCAACACAATCATCATAATTCCTAATAGTCTTATATATTTTTGTGTCGTCTGCATAAAGTATGTGTGATGAAGACTGAAAGATAGTATCAATATCATTTACATATAAGACATTACATTTTTATCATAAATATTGTTTAGCGAGTCAAGCTTTTTCATTTCTTCACCGAAATAGGCATAAAAGTTATGTTTTCACAATCATAAGTGGAAATTGCAGACATTCATCTTTGTTTGTACTTGGTTTTTTTGGGGCCCACTCGATATTCGCTCGCGACCCACCAATGGGTCCTCGAGACCTATAGTTTGGGAAATGCTGACCTAAGTTATTAAGTAAATGGGAGAATCAACTTTTTAGCGTCACTCGTTGCCATGGTTACGATTAGTTGTCCAGGGGACAAAAGCTCATTGAAATACTGATTTTATGGTACTTAAATGTATTAAACTTGCGTTTTTGTGGTCGTTATAACCAATGTCCATAATGGGCCCCCTACTAAGCATGTTAATAGAACGGCATACAACGTCTCTTCAAACAAACTGTGCCACTGTTGTCCCTTGGACAACGGGACACGATAACAAAACAAAAAAAGTTGATTCACCCAAATTCAAACTTTGCTTTAAGAAAGATCATGATCTACATAGCACACTTAAAGCTGTCATTAAAACGATATTTTCACAATACATTAAAGCATAAGATCGGAACGCGCTTAAAGGTAAGGTCATCGTTAACATAAGATCGTGGTACCAAGATCAAGTATACGAGTAGAAGGTTATCGATCGCTAATGGTTTCTTACATCTTATATTTTATTTACTACATATAAAAAGTGGACACCACCACTTAACCACTTGTCTGTGTATGATAAGAATCCTGACCAAATTTTAGTCATCTTTTAGCATTTTTTAGAGGACCATTTTTATTAGGGTTCCGTAAATCCGTACCTTAAAGGTAAAAACAGGAGCCCTTACTAAGACTACTGTCCGTCTGTCGGTTACCAGGCTTTATCTCATGAACCGTGAAAACTAGGCAGTTGAAATTTTCACTGATGATGTATTTCTGTTGCTGCTATAACAAATACTAAAAACAGATTCAATAAATATTTAAGTGGGGCTCCCACACAACAAACATGATTTTGCAGTTTTTTGCGTAATAATAGTACGGAACCCTTCGTGCGCGAGTCCGACTCGCACTTGATTGGTTTTCTTCTGCTCTTTTCAGCACAACCGAGGTTTGAACCCACGTTTTTTAACCAATACACTCATATGAAAGGTTAAGTCGCAAGCGAATAGTGCACGACTAACATATTTTCATAAATGTTAAGGTATTTTTATTGTAATGGTTGATTCAAAATTACTTACTACTCTTAACTGAACGGCAGAGCATACTCGTACTATGTTGCAGTAAGGAATACAAGAAAATCGGAGTAAAAACCTACAAGAATTTACGATACGCTGCCAAAAGACCAAAATAAAGTGACAAAAATACAAGTACCACGAACTGAAAAAAATAAGCCGAATGAAAGGTACAATATACTTATAGAGAATGCACCAAAATTTTGTCTA
This sequence comes from Cydia pomonella, assembly GCF_033807575.1. Taxonomy (NCBI): domain Eukaryota; kingdom Metazoa; phylum Arthropoda; class Insecta; order Lepidoptera; family Tortricidae; genus Cydia; species Cydia pomonella. The sequence goes on along the minus strand of NC_084711.1, from coordinate 4,500,025 downwards.
TTATTAAGAGGAGCCCCTTCCCACATTTGAGAATTTTAGGCAAATATCTCCGACGCGTTGAAGAGGGCGGCTCCTAAAATTAGTGCGATATGGACAACTGCAACTTATAGGGGAAGAATCCTGCATAAAAGTCTCATAAATTAAGGTTCTAGATATTTTCCCCCTCCAAAACTTATCCAATCATAACGAAATTTTGGGAACGGAATGACAAAGAAATTATCTGTGTCTGACTATTTTGATTTTTGCATTTATTGTTGCCCATTTTGTACCTACGCGCCTTTTTGAAGGCGCCTGTTTACGGCGCATTTATTTGGCCGTATCAGCACTTTAAAGTAACCTAGTTCTTGAAAAACAAGAACATCAAGAAAGCAAAGCGTACAGACACATGTAATGATATTTAACTCATATAATAAAAAAATATTCATCGAGGGTCAAAATCCAGACATGCCAATGTCGAGAACCATTTAAAAAAAAATCCACATAGACTCATTCATTATTATCAGTAATAAATCTTTTTCGAGACATGCGCAGTTGATTATAATCTCCTTATCTTTCATTAAACTTCTTAGCTGACATTGCCGCAAGAGCTAACTGTGACAAAGTTGCAGTTTAATTAATCCCATCCATGCAACGGTACATACATGTAAGGCCAATGTTCGTTCAACTTGCTTTCATTTACATAGTAGCAATTAAAGAGGTAAGTAAGATTACTCATATCCTGTGTCATTTAGTTTAAATAGGGTCAAGATCGCCGTGTTCATAAACAAATAATTTATTGTGCTTGAGTTAAATTAATAAAGTGCATTGAAAGTGATAAAAGTCACGCGGTGTGGAGGTTTTGTCGAGAAATATGATTACTGAGGCATTAATATGCTTTTAATATGGTATCGCTGTTGCAAAAATGGTGAGAAGAGTCTAATATTTTATTATAATTCATGAACTTTGTATGTGATATACCACATATTATCTCTATCTTTAAATACATTTATTCAGAGACCATCATTTTATAGCCGTAACACAGGCTTCGTCGGGTGAACACAAACTCATAATCAGCCCCAGGCTTCGTCACATTACAATACAGCGGTAAAATCTGCAACAGGCTTCGTCCACTTACTCTAAAAGTATACATTATAAAAACCCTACGCATTAAAAACACCCTTTAACTCACCGCCGGCTGGCCGCATTTCCCCGTTAAATGGTGATGAAATTCTTTGAGTAAAATACTGACCAGCCCTTTGGTTTTAGGTATATCTATATATGTATTATATCTTTATATATAATATGCGTTTATGTAAATATAATACAAAGAACATTTGGCTAACCTGACAACGCTAGCTAACAATTACCGACTCGTCCATTTTTCTACCGTTCAACTAAAATAAGTCGATATTTTTCCCCGACATGTTGACCTGAAATCTATTGTTGGTCCACCTTAACAAATCATGCAGTTATAGCGGTTTGTTTAAACTTCCCGCGAGTCAAAACACTCTCAAGAGAGTCCCACTACGGCTGATTTGTGGCCATTTTGTGACGTCAATTGGCAGGAACACAACCAAGTCCTAAATCAGCAACGCTCGAGTAAGACTAAGAACACCCAAAATTGATGGGTAATAAAAATGTATTGGATGAAAAACTGGGATTAAACGGTTGGAGCAAAAATGGGATTCGGCACGTTCAATTATCAATATTCAAATTCTTCTGCAGTTATTAAACTTAAAATGTTATTCAAAATAGCATTTTCTGCGCGGTAGCGGGTACAGCCAAACGAAATGCCTGCAATAGAATGGATATGCAATAATGCTGTCACGCATCGTGTGCCCGCCTTACGACTTTGAAGATAAAATATGACGTACGGTGCATTAGGGTAACTTAGAAACTTGCAAATCACTGTCTGTGTGTATGTATGTTCGTGATAAACTTAAAAACTACTGAACGGATTTTCATGCGGGTTTCACCTGTTAATAGTGATACTTGAGGAAGGTGTAGGTTTAATTTGTTGAGGTTTTGTGTAACCCATGCGAAGGCAGAACGGGTCGCAAGTATCTAATAAACCATAAGTTTGACGACCGGTCTGGCCTAGTGGGCAGTTACCCTGCCTATGAAGCCGATGGTCCTGGATTCGGATCCCGGATATTTGTTCCTGCGTCATGGATGTTTTCTTTGTATTTAAGTATATTATTTATTTATTTATACTTTATTACACATAAAATATTACGTACAAATGGTGGACTTCAAGAAGAAGTGGTGGAATTCAAGGCATTCTCTACCAGTCAACCACTGGGCCAAAAAGAGACGTGTGTTAGGTGCAGGCTTTGTACTTGAGAATAATTAACCGATATCACTACCTACTACTTACAAATATATATATCATTATCGTTTCGTGTATTATATATATCATTGTCTGCATACCCGCAACCCACAACAAAAGCCTTCTTGAGCTTACCGTACTTCGTCAATTTGTGTAAGAATGTCCCTATAATATTTACATACATACATATAATCACGCCTATTTCCTGAAGGGGTTGGCAGAGACCACGGATTTCCACTTGCTACGATCCTGACATACCTTTTTCGCTTTATAATATTTATTTATTTATAAGCGCTTTCAACTGTAGCAACAGTTAGCAAGATGACTAGGTATGCGTTGTAGTAGCGTAAGTTTTGCCAAGGTATAAAGTGCTTCTGGTTTAGTAGATAATAGTGGTTTTTAAAATTACCCCGCTCTCAAAGTCAGCCCAATGCACCTCAGGTATATTTAATTGCCATTATCTCAAGAAAAAATAATATTAATCAAATGTAAATAACACATAAGAGAAACTTTAGTTCTCAATGTGAAAAATGATAGATATATGACGAGCATCGTACAGAAGAAGGTACGCGTACCTATAAGTGTTTAAATCCCCAATTCACACAACCCACAGAGCCAACACCAATCTGCACATTACCACGCTCACCGACAATAGAGTAGTGTATCGGCACGTTAATTGCCCACACAATGCATCCACTCTGCATCGCCTTCCCAAGGCAAAGTGCAGTAACTAGCATTAAACTACAATACGATACTGCGTTGTTTGTTCTGACACTCAGCCCGACCTTGCTGCTTAGATCACGATTCTGCACACCTGCAGTCTGCAGTTAGAGATGGCTACATCGAATAGGTTATTCGATTATTTTGTGTTTATAAATAATTGATTACGTCTAAGAAAACGATTAGTATTAGATAGTCAATCGATAAACTAAACCAAAACCATGAATCATCGAAACCATTATTTTCTTATAAACCTTAATTGATTATTTTCTTCAGAAAATATATTACTACTCGATAAATCGATTAAGTTCAAATCAGAAAAAAAATATATTTATAAACTGTATTTAGGGCCATGAGTTTAATTTTTACTTAACAAAACCAATCCTGTCCAAGCAAATGATAGGAAGGTCTACCCAGCAGTTAATCAAAGGAAGCTACAAATCGATATACCGAAAGCTTTTTAGATGAATCGATATCAAAAAATTAATTTCCCATCCCTATCGGCCGTGCTATAGAAATCTGCTGTAACCACTTAATGCAAATTTCTCATAAGCCGTTATCAAAATATAATAATTGCATTATTTTTTTCATAATAAGTATTCGTTAAGAACTGAGCATAGAACAATAAATAACCTTGATAGTTAATGATTAGATAAGATATAGAAAATTACATTATTTGTCAAACCTTGCGGTTAGTGAAAGGGTGGTTGTGTAACTGAAATAATAGTATCGTTATCAGATTTTGCAAGACACTTGGTAGCACCACATAATAAGACAAGTTAAATGACCTTAATATTAACTAGGTGCTATACAAATATTTGTAACATTGTTATTGCGTGTCAGAGTATTTGTTTATGTTTACTAATTTGAACTAGGTATGTACCTGTTTAGTAAAAAAAACCTGAAATAACTTTGTTATCCTTGGAGGTATTTCTTGGCCTGGATACGAAAATACGAACTATATAATATCTGATGTTGCTTTGTATATTTGCAACTCCGCCGCAATTTTCTCTGCAGGTGGCTGTACCTACTTCTTTAGTGTTTTACTAAAACGTTTTATAAGTAAACGCATATCATACGAAAATAATTCTCAAAATGCGACTTACATACTCGTTAAGCAAAATAACAACTTACCAACCTGACTTACTGCCTTTTTCATCTAAACTTTGTTATCGTACATCGGATCATTTACGCATGATACTTGTATCAGTCATAAAAAATTGTGCTATTTCGAACCTTATTACCAAGACATACGTTCCAAAAAGTGTAGGTACATATTATACACGACTATGCCAAACTTGACATTGACCCCCGGGTCAGATCTGCGATTGCATTGTGCTGCAAGTTGCGAAATTCGTACCAGTGTTAATGGTAAATGTCAATCGGAGCTAACGTACTAACAGCATCACAACATTGAACACCCGTAGACCTTACGCAGTTCTAATAAGGTTTACGAATGGTCAATAAATAGAGTCGATGATGGTAATAATGGTATTTGAGATGACGGGCCGTGAGTAATACACAGGCAAGTATATACGTGTTTGATCAATATAATAGATGGGTACAGTTGGCATCAAATGTACAGTACACTTAGTTGCCTTCCATTTTGTTATATTAAAAGCAGCTATAACGAATGCGATTCAAGATTTAAAGAAAATCAGAAGAATTCCTGCCCTCAAAACGCATTAGGTGGATAAAAGAACATTTATAACATCTTAAAAGCTCTTATTCACACATTAAAATACCATTACTCTTGGTCCTGTCTGTCGATTTGAGTGTATCTATTATTGAACAGGTTAAAAACCTGTTAAGTAGTATTTTTTTATTTAACAAGAGCCGAACTATAGCCGGTTAGTATTTTTTTTTAATTTCGTTCGGCTGCGGCAACGGCTATTATTACTATAGCTATAAATTGTCAATTGGGTTTAAACTTTAAGATTTACAAATAACTACGGCTATCACCGTAAGTACCGCCGTAGAGTTTCCTTATGTAATATATTTATTTAAAATCTATGGCAAAATATGATTCTTGTAGGACTGTACCTACCATGCAAAGTTCAGTCAGTTTAGTACCATCAGTTTCCGATCTTGTATTAAAATTATTGATGATTTTTATAATTTGCATTTCGACTATGTTTTTCCTTAATTAGTTCTTATAGACTAATTTTAAAGGTTGTGATTTAACTCCTAGAAGTATTCGTACAATACAGTAGACCACTTAAATATTTGGTAGGAATGTATTGTTATTGTAAATATATAATAATATCCATTATGTATAGTGTAATTGTAAATAGATGTAATTTAAAAAAAAATTGATTATGGAATACGTACAAAATTAGTACGCAGGGTCAATTGATATTACAATAATTTTCCACATTGCGCAGCAAATATTCATTGACTGCATTCAAGATTCGTTGTAGGTATATATTGCATAACAAATACGCCAATAACGATCGAGACTGACGTGCATAAAACTCAAAACAAGCATGCAATTTAAAAAGTAATTACGTAAAATGTTTACCCTTCATAATAAAGCCAGCGGGGTCAAAGCACCCATCAGAGTTTAGTATAACAAAATGGCGGACGAAAAAAAACGCAAATTATTACTTAAACGTTAATTCATCACGGAACCACGCCCAGAGCCCGGTCGTGACCCAAAGAGTTCCTGTTAGACGAAATAAATAGGTATTCAGCGAGAATTTCTATGAGCAAAAATACTTCAGATACTTTATGTGCGCACACCCACCTAATTGGATAGTTGGATCAAACTGTGGCTTGTGATAATAAATCTTGAACGCTCAGCAAGATCGAAGTAGCGGTCGATGTGTAGAAAAAAATTGCGTTTGAACACTGCGTACAACGATTGCTGGCTGATACTTCGCGCTAAAGATATATATTTGTCAAAGATAGATGAAGGAAGCAAAATCCATTCCTTAGCAGTCATCATCAAGAATAACGAGGATTAAATGGTAAGTAGGTATATCGACAACGTTTCTTTCGTTCCCTAGGTCTGTCTGGAAGTCCTAAATAGGCAATTACAGCCCTTAGATAGATGCATGAAGTGCTGCTAAGGTCTCCTGAAATTAAGACTTTGTTATGACGATATGAATTCTTAATTTAAAGTGAATTTATTTATGACTGAGTTCATGCATCTAAAGGAAAGGAAGGAAATTTAATCAAAGTATATCTAAAACTTACCTGTATAGATCTTGTACAGCGAATCGAGCAATCCTTGCATCATTTTGATCACTTTTCACTTCACCACCACAAACACATGTAATGACTAGTCAGCCAAGGCTAGCATGGCCGAGTATTCCACGTCTAATTCTACAATGAGGTTAATATTATTCACACGGTTACAATTAAGCATAGTTAAATGATGACAACGTTTCATTCGCGCATGTTCGCGGGACGAATACATTCGTTCCACCTGTCTGTAAGACCTGTCCTGTTCCTTCTCGAGGCGAGTTGCAAAAACAATAGTATTTGTCTGTTATTGACCTGTGGTTTTATCTTACTTTAAGGTCAACAAACAACACTACTTAGGTATATCTAATTAATGTCTTTTATTTTACTTTCACTAAAGACACACCTTGTTTATTTATTATTATTCTAATTTTGGTATAGTTCGTTTCAGGCCTTTTTAAAATATACACCGTGTTTTTTTTGATTTGCGTTAATTTCGAGGGTGCATTCCTGAGCTTAAATAAAGTAACTTTCTCAAAGATACCGATATTCTAACTAACTCCATTTCGGAGATAATCAATCATTAATTTTTATCTTATAAGACCCTTACAAGCGTGTACACTTGCCTTAGGGCCTGTTTACTTATTGATTAGTGTTTAGTGCGAGTTCATACATTTGCTACTAAACGTAAGTACTATCTCGGACGATCGACGTTCGAAATGACATTGATATGTCACAGTTTTCAATTGTTTGGTTGAGTTAAATGTAATGCCCGTGTTACAACAACGCTATATGCAACATTTAGTTACTTTTTATAAAAATAAAAATAGTAAAAAAAAAAAAACAAAAAAAAAAAATTTTTTTTGAAAATTAACTATGCCATTTAGTTTCCTTAAACGTACTTACCGAAACCCCGGAGTTAACGCAATTCAATAAAAACACGGTGTATATTGCATAAATGATAACAAAAAAATTATATTGAACAAAAGACAGACTTAATACTCTACCCGTCAATGTTCAGAACTTCAGATAGAGCAGCTAAATTGCGTTCACTTACTTTGATCCCCATTTCTCGAATTTCTCTATTCTTTCCCCTCGTATATTTAAGAGGCTGTCAATAGTGTCAATACCTAAAGCGCGCACACTGTCTATTTGTATCGGAGTAAATGAGACAGCACTGTCGCATGTTACTGGGCCTGGGCAAGGGAATAATAAGAAAAATATTTAAATAAAAAAAAGTGGATTATTAGTGTAATATTTTACTCATTCACGGTTTAGATATAAATGTTTTGAAATTGTGATTTTAATTGCAGACCCATAATTCAAAACAATAAAGACATAAAACCGTTTAATAGTGATTTTAAGACCAATCTTTGCAATTATTTTCTATCGAGCCGATTTCGTTCAATCGTGTATCGAGTACAACCACGGTCTTTGAAATTAAATTAATATGAACATATATTTTTCTTAAAAAACTGTTTAAGTAACATCAATTTCAAGGACATTGGGTGTTGACAGCCTCTTAATTGGACATTTATCGCTTACAAATAAACAAATCTAGTTTTTTTTTAATTATGTAAAATTTTCACACCTTCCTGGTTCGGAGAAGCCAAAAACAAATTAAAATATAAATTTCCGTATGGTAAAACACGCATTCGATTATGCTGTACCGTCCGCAGAAGAGGCTACACGAGCCAGGTGTTCGAAATTATCTGATCACGCTTTTACGCTCTTAATAATAAAGCGGTATTGAGGTCAAATAAATAATAAATATTATAGGGACAATCGTACACTGTTGACCAGCCAGTTTAGCACCTATTCACAAACTAAGTAAAGCCTGTTCTATGGATTCTAGGCGACGATATACATACTCGTACTTATATATAGATAAATATATGTATACTCGGATACATAGATAACATCAAAAGACTCAAGAATAATTCGTGCTGAACACAAATAAATACCTTTACCAGGATTCGAACCTAGGACCTCCAGCTTCGTACGTCACTACCAATTAGGCTAGGAGGCCGTTGAAAGCCGCGGGCCAGGAGCATATATCGTCAGTCATTTCCAATCTTTGTCAGATGATAATTTAAATGCTATGGTGAATTTAAAAAAAATGTCAGCCGGTTGTATCGCGGTGGAAAGACCGTCAGTCACCAACGGAGTGGCAGCTGATGTCCACGATGGATCATCATACATAACCGTTAACCACTTTACGAGTTTTCACCGGTCATGATGCGATTGGTGGTGATGAAGCGATTGGTCATCGAAATCTGTTCCTGACTCGCGGTCTATTAAATATTAAGTAGTTGGAACACCTCACCCGCTTAGCTACTTCTGCTTCTGACTGTACGAGGTTTTTGACCTTCGGATAGACAGTACAGTGGCCAAATTGAAGTAACGGTAACGAATGCCGGGATCGTTATCATCAATCAGTTTTGCGTAACTATTTGTTAGCAATTACACTCGGACAGTCAGTCTAAGTGGGTCTGTGCTTACAGTTACAGACAGAAAAAAAAACTAGCCACAATTGGAGCCAAGTTTGAAACAAAGCTAACGTCTGACAATAAATGCGTCCGCAGTTCGCAGATCTCTTCACAATAAAGCACTTTCTTCTTACTAACGTACGGTGCTCAGAAAGTGACGTGCCTCTATTTTATCTCGTCGTTATCGACACGATATGCTAACCATAAACCGCCTGCGGCACTTGAAAGTCTAAAAAGGAAAAGTTACGAAATACCGACATGGAAAATGTAGGTTTATCATAAGCCCAATACTAACACAAGGTCATCTGTTAACGTAACGTCGAAAAACGCCCACACGGCCCGTAAATACGGAACTGACCAAGTCGAAGCCGGCGTGACGTACGGTAGAACAGGAATAATTGGAGCATGTGGGAGCTTCCTAAAGGTTTTACCCGTAGACTGTCTCCTATAGAACCCGCAGTATGAAACGCAACGACAAGCGGTTACCACTTTTATAATTGTAATCAATCACTAGGAAGTCAATTTTATAATATATAATTTTGTACAATACTAATACAACTTTCTGACATAATATATATATTGTTACAATATATATTGATACGACAGTTTTCAACATTGAGTAGGTATAGTTCTAAGTGGTCCGCAACAATAGACGGGCTTAGAGTGAATTTGTTCTTAGTTCTATTTTGGCACATTCTTAATTCCCATATCCACTGTCCTGTTTGATCGTCATTCCTATGTAGTCACCTTAACATAGTTTAGGAATTGTATGCTGAAAACATGGCGTCGTGGAAGATTTAAAAAATGACGACATCATCTTGAAAGTAATACTGCGTCACAAGCTATGTTACACATTTTATAATAGAACTGTCCATGTTAACCTATAGAACTTTGTTTGTTTACATTTGTAGTTTAGATGTTACAGTTTTTAGGTCTAAAAGTCTAAACCGCCAAAATTTGCCAAATGGATGCTCATTTTTCGTCAACCAACTGTCAATCGGATCACCAGATCACCACTGTCGTGCATACCTGTAAAACTGTGACATGTTACTTTATAAAACGAAATTCAGTTCAATGACCTGGATGCAACTGAGATGAGCAACTCTCATATTAAATTATGGAAAAAGGCGTTTTATATACTCAATCTAACTGGGTAAGTCTATGGTTAAATCTTAATTTCACTGCCGATACACAAACTTGTAATTAAGTCTACTTAGTTATAAGCGGTGCATTGATTGAACAAGGTGGTGGTTGATAGATTCATTATTGCGGGGGGCCTAAAACAAAATTTAGATTAAGACGCAATTAGTATAACTATGAAGCTTTTTAAAAGCTTTGATAAAACGAGGGTGAATCACTACTGTTTAAAGTAATCTATACAAAGCACTTTAAAGTTAAAACGTCCTTTACTTCTTCAATAAGAAAAAAAACTTGAGCGTCATCATAATTTAAGCTCGTTTGTCTTCATCATGTGAGACATCATGAGTGTTGGTTTTTCAGACAGTGTGTGCCTACTTTGATACATTACTATGTATTTCAAAGGAGGTCACAAGACAATTAGAATGCGACCAACATCATTAAGTTCTGTCGGTGACATGTACAAAAAACACAAATAAAGATGGCAATAAAACTGTACGGATTTAAGAGCTAATACATAATTCAATGTCGTTTTAAATCCCGCAAATGGAAAGTCCAATAAAAAAGCCACTTTCTTTTCAGAGGACATAATTAACATGATACGTTTTAAGTTCATATAACTCTTAAAGCGACGTCTGGTTGAATAGGTAAATGTGACAATAGGTCATTAATAAAACAGACAAAGGCGGCAACGGTACCTACGTTAAAATTTGCCGTGAAGTCTGAATATTAAAAACATGCCAATGGCAAGGTGATGTAGACACTAATGAGACACCGACGATGTACAGTAAAATTAGCCACACATGAAAGCCGTTGCGAAATCAATGGAAAGAAGAACAAAGACGCCATTGAAGGTTAGAAAATCGTAATGAACAGTATTCGTTTTCCTTGCTTATTTATTAATCGTGAAATATTGCTTGCCATCAGCCGACTATGCGACAGTTAAGACTTGATTATGTTTTTGATTCATATCTATGACATTATGTGTTTCCTTAAACATAACGTAATGGAGTTCTCCAAAACCTGTAGATTTTAATAAGGTAGACTCTGCTCATGTAAAGTGCGTGAGATACAGAGAAATGTAAACAAAGCGCGTATTTTTTTTTCTTGCTTGTCTTTTCTTTTAACAACAAAAAACATTATCCAACCTGAAAGTTGAAAAACTATTTTTTCATTATTTAAATATATCGTTCGTTGTATATCATGCGCTTATTGTCCAGTAGACAACATTACTGACATACTTGACCGTCTCGGTGTATTTGCGTACGTACTTCTCGTTTTACTCAGGAAACTAACGACAGACCAAATTAGACTTTCAAATACACAAACCGAACGTACATAAATCAAGAAACGTCGCGAAATATAAACGAAGAACGTAAACAATACCAAGTTAATGTGAAACTTAATGGTTATGATGGGCCCATTCATTAGACTGAATTGAAATTTCAAAAATAAATCACTTGACAGGCATTTCGCAAGCGGCGCGAACAGTAACTCATATTTTCTTAAATTGAAAGTGACACGTCTGCTCTCAATCAGTCGGGTGACAGCGTAAAGATCTTAGTGACTTTATTAAATCAGTAGAAATAAAAACATCAATACATTTTTAAGATGGTAAAGTTTCGACCGGCACTTGATTAGAATCACATAGCACACCGCTAGATCACAAGACCACTCGCGTCGTTTATCGATCGATGTACTCATAGATCGTCATATCGATCGTGTTTCGGAAGCGCGTCCGCGCCGTCCGCGGTGTGCCGCTTCGCGGCCGCCACTGAAACGTTCCCGGATTATTTATAAATTCAGAGACAGGGGGTCGTAGAATTTGCAAGACGTCGTGGTATGCCGGCTAATGACTGCATCAGCTCGCGCCGGAAGCAAGGTTTAGTGGCTTAAGTGTCAGGCCGGATGGACTAAACACTTGGGACACTTTTTGATTTGCTTTCCTGTGTGGAAACTGATATATGCAGACAACTTTAAGTCTTGCGGGAACTAAACCACTAAGCCGACATTGCAGGAATATTTTCAAAAAACCAGGAGAACGTGTAGAAGGTTTTGTCGAAAGATTGAGCTACGCAGATTACTGGACTCGTTACCTGGGTATCGCCTGTCAAAGATTCCAGAAAGTTGTACTCAAATTCCGACCACACTTTTAACTAATTAGAGCGCGAAGTATTTTCCGCTGGCCCTGGCCGTCGCCCACCTGAACACCTGTAATGATTTTAAAACGCTGCGTGCAGTGGACGTTCCAAAGCTCGTAAGCCTTTTTTAATATACGACACAGAACAGGTGTTTTTGATGTTCTCTAATCGTTGCGATGTCGCACAAACCCAAAAGAACCTATGAACTATTAACTCGTCAAACCTTATAGTATTTTGTATCATCACAACCATAATCCGCGGTTGACACCAAGTTCGATCGTAGGCGTGTATTTCGATGCCTACTCATTAGTTTTGTAATAAATTCAGTACAGATTTGACCTTAAAGGTTTAATGGACATGTTGAAATATGGCTAGTTTTTAAAATTCTTAGGCGGAGGCGATAATAAAAGGTTACAAACATTCAATTGATAATGTGCGTGGTATTCAATAAGTCAATTTTAAATTGAAATGATCAGATTACTGCGCTAATGATCACTATTAAAGACTTTATTGTGACCGGCATGAATGATGACCAAAAATTGGTACGTAACTGCAACTTAGTAATTCTCAATACCACGTCCCTATTTCATCTAATAATGATAATGACTACAAGAATTTCATAATTTATTTATCTGACATGAATTGCAAGATTATAGGTATTATACCTATAGTATATACTACCTAGCCTACCTACGTTGTTCTCATTCTTTCTTGCAATCGACATGAGTGATGACTAATTACGCGACTTGAGTAAACAACAATTTTCGTCCACAGCCAACCGTTACACGCCTCTAGCCTTGAGAATAGACATAACTTCACAAAAAAATCCTCGAAAAATGTCACCGTGACTCACGTGCCGGTGTACAACAAAAGATTCGACGTTTGGCAACGATGTTTGCAATTCGGTTTCTAGACAAATAACAGCTAAATTTAAAGCAATGAACGTTCGAGTAAGCCGCGAGTTGAGAAACACTACATCAAAGTATTCGCATCGATGAGTGAGCATAAAGTTTTGGAATGACATGAACATGTTTTAATTTCGAAGCGTCGCTATAAAGTTATTTTCGGACGCTTCCGTAATGATCGTTAGTACGACGACGCCTGCATCTGTTTCAATGAAGAAAGTACATTTAACTACGGCCACCTTCGTGACATCTATTGCTACTAAAACTTCCGTGCTACCGTTCGTTGTTTTTGTTATTTCTGTTATCTATTTAAACTTAAACCTCGTATAAGTGTGACAAGATTCAGCAATGGGTATGACTTAAAAGGGCAAACCTTACAGAGCCTACCTATATTTATGAAATCTTGGATTATACTGCACTACAAGTATGTAGTTACATTGTACCTTCAGTGTACCTCTGTAAACCTTTACTTATCCCTAAAACGAGCTATGATCAAACTAAGGTCCACCCGCACCTGACGTCAGGTTGGCTGGTGGACCTTAGTTTGATCATAGCTCGTTTTAGGGATAAGTAAACTGATTTCTATTAAAGGTTTACAGAGGTACACTGAAGGTACAATATAACTGCATACATTTAGTGCAGTATAATGCAAGATTTCATAGGTTCACCCGCCAGCCTGACGTCAGAATGGCGGGTGGACCTTTTTTGTTAAATATCTTATTTGAGGGAGAGATACACTTGATTATATTAAAGGTACACTGAGGTACACCGAAGATACAATATGTTTATAAATGTTTCGTTCAATTTTGCTAAGGTCCATCCGCCATCCTGACGCTCACTGAAACAAAACACGTGAATTGCTCACGCGCGTCTGCGATTTGACAGACAACTTGTGTTGGCCCAATGGCAAAAGATAACTCATCCCGTAGCTCCAGTTCCTGAAACTAACAGCTGTCGGCTCGGCGGTTTCTATTGTGGACTTTATGGGTCGTAAAGAGTGGCTAAAATTATATCAGATGAAATCTGTTGTGTATGATCCAGAGTCGTCGTTGCGCAATTTGTTGAACTACCCTAAAACTTATACGGAAGTTCATACCACTTCTGTTTAGATAAGATTTAAGAAGAAAATTCACTTCCTTATGACATAGTACTCACACTTAACTGTGTATTTGGATGTTAGAAGTCAGTGCAATGAATGATGCCACAACGGGACGTCATGATGCACCATGTGGGGCACGGGCCTGTCTGCGCTTACACCGTGTCAACGTCATACATGATGGATCGAATACCATCGCCGGTATCAAGCAAATGACATACTTCGCATACAATATAACTGTAATGTCAATTCTTATAAAGCTATTCAAATATTTTGAACAGAAAACAGAATATAACGTAGGTAATTTGGGTGGGACGTAGTTGGATGTACATAGCAAAATGTGACCGTCTTAGTAATACATTTTAAAAACATACAGGTCATAGAGTCATAATGTCTCATTGATTAGTCATCATTATCTTCAAATATATGTAAGACTAGGATGAGGAGGCATACTCGTATTTATTAGAGCTGTCGACGTGTTTAAATTTAATTAATATGTAAGATAATAAAATTAATAAACTGGAAAAATAATGTATCAGGTACTGTAGGTTTATTCGTTCTATCTTTTAAATGAATAGGAATAAATAAAACCCAATTCCTAAAACATACTCTCAATTAGTACAAAACAATGGACACAAACTATGTTTAAATAAATCAGAGCGTTGAGAAGTGGCCAACCGTGGCCGAGGAATTGTCAAAACGCGTGCCAAAACGCCAATTCCATACAGAAAAAGACATGCAAACTATCCATTTGAAGACCTTAACATCTGGTAACAAGGTTCACAAATGGTTAATTGTCGTTAGACGTCATGGGCATTGTGACAATCGCCTATAAGCCCTTGGTTATGTAAATCATCTGTACCATTTTTCCATGGGGAACAAGAAAGATCGTCGCAGATTATATAAAATCTGATATTAGTAGGAGTAAGCGTACAGGAGGAGCAAATATCATCGCCAAAGATTTAAACGTCTCTGGGTTAGCTGAAGATGATGTCTAGGATAGGATTGAAGGAAGTGGAAGGAGAAAAGCAGGAAAGCGGACCCGGTCATAGTACAGGGCAAACGCTAGGGAGTTATTATTAGAATTAGTTAAGCGTTACACAAATCGAATCAAATAACGTAGGAAAAGCTTTTGGCTAGAGTTGTTATATTAATTGAAGAGTGCAGAATTTCGGGAATATTACCAGAGACAGCTACTATCAAAATATACAGAAATTGCTGTTTTCTTTTGGTAGCCAATCCAATCGGTTCTCCGACAGCTCGATAAGTTAAAATAACATGGGACAATTACACACATCAGAGATAAAATCCTTTGAAAACATTAAGATACCACAGTACCACATTGCCACTACCACTCAATTGTATCAAGACCACGTAACAATAATAAACATGTAGGAAAGCAAACACATTTCATCAGAGCAAGAACTCGTGCAAAATGTACCAGATCATTGGCGTGAGATCAGACAAACTTAATTCTCACTTCGCCATGTAAACATAAAGGAATTCACATTGCTCGCGCGAGCGTTGGCAAGCCGAGATTTTAAAAATCAGAAGTAACATGGCCTAGAAATTCGTTGCAACTATGGGCAATCAGAGAACGTCATTATACTGGTCCCCCTTTTCTAAACCAACCAACTAAACGATTACAATTATATTCTAATATGTCTTTGCCGTGTTTAACCGCATGTCGAATACTACATCTTTTTGCATTTTCTTTGAAAACGATTTTTTCTGATCCATACAGAACAACCTAGTTTTGAATCCACGATTTTTGACCACCACACACATAATTATGAAAACTTTAAACGTCCATATAGGTCATACAACAATGCTATTTTAAGGGGTTTGTTTACATATATCGGAAGTCGTCTTTTCGGTAGCCAACCGCATTAACAGATTAGGGACAAATAACGAAAAATCATCCGAGGTTAGCTGTACTATAGGTACCTGTATAGGCGTTACAGATTTTTTTATACCGTGTTGTTGGCAAACAAGCATACGGCCTGCCGGGTGGTAAGCGGCCACCGTAGCCTATTGACGCCTGCATCTTCATGTTACATACGCATTGCAGACCATTTAAAAATCTGTCTACACCTTTTTTAAAGAACCCCACACTGTGGTCCCTCGAGAAAACCTCGGCAGGGAAGCTCGGCATTCCACAGCCGGAGCATCCCCGGGAGGAAACATTACAGCTTTACTGGTTCCTAGCAAAAGTTCTCGCGTCTTAATGATGGGAATACAAATTTCCACTCAATTCTAAAAGGATATAAGCCACAACAAATTACAATAAAGAAGCGCCCTTTTGTACGGCGTAAGCAGATACCTAAGCGAAATGTGAATATCGTAGTGATGGATGCCGTGTTTACAATTGTTTACGTAGGGCAGTGTGTTTCTTGGCCAATGTAAACATCGCAGTCAGACTAATAGTGTAAACTCTCGGTTATTCGATAAGATCTCGAGTTGCTATGTGGTTATGTCGTAATATGGTGTGATATGGTGTAATAACAGATGTCTATTTCAATTTTAAAATCTCTACTTGATTTACCGTCGATTTGATATTATAGTAGAAGTATCAGGGGGCCTACCGCGAAAACCGAAATTCGCAAATTGTGGCAATCTTTCTCTTTTATTCTCACTAAGACGTAATTAGAGTGACAGCGAAAAATGCCCGCAATTGACGAATTTCGATTTTCGCGGTTATAGCCCAGATGACCTTTTCGGTTTGGGTTGTGTTGGAATGAAAAAAGGAAAAATATATAATAGTATCAGGTATATTCGATGTTGTCATTTTGGAAAAATAAAGCTTCTTTTGCAGTTAAGTATTTTGTATTAAACTTAAAAATTATTAATTACTTATATTTTAACATGTTTATTACTCCCATTTATTGCTATTTAACATTCATGAGATGATATTGTTTTATTTTCAAATGCCGCTTCTGAGCATTGTTATCGTTGTCAGCCTCGACTCTCCTGCGGTCCTCATTGCTATCTCGCAAAAAAATTCAAGTATTAAGTAAATTCGTTTTATTCCAGTAAGGACAATTGATAATTCTAGTTACAGAATATCAGTAAATAACAGTTGTAGCGGATATTCGTCGACGGGAACAATTCAGCGCGTTTCCTCCGTGATCTCATCAAATTTTACCGTTTGCGTATATTTGGGTCATTTCAATCGAGTGCTCTTTACTTACGGCGCCGACGTGAAACTGAAGTGGGATTCGAATTTTTAAATCTGATTTTCATTTGACATTATGCGGTTCGTCTCGATCGTACTTATACTTATATTGTTGTGAGCGAAATGTACGCCGTGTAATTTTAATTAAATAGCAAAACAAGATCAAAATTATAAAATCGAATGTCACTCCTGCGAACTGCGAAGGTACAAATCGCCCTTTTTACGCCAACTGATGTTTGTAATGGTCAGCCAAGTAGAACCTCACGAAAGTAATCGACTTACTTTCGTAAGGCCCACATATTCAAAATTTTCCTATTTTTAGTCAAACTTAAAGTAGCAAAATTTACTGAAAAGTACACTAGATAACTACTTGAAGACACAGGACTTACCGCAAAAACCTAAATTATGTAATGTGCGAGAAAGGATCCGTTAACATTTTTTTCATATCAGAAACCTGCGAACACACCAGAAGAACCCTACGCGTCTGGATGAAGTTAGGCTAGTTAAAACCCTAGCTGGTATTATTTACACTCACATTGAACTTTAAATCATCCGTAATTAAGATCCTCAGGATCAATGAAAATGTAAACCCGACACAATTTCCAGACACGAGGGCATCCACCCTCCGTCGCCACAATGGTGCGCGTGCGTCTTTATTAGCCATGAATGGCGACGTCGTAAACAATTCAAAATAGACTGGACTGCTCTTCCTGTTGCTTAGCCGAGACGAGTATTCGCTTTGGGTCGACCAGTATATTCGACATTCTGATAGTACTTCGTACATACGTTTTTTCGTCTAGCAGATGACAATTCAGGTGATTTTGATTTAGATGTCGTTTTTTTTTGTTATATTTAGATATCATTTGGCGAATAGAGAGTTCCCTATTATGTACAATATAAGCACAATTTTAGCGTATGTCGTGTTTATTCCACCCAGAATGGGGAGCTCTTCAACCTTATTAAATTTTATCAAAATCTGTCGATTTTTTTTAAATCGGGCCAGTTTTTTTGTGTTTTAGTTGCTTCCTAATGAAGGTATACTTTAACTACGTTACTATACTTAGGGCCAGTTTCACAATGTCCAATTAAAGTATTGGATAGCTAATTAACAAATAAATTAACTGCCAGATAAAACTACCTTAGCACTTTATCTACCAGTTAAGCGTATTTGAAGATTGTGACACGCCAACGACGACTTTATTCGTCAGATAAGTGGCAAGTAGCTTATTCAGGACTTAACTTCGACATTGTGAAAAAGGACCTTAGTTATCTTTCTGGGTGGTTATTTTGTTGTGTGGTTTATGGTAGGGACTTAGGGAGGTATATGTGTCAAAATTTACAAGTATACTGGTTAGTTAAACGCATAAAGTTGCCTGTGTTCAGTACATGGCGGTTGAGGGTTATGTTGGTTATACTTATACACGAGTATGGAGTTACAGCTCTATCAGCTTTTCCACTTCATTGCTCGCTGTTTAGAAGCCATTGTAATTGCGATTTACAGCTCCAGCAATTATGTCGCATAAATATCTAGGAAATGATATAGGAGACGCTAAACACGAGGTTTTATAGCTTTCTGGCGCATTTACATTATTCTACCTAACCTGGTTAATTTTCTTGCTCTTGGTCGTTTGTTTTCAAACAAGTTACCTAGTAGAATGTATACACCGTGGGCTCGAGTAACCCGATAGATTTTAACCTCGCATCCTGAGGTCATAAGGGGCAAAAACTGATACACGAGTTTCGGCAAAATTCGGCAAAATAAATATTTGTGTGTGTGTTTTCTGCACACGATGACTGCTACGACGTTTTCGGTAAAAATAATAGAACTTAGTAATAAATAATTACCTAATTATTTGGAAAATTAAATATCTGCCAAATTAAATGAATCCTTATGGAAAAAAAATGCTATAGGTAAGGTCAATGTGGATAAGACCGGTTACTAGCTTTTTGCCGCTTTTAACTCTTGCGTTTTTACTCCAGTAGAACAGGAGGAAAGATCTTTCTCTCTAACTGTGTCCGAGGGACGAACATATACGAAATTACAAATAAAATAAGTTTTTGGCAAAAAAATCATTTTTGGTACAAGCTTTTATCGCTGACTGTACTTTTCTTTCCACAGGCAACTAATACTCATCGAGACAATTGTAAAAACCTCAAACACATCTAGGTTACGTTGTTTCATCACAGAGTTCCTATGGCCACTTCCTGTCTCCATCATCAGATCATCTCGATGGTGCAATATTATTGCATTGTCACCCGACTTACATATATATGCAAATTTTTAGCTTCATCGGAAACCGGGAAGTGGGTCAAATTTAATTTGGAAGATTTGATTACAGACCGACACACAGACAACGGGACAGGTGAAACTAAAAAGTTTTTGGCAAAAATTTCATTTTTGGTACAAGCTTTTATCGCTGACTGTACTTTTCTTTCCACAAGTAACTAACTAATACTCATCGAGACAATTCTAAAAACCCCAAACACAATTAGGTTACGTTGTTTTATCACACAGTTCCTATGGCCACCTCCTGTCTCCATCATCAGATCATCTCGATGGTACCATAATATTGCATTGTCACCCGACTTACATATGTATGCAAATTTTCAGCTTCATCGGAAACCGGGAAGTGGGTTAAATTTAACTTGCAAGATTTGATTACAAACAGACAACGGTCAGGTGAAAGTAAATAAAAGCTTGTAAATACGACATTTTCTTGCCCTATGACGGTCTTACCTCCAAGAAATTTAATATGCTGGTCTTCTCCATGTTGACCTTTCTGATCATATATTTTATCTTTTAAATATATTTTTTCCTGCATTGAGTAGGTACCTAAATGTACGCAATTTATTACTTACTATTACTTCTAGTATCTTTCCAAAATCCTCACAAAAACTGTCCGTCTTACCTGAAAAGAACAACACAATAAGTAAACATAATGCAACGGATACACCAGGCTTTATCACGTGTCAATTGCTTTATTGCATTTCTGGCATGCATGCATCCTGCTCCCACAGACAAACGTGTCATGTGCAAGACTAGGATAGAAGGCACGGCACGAGACAGATAAGCTGTTTGCGGGACGCTATCTTAGTGGGTCAGAGATAAGACTGGTAAAAATCTACAAAGATTTATTTGTACACTCATATTATGCATTATGCAACAACTGGACTGGAGGGATTTTAGTTAGGGTACATCCTTAGGGTCTCCCCAAACTAGTCGACGCCGTTTCGGCAAATCGCGTACGGAAAAAGCTTTATGTCAACGCAATAAGAGCGAATAAGTCGTAAATCGGCTCGGCCCACGCGAAACGACGTCTTTCGACGGGAAAACGGCGTTTTGCCGTAAAGCTGTTCGCATTCGTACGACGCTGTTTGCAGCCTACCGCACACGTTCGCATTCATAAATCTCCTTATACCGCCGTACGGTGCCGGAAAGAGTTGAACGGCTCCGATCACGGCCGAGTACCTACGATAAGGACCGGTCAGAGCTGGCGGAAGCCGATTAGCGTCTTCGACGGCCGAACATAGCTGACGACGGCCGAACAGAGCCGATGACGGCCATAATAATCGTAAAACATTTTTGGATCGAGTCTCAAACGAGGATATCGTAAATTAAATTCACCTTCACTTAATCTATATAGTATATATATAGTTAGTACTTAACCTAGAATAATTTAGTACATACTTAACCTAGACTTTATGTATTGTTTGTATTGTTTTTCTTTGTATCATCATGTTTTGGCAATAAAGTGTTTTGATTTGATTTGATTTGATTTGATCTATATTGCCACAAAGAATCAACCCACGGTCGCCTCCGCTTTTGCTGCTGTTCTAGCTCTTCCAACAAGTAGGCTACGATAAAAATGCTGGTAAGCCTTTTTTTCCATGCCCGTCTACGTAAAATATCCATCATCACAGGTTATTATATAATATGTAACAATTACCAAGGAAAATAATCTTACAGGTCTGTTCAATTTCAAACTCAGGTTGTTACTAATAACCAGTCTCCAAAAATGAGATTTACGATTGCCGATCACCCGCTGTCCTACATCTGTTCGTCGGACTCAACGGCTGTACGTGTGCTGTCTGACGTCTCGACGGCAGGACGGAGCACGGGAGAGCCGACCGTCGCTTTACAACTGTTGCGATAGCAAGTCGCAGGCGATCGGGCGTCTCTACGGCCGCAAGGAGGATGAGACTGCTAAACGCAGGTGTCCAACCGCGGAGACGGTCGATCGGCTAAATGCGAATAGTGTGGTGTAAAACACTCGGCGAAAGCCGACTCCGCGTCGACTGGTTTGGGGAGACCCTAGAGTGGAACTTCCATACTACTTCGTATTCGTAAGACTGCGAACAGTGCCGCGTCGCATGGCATTTTCATGTAAGAATCCGCGAGTAATAGGCCCAACTTATTACGAACGTCTACCCGCCGAATTAAGAACTGAAATATCTGACGAAGCATTTGAACGTCAATTGAGGAACTTTTTATTGTAAAACCCATTATATTCAGTGGATGAATACATGGAATTAAAATTATAATAACTGTTTAACATTATACATAGTTTATGTAAAATTGATTAAAGATGACATTTGTTCTAGACTATTATTAATTATTACTGCTCTTATTTTTAATGACGATCATTATGTGATATCTACTACGAGTAAATAATGTAAATATTTAGTTTGACATGTATTCCATTATTTCTTTTTAGTTTCCTGTTTCCTTTGCTTCGTAGTTTTAAATTAGACGGTAATTTCTAATTTGTTTTTTTTTTTCATATAAAGTCTGTTTTTTTATGGTAGAGGAGGCAAACGAGCAGACGGATCACCTGATGGTAAGCGATTACCGCCGCCCATGGACAGCTGCAACACCAGAGGGGTTGTAAGTGCGTTGCCGGTATTTAAGCTGGGAGTACGCTCTTTTCTTTTAGGATAAAAAAATAGACTTTAGATTAACATAAGAATAATTTATATTGTAATTTATCGTTATGAAAATAAATAAATCTAAATCTATTGAAGATCAAGCAGTAGCTGATTTTGCTTTTGTAATTTCGTGTAATGGGTCACTGAAATTGTAAGGATGTATTGATTTTAATGAGGAAAAATAGCTTATAGGCCAGCATTTTCCAATCCATTGCCGCGATGCCCGCGATCATGCATTGCATTGATGCATTGGTCGCGATCCATTGGCGGGTCGCGAGCGAAAATTGAGTGGGACAAAAAGCTCTCTAGTGCACTAGAAAACACACAAGTACATCTTCTAGAATAGTCCCGAAATCTACGAGTAGATATTGCTAAGTTCTGAGCTTAGCATCCCAGCTAATGCAGGTCTGATACCTAGCACCTCAGCAGTTCTGTATAGCCAGTTCCGTTTAAATCCGTTGCATAATAAAATATCCACGTATATATTTAGAAATACACCTGTCCTGCTGAACTTTATCCCGCCGCAATTCACAGTTTTAGTGTAACTCGGCACTTCATAAAACAGGAATTGTGCCAAATGCGCCGCGATACATTCGGCATCAAGCCTTTGGCGAGATGTTGTGCCTTTTCTTGATTTTTCTTCATACCCGAATAGCAGTGTATTCAAAAGAATACTTGCTCTCGTAATGTCTTTGACTAATTTTTTCTCATCAAGCATCTTGTGAGCTAGCTTAATAATGCTAATCTCGAAATCAAGGACCTTTTCTTTGTACAATTTATTTCACGCTATTCCACTCATGATGACTTGCCTGAGTGCAACAAATGCGCAAGTATTTCTGTTGTTTATTTTTCGAGTAGATTTTCACGGGAGCGCAGAAATTCTCATTGTGAAAAATGGGCAATTTGCTATTTGATAATTTGCCACTCTGGGCACGGGTCCAAGTATATTGGCTTTCGCCTTTTTTTGAATTCGGTATTTGCCAACCCCCGCCAGTCTTCATTCTCGTTCCACAACTTTCTCTTTTGAGGCGTGTCAATGTCACGGGTATCTTGAGGAGCATCGGTGGAAATTGTTTTTTCAATCACCCCTGCGATTTCTAACAAAGAATCGGATATTTGATCTTGGGAAATATCATGTTCCGAAGAGAAAGTGAAAAGCTCATCGTCTTGACATGGCGTTGTCGGACACTGACCAGAGTGACCGAGAATGGCTGCTGATGCTTGAAGCCAAGTCCCTCACATTGGAATCTTCGATGTCATCACCTGGACATGGCATTTCCGGAAACTGTTCAAGTGGGCGGGGTAGACGAGGTTCGCAGCTGCTTAACGATAAGTCGGTCTCATTGGAAGCTTCGATGACTCTACCTTCCAAGTACTCCAAATGATCGAGAACAAACTTGTCTATTCGCTTGGGTAATTTATAGGAAAGGACTCAATTTTTTCGATAGTTAAATTCGCTTTGCACCGAGGAAGATGTTTGTTGGGAAGATCTTTGAACCTCTGCCAACAAGTTCTTTCATTATGCCTGTGAACATAGGAACATAAGGAAGCAATTTCTTTCTGAGCCAGCTTGCAAAATGCGGATTGTAACAGGTGTTAATTACAGAACCGATTTTTTTATTTTGCGCCTATTTATGAATCTTGGAGGAACAAGAATTCCAATCAGTAGCTTGCACGAACTCTTCATCGCAGGAGATTCCGTCATCGACTACGAAATCGTCATCAAAATTACTCTCATGCATTTCCAGTATGTCGTAAGAAATCCTCTCAATGGCGTCATTTAGTATTTCCATCGACTACTGCGCCGGAATATCGGCACTGAGAAATTAACAGCTAAAATTTTTCAATTTTCATTCTAGAAGACATAACTGTATGTATTCCAGCGTGCTAGGGAGTGACTATCCAGAACTGCTGAGATGCTGGGTGTCAGACTTGCATTGGCTTAGACGTTCGCTCAAAACTAAATGCTAAGTTTATTTTTAACAAGCAAACACGTCTGCAAACGATGCTATTAAGCTTAGAATAAATTTAAAAGTGGAAGAATTACTCTGGAGTATCGATCCAGAGGCCGTGAGTTCAAGTCTCACCCAAGGCAGTAATTTTTCCACTTTTAAATTTATTCTAAGCTTAAATGCTAAGTTTTTTCTAAACTCGATTTTTAGACTATTTCGAACAAAAATCCTTCAAAACTTTTTCAGTTTTCATTCTAGAAGATAAAACTGTGTGTATTCTAGTGCACTAGGGAACTGCATAGCTATCCAGAACTGCTGATATGCTGGCTGTCAAACCTGCGATTTTACTCAACCTGAGCTTCAATTAGAATATCCCATCTAAATATATAAAAGAAACTGACTGACTGACTGACATATCAACGCACAGCCTAAACCGCTGGTTCTAGAGATTTCAAATTTGGCACCTAGGTTCTTTACAAGGTCTAGGGATGCACTAAGAAAGGATTTTTCAATATCCCCCCCTAAGGGGGTGAAATGGGGGTCCAAAGTTTGTATGGGGAAACAAGGTTAGTTAGACTATTATATTCGAAACTTTACACGAGTATTCCTAACGATAAATGAGTGAACACGTGTTTCAGGTTTTTTGAGAATTCAACCCCTAAAAGGGGGAAATACTGTGATAAGTCTAAAAATCAACATGAGTATTATTTCTATGGTTTATCGGGTCGCTGATTACGAAAATAACAACGATTGTAAAACCTAACGAGGTGGACTACATATGAATTTAATAAACTACATATGAATGAATGGTACTATATATGAATTTATTATTCTTACTTAACAATAACATTGAATTATTTATAGCAAACCTCCACAGCACGAGTAATATTTACTTTTAATCGACCTGACCGATTTGTCAACGCTACCTTAAACTCATTCTGGAAATCAATTAAACAAATAATAACATTATTTATTTGACTTATCAGACACGCATTTTGGTCACAAGGGCGCGCAAGTGAACTTTACAATAAGATTTAATTATAACGATTAATTTATGCAACAAAGAGCGAGTATTGGTTACTCACACCTGTTAATTTATTTCTATTTGGTGACATTGAATCATGAACCTTATTTGGTTATGACTGAGGTTGTATTTAAAACGGGTAAAATTAGATAAATGTTCGATAAAGTACGAAACACAAGCTGGGGTGTTGTTCCAGACGCCTATATTGGGCTGGTAATTTGATCGCTCCGGGACACCAGTTTAAGTGCGTAGTCCCACCACAATAACTTGTCGCAGACCTCGAGGTTGCAGTGTTCACTGGCTGGTTAGAGAGTTGGACTTGGTTGGCAATGGGAATGGTGCCAGACGACTAGGTTAAAATATCGCGTGCTGCGTAAGTCGGGGGCGATCGTGTAAAGAGCGATAGATTGAATAATTTACACCGCTTGCCTGACCGAGTGGCCTAAAGCAAACTTAATCGAATAACTAATAATACCCAACCTTGTGTTGTAGTTACGTTTGAAGTTTTCTTAGATACTTCCTTGTTGCTTTATTAACTGGCGGCCCGATTCGAAGAATGATTAAGACACGTTTAAGATCTTGGAAAGATCTTTAGAAGATCGATAACTAAATGACATGTCAAAATTGACGTTTATTTCGATTCGGCTGTGATCCCAATAAGATCTATCTACGATATTTTTTTTAACGTCAAAGTGACATTGGTTGCCCGAATCGAGCTGCTTCTGTCAATTATACGACATACAAACGATATCTAAATGAGAACTTATCCAAACCAGAACTTATCGTTATCGTATCTCATCCTTCGAATCGTGGAATATTTAAAGGGCCTTTTTCGAAGTCGGTTCTCAAAACATTTATCCGATTTTACTTATGTAGACGAGCATCGAAAATCAATAATATAGTAGGTATTCGGGTAGTTTGAAAAACCTTCATGGCTGATCAGATGACGCTGATACAATATGTATTGTATTTTAGTTAAATAACCCTAATGTTTTAAGTAACACCTAAAGTTTAAGTATCAATGTTACTATTTTTAAGCCGACTTAATCTTAAGATGTATGGCTTATAAAATAAATAAGATAAAAAAAAAAAAATTCATAAAAAAGTGAAAAAGAAAAGTATAAGTTTAGACTTAGAAATTATTTAGACATTATAATCACGTAAATAAACATAGTAGTAAAATTATGATATCGAATACACTTATGAGTCTTATGACAGTTATGACGCCTTCGCGGACTCATTCGAAAGCGCATATCGCCCGCTGCGTTGACCCACCCGTATATCGCTATAGCAGAATATTGTATGTACAACTGCAAATACGTAACACTTCAATTTTATCACAATGGATTAAGGTGAGTAATCGTACACATAGTTTTGAACGCCTCTATAGACGGCTCATTCTTAGTGCTCGTATGCCATATGTTTGAACTCAGATTACGGGGCAACCTTTCTGGACTATTGTTCTTGGCGTTGCCCAACGGAATCCGATGTCTCCATCGAGTGTTAGACTGTGTATGATCCAGACACCGATATGAGAATAATTGAGTTGTGGCGCCTTTGAAACATTATAATACAAAATTATACTTTGTTTATTTTAGCATTAGAAAAAGGGTAAACAATTTTGACGTATCTTTTTATTGAAAAACGTTTTTTTTTTTTTTCAAAAGTCACTAATACTTATGAAACTAAAATAAATGGAGATATATGTCCTTGCCACATAATTGTTACTGTGCACTTATTTTTCAATAAAGGGACACGTCAAAATCGCTGGACTTGTTTCTAACGCTTGATAAAGTATAAATAAGCCCCGTTTTCACTATAGGTAAACATATTTGTTTAGTAACCAGGTTTATAAATAATGTTTCGTAATGAGTACTATACATTTCCTGAGAAACATTGTTTGCCAACGCCGTTTATAAACAAAATTGTAGTGAATACACGCCCTAATAACTAAGGCATATGACGTTACGTTGACGTTGACGTTCAACGTTAATGAATATAGTTTGTGTCATCCACGATGACGCGCAGATTTGTCAATCGCTCTACTGTTATCTGTGATTTATACATTCATGAACACTAATATAAGAACATACATAATAGGTTTGAAGAATAGTCTATATTGTCTGTTCTTCATAACGGCACTTGTGCTTTAGAAATGCGAAAACGTTACTGCGATTAATGGCTACAAGTGCTGTTATGAGGAATAGACAATATAGACTTGTACCAACCTGACAAAATCAAAATGAATACAGCTTCAAACTAAGTGTTTTGCTGCCAGCTTAAATTATATTCATTAGGTTGTATAGTAGAAACCATTTCTTCGTAAGTCAGAAACGCGCATGTGACACCCTTTATATAGCAACATCCATAGATTACAAAGACCGCTTAGCGTTGCTTGTTAGCCTCCATAGGCTACTGTGGCCAAAATCGAGAAGATTTTTTATTTAACAAATTAAAGTGTAACATAAATAAATAGCTGATATGTGAAGAGAGAGAATTAAACTATAAGTGACTTAATCAAACATAAAGTCACAAAATAAAAGAGTTGCTGTAAACAAACCTAATGCCGAGTTCACACACACGTATTTGCTTAAAGATACAATTACATTAGAATTCAAAGAAATCTAACATAAACCCAACAGTTTGTCAAACTATCGGTTTACGATCGACTAATACCGATTTATTTGAATCGTAAAACATGTTTATAACACAATCGTGACGTTTATAAAAGTTGTCGATTATTTTTTTAACACCGCACGTTTCGGCCATTTGTATACCGTTAAGTTGTTTTATTATTCTATCAGAATACAATATAGGAGATAGTAGTCGGTATGGGGAACTGGATTTGTAAAAAGTTAACAGTTATGCCATAGCTGCTAGACGCCTGTAGTGCAGGAGGTCGCAAAAAATTGACTCTATAATAGAAAGTATTTCTTATAAAGAGATTTTGAATGGTATTTATTTAAGTGTTAACTTTGACGTGATAATATCAGAGGTTAGAGAGATTAGATTTAATTTGAAGAACGTATAGGAATGATAATAACAGGCTATATAAAGTTTGTCGAAAAGAGCGCTGACGCACATCTGAGCGAGTCTTTGAACAAGTTGTAACATAATTTGAGCTTACAGCAAATATAATTTAACAAAGGTACCAGCCATTATGATATGAGTGGTATAAAGACATTTGTATTTTCGTGTGTTGAGCATGGATGTTCGTTTCTGAGTCATCGGTGTTTTCTATGTATTTAAGTACAAATATAATCATATATATCGTTGTCTAAGTGACCACAACACAAGCCTAATTGAGCTTACATTGAGACTTAGTCAATTTGTGGAATAATGTTATATAATATTTATTTATTGGCGCACCGCGAATTCCATAGCAAATCGTACTTCGCTACGCTTGCGATGTCTCATTTTCTGGTTGTTATGTTAAAAAATCTCTAGTCACATATTGTATCCTACGTCAAATTATACAGCCGTTTAACCACACCACGTCAACCAACCCCGTGGCCCCATCATACGTCGAGGTGCGAAAGGTCAGCGGGCGGTCAGCGCAAACTTTTCTCTCCATTTAGGGCCGGAGAGAGCGCCACACCCTGAGCCGTATCTACACATATGCCTTCACTTTATTAATCAGTGATATCTATGCCGATAGAGATAGCTTTCTTCACACCTTGTTGAGCTGCTTATTTAAGCTTAATCAACAGATCTATGAAAACCTTTCTATACTTACATAGCTATGACTGGACTTTCTGGATTTATATGACTAGTTAATATTAAATTAACATGTATTTCTTTGAAAATATGACAGATGAAACACAATAGCCACTTTAATGTGAGGTATAGGAAAATAAAAACATGAAACTAAAACTAAGTATTGAAGCTTTTTACTGCATGGGCATCGATGATTTTTGATCTTAAGATTTGTGGATTGTCTCAAAGTTCAATTCTAGGTTCCTTTTTGTTTTGGTGTACGAGTATATATTTGCATTCTAGATGACACTTCTTTATTACTAATGTAATACATAATTTATCGTTATGATAGTATTTTTCAAGATTTGGCGTTACAATATAAATAACGCTATATCTTGATATAAAATCACAAGAGGCCTTGAAGGTAAAACATTATAACAATAAATATTTGTTCAAGTACCGTATGATCAGAACAGGTAAATAAATAAGTTCTAATTCTATTCTAACGTGGTATCGAAGGTTGAATCATTATTTTCCTGCCAATGCAATCCTGGGCAAGGCTTGTTTTGGTTTATAGCAATTCATAATATGGAACTATCAAACTATACCTACACAATATTTACATGCAAGTTTTGAGGTACTTACTTGCATTCAAATATTGTGCATGCAAACATTAAACAGATAACGTTAAAGTGACGTCACAAAATTTGTGACTCCCTCTGCCCCTTGTCACAACATGACACATTTTCTTGGATGGCCCCTAAGAAGATTAATGATATTCTGTGATAGTGGTACCTATTTTCCTTTTAAAGAATCAAATAAGCAGTCTTTGCGAGAAGATTGTCTAAGGTTCACAGCTGAAATTTGTCCACAATTCCCAAGTTATTTCATAAGCCTCGTAAAATTCTTACTATATTGTACATCTACCACTTACCTACTAGTATCTCAAGCGGTTGGTAAAAAAGTTGCGCGGATAATTAAAGTAGAAGGTATCTGAGTTTTGGGGACAAAACTATAGTTTACAATTTTATACATAGATCACATTTTTACTTCCTAACAAAACACTGTCAAGTTCACTTCAACTTTGTTGTTGTCGAATAGTATGAATTTTTAGGCCTCAGACCCCAACCTCCTCAGACGACCAAAATTCATGTTCTTTTATGCGGTCGGTCAGCTCCTGTGTTAGGCACGTGGCATAGAACAATGTCCTTTAAAAAGCAACTGTATCGTGATATCGTTAAAATCTATGTAATAATATGAGCGCTCGCCTATACTGAGGTGGCCGATCGGCCTACATTACCAAAACACGTTACATGTACATAGATTTGAACGTTAATACTATCATGATATTCATGATACAGTTGCTTTTTAAACGACATTGTTGCTTTGCCACGTGCCTAACACGGAAGTTGACCGCTAGCATAAAAGAAACAATGGCTTTTGTTTAACAGATTAGGGCTGAAAATCATTTCAGAAAATTCATACTATAGAAGTATACAAATCAGCTTCATGCAGCCAAGTTTTCAATCAGTCCGTAGTGGACCATAATATCTTGGCCACTTTAATTATAGCAATATTTATGGAACCCCCAACCCTCGCCCGCAACAGACCGGCATTATTAACGGCCCAGGAATTTACAAACATTGCCGCAGCCATATTTGTGTAATGTATCGGAATAATCAATTATCAGACATGGCTACGTGCGCCGTTGTTGGGCCTGCAGTTTGCACGGCGCTTGCATTTGCCTGATATACTTAACGATAGAATAGAAGTAGAGTGACGTTCAATAGAAATTCCAAATAATGTTAACAAATATTTGTTGAATTTGAAAAACTGTTTATAAAGCGTTTCACAGCTAAGCGTTATTTTATTGCCCAATGGTTAACGCGAAAACAAATGATTACACTGTGTCTCAAATTTTGCATTAACTTCTTGTTATTGTGAATTGCAATTTTTCCATTGCACTCACATGCCTCATGATTCCACCTATACTACTTACTTGAATTGAACGTTCGCAGTTAACAGTTTTCCCTTAGGTATGTAATTATGACATTTATAACTTGTAACTAAATTCATTAAATTTGGTCCGGGCAATAAAAAATCGTATTGTTTCGACTTTTTATACAGAATTACTTATATCTATTATGATTTACTATACATACATGAAGGTCAAAATTGCGCGGTAAACATTTGCAAAAATATCCTTAATTAAATTAAACATTACCCAAATAGTTAAGAAAGGTATTCCGTCAAATGTGAATAAATGGATTTTGTACCCGGCTGCATGACATCAAAGACCAACGAATCGCAATGTTGTAATTGTCAAGTTTGGACCACCCCGGTGGGACCGAGCCCCAATCCGAGATTGTACAAGTACGTATAAACTATTCCCTGAGCTGCGCTCGATTTATTCTCTAAGGCCCGAGCTGGGTGCATCTACTGACTACATTGATTTATTTTAGTAAATTAGACCCACTTCCCATTATAGGTATAGAGCAAGTAGGTAGGGAGCTGAAACATCACATATATATGTAAGTTGGATGACAATGCTAATTATGTAATTATGGTACCATCGAGCTGATCTGATGATGGACACAGAAGGTAGGCATACGAATTCTGTGATAAAACAACGCATCCCAATTGTGTTTGGGTTTGTTACAATTGTCTCGATGAGTATTAATTGCCTATTGAAATAAAAGTAGTCAGCGATAAAAGCTTGTATCAAAAATTAAATTTTTGACAATAAAATATATTATTACGAGTAGGTATTAAGCAGAATACTAATAATTTTGTGTTAAGCAGACACAACTAACGAAAAAAATTCATCGAAAATTACCAAGAAAAAAATAGTTATGGGAAAAAAATAAAATTCGCATTGTTTTTCTATTAGACCAAAATATGGTTGTTTTCAACTTCAATTCCAATATCTCTCTTCAATTTGTAAACATATTCTGGAAAATAAACGATTCTTTGTACCACACCACACTCATGGCAATGTTGCAAAAATTGTTAACGTTTTAGACCACCCCAGTGGGCTTACGAATACGAACACGAAACCGAGATCGTATGAACTATTCCCGGAGTTGCGTTCCAATTTACGTCTAACAACCTACACCTGTAGGGCTAAGGTGTTCGGCTATTTATTATTTGTCACCATGCCTGTCACGTTCTAACAAGTATATAAGCGCGAAAGTGACGGGCATAGTGACAGGTGATAAAAATGGAACCAAGCTGCCACCGCTGAAGCCTTACTGCGAAAATCGAAAATGGAAATTTCTTCAGCTTCTATCGCTAGAATATGCATACACGCTAGAGAGGCAGATAACGAAATTACATTTTTGTTTTTCGCGGCAGGTCCTCTGGTGCTTCTACCACACCAATTTTTGTCATTATAATTTTAATCCGGTAAATAAATTATGAAGATCAAGGCCAGTTAGAAAATACATATGTACTTAGTATTTTTAATTTAAGCATTCTGTATAGCTAACCAAGAAACTATGATTTGCTGTTGTCCTGCTTTAACAAGCCAAAGTAATACTTAGTTTTAAGAATATATATATAAAACAGCGTTAAATCTAATCAATTCAAGTAGTCAATAACTGGTATAAAATAATTATGAAGATATTCCCAAAGGAAACAACGCAACACAAATCAATACGTTCTGCCATTTACTAACTAATTAAATTTCGTATTAAACTTCTAAATCGATTGGATGAAAAATATGAAACCCATAACTTTAAAAGCCTCCGTATTTAAATCTTACGCGACATAAAATAAACCTTGACTCGGTAAAAATAAAGTTCTAAGTTAATAATGGACTAAAAGTAAAGGTTCTGAGAACAAATGTATCCATATCAACCTCTCGATTTGTGCATTATAATATAGGCGTCCTAGGATATAATTAAAGATTTTATGTCCACTCTTTATTGTTTATTTTATCGCCTTAAATATGAGTATATTTTATTAAATTTTAGTGCGTATTATGTTACTAGCCAGAGAGTTTACTCAGAGAAGCTATACTATATACTATAAGTTTTATATCTACTAGTAATTTTATGTCGTATCATAGCTGGGTGCCACTTCAACTAACCAAGCAAGAGGAATATATATTATGACAGAAATTACGACTATCCTAAACAAAAACTTATTGAGATTGGATATTATTAAGAGCCTATGCTATGTTCCTTTATTACAATCAGATTAATATTAACACCTAGATTTATTAATAGCACAACATAATATTACAGTATCCATTACATATGCGTCAATTTACAAGAACCCATACTTATGTTAGTTATGTTATGTTAAATAAAATGACGTCTGTGGTATAATTTTTTTGTTTCATCTAAGAATACTCCGAAGTAATTTAATATTATTATAACTTCTGCTGAAAACTGGCTTTCATTGATACCACACAAATACACAAGCATTTGAGTCAAAAACCAAACCCGGCGAAGGCTGACATGCGGTCTCCTTTTGGTATAATGCCTTTAATAAACATGAGCCTGTTGAAATTTTTCGTAAATTGCTCACCCAAGTCAAAGATGAAGTCATTTTCGGCATGCTTTTAAAATTGTCGTCGATAAAAAATATTAATCATGTGCCGAGAAATAATAATGGTAAAATAAATCGGCCAGGGACGTTGAACGTGAAATAATACGTATTATAATGTACATAAATTAAAGATTATTGTTAAAACTTGTATTACAAAATGTAGGTGAGGACTGACTTGTTAACGGGCTTTTCTCGGCACGCCATCTTAATTTTAAGAATTAAAGGTGTCACTGTCACTACATATAATTATGTCGACATAGGTGTACAATCAGCAATACTATCCGCTTAGCACCTTTGCATACAAACTTCTCTGCAGGCTCTGCAGCTGACTGTACCTAGTGTACCTCAATTGTGGAAAATATCCAATGAGTTGGAAAAGGTCTCAGGTAAATATTCATAAAAAAATAAAAGAAGTTTACATTTTGTAAATGAGAAATGTCTTATCTAAGTACACCAACATTAGCTACGGGAAACATTCCGTTGGCACATTATTTGTCAACACCGTATTGGTTTAAGACGATCAGACGAAGTTCTATGTCCAAGCCTTAATAGCGATAAAACGTAATTAGTCTTTCTTGGGCTAGGAGCCTGGGTCGATGGGACACCCAACCCGGTCGGCAGGAATTGTTTCATACATATAGATTTTTCTGTTCGAAGCATTCTACTTAATCTGACTCAGTGTCGATAATACGGTGCATCTTAAAGTAAAATTATCAACGTTACTTCTTTCGAGTTTCAAGTAATTTGTTTCATCTATTCCTGATACGCTTAGTGGCAAAATAATTAAAAATGCACTTCAATGTAAGTGACCGACCGAAAAGGAATGAAACTTCGCCGAAACCTGTGAATTGGTGAAGCAACAAGTAAATCGATTCCGCTAATTTCCGAGAACAGTAAGCATTTGTTTCGACATTCTTCGTAAATTACAACAGAGCAAACAAAACATCTTCGTGTGCGATACATTGCACACGTCATTAATTCTTACTTAAGGCGTATAGTGTCGTGAAACTTTGAGTTACCAGCAGATGTAAAAAGATGAACTATACAATAAGTACCTACATATGTGCAGGTTGCAGAAATTTCCAAAAACTTGGAAAAGTTTTCGGATGTTTCAGGAATTTTCCACATAAAATAAAGGAAGCTTTCATTTTGGAAATGAAAAATTTCGATACCCATACAAAAATATTTGAAGGTTCTAAAGTTTTTCCTTGTGGATATTTCGCTTTACAAAAGTTGCTTGTATAAAATGTATGACAGTTCTCTATGGGATAACAACCGCCGCCAAATTATACGTTGATCAGTTCGTTGAAAGTCTTTGTACCTTCTGAACTCTTAAATATGAATTTTCACTGGTATGCACTAATAGCACAAGTTTACTTAGTATACGCCTCACTTTAACAGCATGAGCTAAGAAATTAGATACCTACACGTGGCCTAAAAAATGCAAGCGAAAGTCAAATTGTACATTAACGGATTGATATGTAAAATAAGAACATTATAATACCCGAAAACGAGTTGTGCTTAAACCGCGAAGCCTTGAAATTGATCCAACCGCATCATAGGTGTGCATGTCAACATTGTCAACCCACATTTGTTGATAGGTATTATTTTTCGTCAAGATTGGCTGTGTATTCTCATTACATACAGAGGCGAAGTTCCGGCAAATCTACAGATGTGCGAGTTGCGGAAAGTTAGGAGAGGCCGTGGAGAGGTGCGACGCGCCCATAACCATCCCAGGCCCGTCCGCGCGCCTAGGTGGTATAACAAATGTATATATGCATATCATAATTATATGCGGAACGCATTTCCCCTATTAAAAAAAAAAGTCGTGGAGAGGAAAGGCCGTGCTCCTTGAACGCGGTTGGCAAAGGCTTTTGTGTCTCACTCAACTAAATTGGTCCTAAAATAACATAAAGACTACTAGAAACAATAACTTGTTTGTATCAAAACTGGACCCTAATAGTCTCTGCTGCCTACTATTCGTTGCACGATTCCTTAAGTAAAAAGTATGTAGTTTATACATTCATACTCGGACTCAAACTCAACAAAAATATGCATGTGATATACCTAATATACCTATGAATGAATGAATGAATGAATGAAATTTAATCCAGAAAATTATTTCCATATACATTATGAATTAAACTATGAATTAGACTATGAATACTATTTAATTATTAAGTAAATTATTCTTAATAAAATTTTATTGTAATTTTGATATAACGTGTAAAATTATTATTTTATAAATAAATACATTAAAATGAAATTGGATTACTTTTAAAAATAGAATTAAGTACTGAAAATCAGATAGCATTCAACTCTTTGAGCCGCCTCCGCTCGGTGAGTAGTTGGAATGACTATTTTTTTTTATAAATTAGCACAAGAACCTTATTACGATTCAATAAAGTCCATATTCATTTGTTAATAAAAAGTGGAGTGGTCAGTAGAGTATTAAGTCCAAATGCGACATGTTGATAATTAGATGTTTGCAAGTACTGACGTGGTGGTAATAGATTTTCTTAAGTACGCTCTAAAGCAATAAAAACGGGGTATTTTATTGAAAACTAAATACTAAATGATGTAAATTCATGGCTTTCAAGTGTATCCCACTATTAGCATTTGCTTGACCGAGTACCAAGTAGTAAGACCAAAAATGGACTTGTTAGCAAACATTACTTGGCCATAAAAAATCAATTAGATATGTAAGACTAGTTTTAGTCTGCGTGTTTGCATCATAGAATTAGTCATACCACATTTTAAGTAGGTACTAGTTCTGAGACCAATATGGCCAGAGATATAAATAATTAAGTATAAAGCTAAAAGAAGCTAAGTCTCATAGAGCG
This sequence comes from Cydia pomonella, assembly GCF_033807575.1. Taxonomy (NCBI): domain Eukaryota; kingdom Metazoa; phylum Arthropoda; class Insecta; order Lepidoptera; family Tortricidae; genus Cydia; species Cydia pomonella. The sequence continues at coordinate 4,463,873 of NC_084711.1, read as the reverse complement.
CTAACCAATAAGTTTCTAACATTGTCATTTATCACCGTTTACCGCGATAGTTACTCATGAAATGAAATACAATTTTGTATAACTAGCTAGATATTGCATGTTGTGATTTTGACGGAGGTGAATACATTTTTCACCACCTCCGCTCGTTAAGGCTCTCTTCATTCTTTAAAAGCTGATGAAAAAGTTGCATTTTATCTAATAAAGTGGCAAAGTAAACTGATGTAAAATTTGATTTGTTTTGTCATGTAGGCTGGTAGAATTGACTTCTAGGTGATGATTGAGAATGGTAAATAAATATTTGATAGGGTTCGTTTGGAATTGATTAATAATATTTATTTTATTTTTTCTCAAAGGTTAGCTGGAAGAGATCCCTTTTAGGGATAAGTTCGCCTTTGTACGTAACATATTTTTTTTGTTTTGTCTGTTTTATGTTAACCTGTTTATGTGCAATAAAGTGACATACATACATACATTTTAGAGTTAGTACTTTCACGTTGGTGTGTCATCATCATCACACAAATTTTGTGATTCACTCAGTAGCAAATTTTGGACGCCGGTGCAATCCGGAGGTCGCGGGTTCAAACCGCGGCTCGTACCAATGACTTTTTCGGAACTTATGTACGAAATATAATTTGATATTTACCAGTCGCTTTTCGGGTGAAGGAAAGCATCGTGAGGAAACCGGACTAATCGCAATAAGGCCTGGTTTACCCTCTGGGTTGGAAGGTCTGATGGCAGTAGCTTTTGTAAAAACCGGCCAAGTGCGAGTCGGACTCGCACAGGAAGGATTCAGTACCATTATCTATAAAAACGGTCACCCATCCAAGTACTGAACCCGCACGACGTTGCTTAATTTCGGTGATTGGATGAAAACCTCGAGATTGGAAAGACATATTTATTTTATTCTGTTTTTAGTATTTGTTGTTATAGCGGCAACAGAAATACATAATCTGTAGAAATTTCAACTGGCTAACTATCGCGGTTCATGAGATACAGCCTGGTGACAGACGGACGGACGGACGGACAGCGAAGTCTCAGTAATAGGGTCCTGTTTGACCCTTTGGGTACGGAACCCTAAAAACTATTGCCTACGCCAATTCTAGGGATTAGTTGCCAAGCGGACCCCAGGTTGCCATGAGCCGTGAGGCCGTGACAAAATGCCGAGACAACGCGAGGAAGATGATCCGGTAGCAAATTTTGTTCAACCCTCGTGACTAAACCCTCGCAACACTCAAAATTCCACTTTCCAAACCACTCGCTACGCTCGTGGTTAAATTTTGGAATGACACTATCTATACAAGGCAAAAGCGTATCAGAAATTACGCAAAACTGAACTCTTTCACTTTGTAACAAAGTTTCAAAATATATTCTAATAATAAGAAATCTATGGGTTTTTATATCTACGAGTAAATATATACCTTACTTGTGAGAAAAGGCCATGGCCTTATGGTGGGAACACACTACACAAATAGGATAGTACCTACTGATAGTAGCAACTTTCCAAAAATCCCCAAAACTGTGTCCGTCTTACCTGAAAATAATAACACAATCATTAAATAAAATACAACGTGAAAATTTGATATACGAAACAAAATTTACAATTTAATACGCACTTTTATTAAATAACCGTAATTTATAATCATCAAAGTTTATAATAATAAGGCGATACCAATTGCCCACATTTCTTATCTTGAATAAATAAGAATTCATTTCATTTCTCCAATCAATTTGTTCAAACAAACATAATGGGTCATTTGGCGATTACCCCGCAGATATAAATATATTAAATATCAATTTCATTATTTCTATAGTCAAAACAAATACTAAGTTCTGGCCGTACGAATATATTCGTTATTAACGCGAAATGAGCGAGAAAAGCTATCAGAACAAACCGACGTAAGACCTCCATATCGGTGACATTTATGCTTTACCTACTGGAGACTGGAGAGGTCACTTAGAGCGTTTCGATATCGGATGAGCCGTGGATAAACAGCCATTAAAGAGTGCCCTATGGCCTAAAGTTATTTATTTTTGTATGGGCGACAATAATTATTCATAAAATTGATCAATAAATATAAAAAGGCACTTATTAAATTTTCCTTTTTAGGGTTCCGTAGCCAAATGGCATAAAACGGAACCCTTATAGTTTCGCCATGTCCGTCTGTCTGTCTGTCTGTCTGTCTGTCTGTCTGTCTGTCTGTCTGTCTGTCTGTCTGTCCGAGGCTTTGCTCCGTGGTCGTTAGTGCTAGAAAGCTGAAATTAGGCATGGATATATAAATCAATAAAGCCGACAAAGTCGTACAATAAAATCTAAAAATTTAATTTTTTTTAGGGTACCTCCCTTACACGTAAAGTGGGGGTGAATTTTTTTTTTCGCTTCAACCCTAGAGTGTGGGGTATCGTTGGAAAGGTCTTTCAAAACTAATAGGGGTTTTCAAGAAACATTTTTTGATAAAGTGAATATATTCGGAGTAAATCGCTCCGAAAGAAAAAAAAAATGTGTCCCCCCCCCCTCTAACTTTTGAACCATAGGTCCAAAAAATATGAAAAAAATCGTGGAAGTAGAGCTTAAGAAAGACATTAAATGAAAACTATAGCGGACATGATCACTTTAGCTGTTTTTGAGTTATAGCAAAAAGTTTTCCCTTCATAGTAAAAAGACTTACTTTAATTAGGTACTGATTATGCAAATTTGCCTATTTGTTTAACTCGGGTGAAAGGTACCGTGTCATCCCTTGGTTAACAATTTACTATACTTTAAGCTCCAGTTTAGCTTATTGTGACGGAAGAGTAACTACGGAACCCTACACTGAGCGTGGCCCGACATGCTCTTGGCCGGTTATTTATGGTCATATCGGACAATGTGAAACCGCTTTCAGGCGTTGGTATCCGGTTGTTACCATATAGGTAAAACGTAGGTAAAGCCCCTCTTCCATGTGGGTGTGTACATTTACAAAAACACATATAATAAATTAATTGACATTGATAACAATGATTGCTCTTCATGACATTTAAATTATAAGTGGACAAGATTAATGAAAGCTCTTAGCTAAGTAATTTATGTATCCGCAAACTTTAGGCTACTAAATTACGTAAGCTGGCCATACACAATTGGGTTTGCCTGCACAGTTGAACTGCACAGTCGAAGCTAGTTGGAAACTTGACAGTCGAATGTGACATACGCTACGTTTTACCTGTGCAGTTGGCAAAACTGCGCAGGCGTATCCTAATGTCAGGCAAAAACCAGCGTGCTAGATATAAATCTGATCTGAGGGCCTAGCCACGATGCTAATAGTACATTGACTAAGGCCAAACGAATAAATGTACCGGGATCACTATTTCCATACATTATTTATGTTTTGATTGTCGTTTTCTATCAACATTTGGCAGCTTGGCAAATGTGGGCCTACCCCCACACTTAATACTGCTTATGAAGCCAGAGATCGAAATAAGCGAAGTAGCTATATCCACAAGTGGACTTAAAAATGTTTTGTGAATACCTAGATATTAGACGTTGTCAATGACTTGTTATCGTTACGTTGGTTTCATGAGTCGTAAAATGAAAATGTTTCTAATTACTTATAACGTTTACAGCAAGGTGATCTTGATACTTAAGCAGAGATTGTAATAAAATGACTCTGTAATTGATTTATTACAAGAATCAAATAGAATCTCGCAGATCTCTAAAATCGACCATAAGCTATTTATTACTTAACACTCCGTATAATAATTCAGCCTGCATTATCCCACATGACTCAAAAGCAAGACACGGATTGTCAAGAAAGACATTGAGCCATTAAAATTGGTTCTGTTTCAGTGGACTGGCTAATAAATAGGCTAACTTTATTACGTCGATAGTTCGATACCAATGTTGGATTGCTTTTAGTGGATTGTTTATAACACTAGGTCTAGGAAGGTTTGGTTATTAACCCTATGGAAACCCTGTATTAACTAAGGTCTGTTTTTTTATTCCGTAGACTAAAATGACGTTTGATATGTAAGACATGCTATTTCTTACTACCATATGAAATGTCATTTTAGTCTACGGAATAAAAAAACAGAATATAAGTACATCTCGACGTCCTCACGTTGTTCCGGCCTTTTACCGCGGCTCGTGGGAGCCTGAATGGTTTACTGCTACGGTTGGAAAAGAAGACCTCTATCTTTCAGATCAAACGAGAAAACCAAAGGGTTTCAGTTACCTCCTAACAAGTCACGGCCGTTGTAATTATTTACAACATGAGTGGGGTTGGAAGGACTCTCCGCTCTGCGAGTGCAGCGAAGAAGAACAAACCATTGAGCTCATATTTCGGCGCTGCCATCTTCACTTCTATCCTGGCCCAGCTGAGGATCTAGATGCCTTGACACCCGACGTAGTTACCTGGCTTAACAACCTCAAAGCTGTACTCTGATTTCCTCAACATGATGATTAAATAAATAGGGGTCTAATCCAAACCATTGGCGTATGTAGATGACAGAATCTGAAAAAGAAACTTAAAACTAATACTTACCTATACTTATATCTATATATACCTTTTTTACTTACCTATTTTGTATGATGATGTACTTCTTATATAAATAAATCTATACTTACGCATTGAATAGTGAGCACGAGCGACATGCAACGTTATATATACATACATAGATGCATACGTACCTGTATCGAAGCCAAATCAGTTGCTAACTGACCACTGTCACACACAGACGCTGTCCCTCGCGGCCGCTATAACTATTTCATTTTCGTATACCTACTTGTTTTTCTCCTGCTACTCTTCTTCCCTGCACCCTTTTCACCATCTATAGTCTACAGCGTATGCATTCGTTTTTACGAAAGCGACAGCCATCTGACCTTCCAACACAGAGGGCAAACTATGCATTATTAGTCCGGTTTCCTAACGATGTTTTCCTTCGCCAAAAAGCGACCGGTAATATCGTACATAAGTTCCGAAAAACTTATTGGGACTAGCCGGGTTTTGATTTTTTGAACCCGCAACCTGCGGATTGAAAGTCGCACGTACAACAGTGAAAAAGTGAAAGAAAACCTACTGGCCACCAATCACACGACCTTGTGGTTATTGTATGGCCGTGTCACGGTGCCGGGTCGTAGGCGCATCGGAAAAGCGAGAGCGCATACTTTAACTTTGGCGTGTGAATGGACCATTAGTTACTGTTGTCATTACACCCGCTATAATAACTACTAACCCTTCAGGTCAGTGATCCCCTGCCCTGGTATAAAAATGGATGCTAACTTTCAATTTTGTGGGTTTAAAAGACAAAAAAGTCAAGTCCACCACTATGCACGCCCCTTTGGTTGAAAACTTCTACTTTAAGTATAGGTAACATTCTTGAAAATTTAAGTTTGAAGCTGAATGGTGTCGGGTCGCAGGCGCTTCGGAAAAGCGAGAGCGCATACTTTAACATTGGCATGTGAAGGGACCATCAGTTACTGTTATTAGACCCACTTTTCTGCGCCTGGTGGTGTAAAAAGAGGGTCCCCACTTTCAATTTTGCGGATAGAAAAGACTAAAAAAAATCAAGTCCACCACATTGCGCGCCACATTCGTTGAGAACTTCGATTTCAGGTACCTATCTATAGGTACATTCTTGAAGATAACAGTTTTGAATGATTCACGGTTAGTTTCACTAGACTTAAATCGACCGGGATATAAACCGTGATTACCTTTTATATTGTTTTTATTGATCGGTCAATCGGTTTATATCCCGGTCGATTTAACTCTAGTGATTCTTGAAATTTTCAATTTATATGGAAATAAATCCAGAAAAACACCTTCTGGCTTAAAAGCAACTGCCTACCAGAGCAGTACCTATAGTCACTTTAATTATGGTGACCTAATGCCACTTACTGTTTTCATAATACATAACATAACATAACATAGGTTAGGTTTAAGTACTAACTAAAGAACGCAAAATTTAATAGGACCCCAAATTATGGGTTAAAAGCAAAGAATTACTATGAACTAGTTCTTAAATCAGTGGAATACGGACAACACGGCCGCCATTAAAATCAAAACACCTTCTTAAACCCATCAAACTCCAGCTGTGAACCACAGAGCATTTAAAATGATGAATTATTACAATTTGATGAACGAGAAGTCATCGAACTCTCAAAATGGAGGCACAATAGACACTATCAGATCTAGTCAGAATCGTATCAAACTCTTACTTTCTAAAGCTCGCATCACGAACCATAAAATCGTTGGAAGATTATTCTTAGGCTATAAAGCTAAGGTTTAAATTTGATTGGCAAGGTTAAGGGATAATAAAAGGTTGTGAAGAGTAAACATTTGTATTGGCTTTCTACGCAAGTGGGCAATTCACGGCGTTCGATAAATGGAGGTATTGTGCTGGTATCGCTTTGAGATTGCATCGGAAGGATGTGCGGCGACTGATAATATATACGAATAGTTTATGGTCTGGTGCCACTATTATCCATGATATAATACTATTTTATCCTACTTTATATATTAATAAAATCAGATACATAATTAAATATAGCCTGAAACGAATATATGGCTACCGCCAGATCAATATAGTGATAGTGAGTAAGCAGTTATTATATTACATAATCAATAATCATCTTTATTCATTTAGCAACACATTAAAAACAGGTTCAACTTTTTTTTAACTTGAACTTGCAATGTCTTTGTTCGCTTGTTCCTTAAACTACTTGTCCTTGAGATATTCATTGAGATAAATTTAGCATCAGTACCTATCTGCAGAAGTACAGAACTTCGGTGACAATGTAATGTTATGGTAATGGTACCAATGGTCTGATAGTATAGACCCAAGGAAAGGAACTCTGCGACAAAGCAACACTTCTACGTTTCAAAGTTACAATCTTTACTGCAAACTGATAATATCCCGATAAACTGAATATTATTTACAAGAATTGCTCCTTTCATGTTTCTAAGTTATCTTGTTATATGGTAATAAGCAAATTTAATTATAACCGTATCGCAAGAGTAAATTGTAACTCAGACTCGAATTGCAAAGCGATATTCGACCCCGCAAGTAACCGTAGGTACGTATAGTGTTCAGTGTTGGAACCAAACCTTCATTTCTCAAAAAGTAGAAAGTTGACTTTACGCAATCGTGTAAAAAATAACCATCGTTTATTTTTGGTAATGGACTCTTTTAAACTTTACTTGAAGCTAAAGACGGAATTAAAGTTATTTATGTCGTTTTTTCGCATTTTAATGGAACTAATTTCCGACCTCCAAGTTGATTTCTTTATCAAGAAAAGACAGTATAAATTAAATATTTACTGAATAAATTCAGTAGTTTTATATCTAAATAATGCATTCTCTGAAAGCTTTATAAAAGCAGTTACAATGTCATTAATATAATAAATGTGTGGCAGATACTTTTTTGCTCGATTTCATCCGCTACTATTGATGCTGAATGTATATGTATGTATACAACTACACAATATATGTAGTGAAAAATTTGTCAATAGTATAGTTCGTGTCATCAGCGATGACGCGCAGATTTGTCAAATCTAACCTTTAATAACATGACAATACGAGTCAAGGCACGCGTCTTCATGAATGACACGATCTGTAACTTTTAAATACTGAGAATTGCGACTGCGACCCTAAACAAACAGTGCGCCAAATTGTTTCGAATGCCCCATAACCAAGTATGACAGGTCACCCACGGATTTCAAAGACCTCACTACTTATGGAATGCTAAATTTATTTTATTAATTGCATGTAAGTATAAAAAATACAGCGTAAACTAGCCACACAATAAATAAATAATACCAACCAATAAACGATAAAGCAATTCAAAAAGTTCAATCCAATTACATGGTCATAAACCCTCATGAGATCGCATCTCGCACCGTCAGAAGCTCCAGCACCGTTACCTCGTGATGTACCCTGATAGAGCTTTTAACGTTGACACGGGGAATAATGACAGATCAGATAACATCGAACAAGACTGACCCAATTCTGGATCTGATCGTGAGCTAGAATCGAGGATCGTAAAAAAAACTGTGGTCAACAAAAAACGACTAGGTACTTATTGAGATTACACGATTGAGACTGAGACAATATGTAACCTTCTCAATCAAATGGTAACCACATTTTCGCTTGCCATAAGGACGATCTGACAGGTTTTTCGTAATATACAAGCAAATTTCGTCTTTATGGTAAACGTAAAAGCGATCCTGACTGAAACTTTAGTCATCTTTTATGCATTTTTTTTTTTCGAGAATGATTTTCTATACAGCAAAAGCACAACTGAGGTTTGAATCCACAATGTTTGACCACCACTCACATTTTAAGAAAGTTTAAATGATGTCTCGTCTTCAGAAAATCATCCCATTCTTTGTTCCAGTTATAAATAAGACAACACACAACGAGTGAATTTATGCATACCTATATTTTATAGATTTCCGCCATAAAGGCTGTTAATGGCAGGCAAGTACCTAGCTAGAAACTATGACACCCTTTTATTTATTGAGAAAGAGCAGTAGGTATTTACGTTATCAGTATCACTTTATTATACGGGTATACGCATAAAGATACAAGGTTAAACCTATATGCATAATAGATTTTTTGCATTTTGATTGCCGTCTAATCGCCAACCTCTCGTCTCCTGTCTCTTTAGAGTATGCAGATACCTAGTAATGCCTAATATGTATTCCTAGCCACGTATTGCTCACATACTACCAACTGCAAACGTTATCTCGGTCATATAAAGGTAACGCGAGACGAACGATAATGCCAGTGCATCGCACCCACACACGTGTATGTTTAATTCGTACAATATGTACTGCACTAGCGCTCATGTTTCTGTTTGCACCACGAAATAGGAAACCATTTTAAATACATTATTATTCGTGATTGAAATATTATAATTTATTGATGATATGACAAACGGCAAAGAGCAGTAACGGATGAAAAAGACATGCCGCGCTTCAAAATTAAGAAATACAAAATATTAGTGATAAATATACAATAACATTGAGAATGCGGCGTTATGGTAACGACTCAGCATGGTGCCTCCTCGATGCTGATCTTCTATGTGAATTGAATTTGTTACGCGAATACGAGACACTGCTAATGATGCCTTAGTACCATCAGTCATTACCATCGGAGATACGGTCAATTAACCATTGGTAAACCTTATTCGTCAATACATATCCATCCGCTTATTTGACGAGTAGTAGGTGAAAGGGTGGATACTACCTAAAGTCCTAAACCGTCCAAGCAATTGGTAAAAAAAATAAGTTTACCTGGTGCCCAGCTTGACGCAAGTCAGTTACAACCGCTTCCAATCACAGAGTTCATTAATTTAATTACAATATTTAAGGTCGTAGACGTTGGCATATGTAAACAATCCGATATCACGGTAAAAAATATGCTGTTGATGGTAAACTTTTCCAACAACTGCATTCCAACAACTGCATTCGCAAAATTGTGTAAACAAATATTAAATCCGGAGTTAGTTTGACAATTGTGACATAAACATGTTGGTTTTCTTCTAGTGACAATGAGACGTTTTTAAAAAGAGGTTGAACCCACTTATAATTATTCATTTTATTTTGGGTAAGTATGTATTATTTAAAATGGTATGAACTGTTGTACTAATTTAGCTACTAATTTCTAGTTTGTGTTGTATCTACTAATTGTATGGGTTCTGGGGTTGTTTACACTTCTAATAAATTTAACATGCAGTTTTTAGAGGCAGTTATAGTGCTCAAATTTACTCTTATTTTTTCTATAATATTTGTGGTCCTATAAAATGTAATACTATTACAAAAACATAAATATCTAGTCGGTAATCAAGTAACCATTACTAAGCACTATTCCAAGGTGCAGTTTCTTTAAGGCTACCGTGTTGAGGTTGTAAACAGATCATTATTCAACAACACGCAACGACGCCAGTAGGGCAGCAATCATACAAATATTTCTAATTTACATTCCACCGACGGCGTTTAGTACAGTAATAACCGTTTGCAAACGACTCGGGTTAAAGTGTTGAAGCTTTGTTATAAATAAAAGATACTAGATAGATAATAGATGATTATTTTCTTCTATTAAGGATAGTCTAAAGACCGACAGAAGGAGAGTAGGCCTTCAATTACAGGACCTTAAAAGTAGTTTTATTTATTTTAAATAATTATTTTTAATTGACATTCTTATTATTATTATTTGAATGTAAATCTATAAGTGCTTAAGTTAAACTTTACACAACGGTTTGTAACAAGTTACCTACTTCTGAAAGATTAAAATTTGGAAACCAATGTTGTCCTCGTAATACTCCATGGCTTGAGTAAAATTAAGCAGTCTCAAAGTAATACGCTGGATCTTATCATAAAAAAAAACAAGTGTAGCCTCTTGCGCCTCTTGGAATGCTGCTCCAATCACAGATCAAACTTAAAGTGGTTAGCCTGTACTGATCAGTTAGCTTTTTAAATTCCGCTCATATCACACCTGCCTTCCTTAAAGTCTGATGAAATTCTTGGAAAGCAACCACCGACCAGTTCATACAAAGTTATTAAACGCTGCAACACAAGGCATATTGCTTATAACTACAACTGGATTTATAATGCTAATTAAAGAGTTTACGCATTTGTCATGCGCATATATCTATCGAGTGTAAAAGGATTTCAAATGACTCCATAAGTCACTGCCATTCTGCACTTAATGGAATAGTATTAAGATTGAAATTGCAATAATTTCTAAACGCTGGATATGCGGTTGAATTTTTTAAATATATGCGTTGTGACAAATGCACTGATAGTTCCGGCCATGAGTTGTCGTTATTCCGAAGCCACCGATAGTGCATGTTCGATTAATGTTTTTACGAAGATAGCGTTGGAATCTATACGCGACTATGCTCCACAGAAGTATGGGCTTTAGTAGTAAAGGATTTAAGTTCTTCTGTATGCAAATTAGCTAAAACTGTAGCCCGGCTACATATTTTTTAGTGCCTAAGCATCTGCGTTAGGGAATTTTAGTATTTATAGTATAAATAAATAGTGTATGAAGCAGATTTTGAATCAAACTTTAACCGTCCGATGTTATCCGACTCAGCCGAGGATACATTGGACATGTGATAAAAAAAAAAAAAGTGCCTATCAAAGAAAGATAATCAGAATCGTTACGCATGTTAATAAAATATTTGTCTGTTGTAAGGGTAGGTCAAAAACATGGTGAATGGATCTGAGTGATCATTGAAAACAAAGACAAAGCAAAGTTTCAGAGCCGTACTAAGGAACTACTAAAACACAAATAGTACTACATACTAGTCGACATTGTCGGAATGCGGCGCCCATCAGATGTCGAATGATATTAAAGTGGGTCGGCTGATGAAGGCAGCGATTGAAAAGGAAGGTAAATGAAGCTCATTCATGGTAAATAGCTTTCAAACACTATCATAGGGTTCATCTAAATCGCAATGGGGCATTGCGAATGATTTCGCGGGTTAAGCGAATGTTGAAGATTTTTTCCTCAATTAATTGCATTTGCATTTCGTAGGCTTACCTATTTAATTTGGTCCTAATTTGAATTTGTTAATGGCAAAAGGTTCGACGCAATTTTTATTACTGGAAGTCTGTGTTAAAATGTCCAACTTTAAAACACACGCACGCCTAATAAGGTAAGTAATAAACCTTAATGTCAACCGCAATACAGTAAACACTCATTAATAAACTACGTGTCGAATTAAGGAGAAATCAATAATTGTGGTGCCATCTTCAAGATAAACGGAGTTTAATGTAAAGGGTAATTACCAAAAAACATGACGATGTCTGGCACGTTTGTAATAATAACGGACGGGCCAGGGCGAGCCACGCCACAGTTAAAAGTTCGCAGTTTTTCGACTGGATTCACATGATACTTAAAAGTAGACTTTTTGCTTGTCGATATATATGTCGTGGCCAGATCTTAGAATTGATCATTTCACGATGTGGCAAATATTTCATGAAATAATCAGTTGGCCACATCATCAATAAGTCAAACCTAACCTAACAATATCATGAACTGATCAATTCTAAAATATGATTTCATGAAATTATCATAATCTATGATCTGGCCACGACATGTTGTATACTGTTTATTGCTTTGGGCTTCGCTCTACAAGTACTTACTTGTCTTGTGTCATGTAAACAAACGTGACGTTCCAACAATACGATTCATAGACAACCTAAACATCGTAATGTCAGAAGATCCGTTCGTTACTGGGATTATTGATGAAAATCTTATTAAAAATGATATTTTTCAGTTGTTATTTGGTTGATTTCAATACTATGCGAGTTTCTTTAAGTATACAATAACATTTAAGTAATGATCATTGTGTAATTCCAGAGAAAGGTGTGATAATGTCTTCGAGAAGTTTCCGTTTACATGACACTTTTAGTTGCCGTTAGCTAATCTAAAATTGACGTATTTATTTGAATGTGAATAAAGAGTTTTAGCTATTGTATTGTTTATTATCACGTCCATACCTACGTGTGTCAGTGGTTAGTGGTTCTATAGGAAACTATACGTACCAAACCTTATTTCTCTATGACCAAACCATGCTTGGTTATATCTGGAAATCAATAACCAAGGTACTGGATATAATGTCTCCACTGCACTCGCGAAGAAGCAGTCAAGGCTGAGACGCGCGTGAGTTGCGTACAATATGGAGCATTGTTAGATCTCACGCGATTTTTGCACAATATGAATTTTAACTTTAACGGTTAAAATGCCCGAAATAAATATGTTCACGAGGGTAGAGCTGGTTTAATTGTAATGTAAGCAAAAAAAAAGGGTCCCTTATAATTAGTTCCTCACAATTCGTGTGCAAATTATCATCGGTCATTTTGTTTGTAAAAATTACAAAACTATAATTATAATTTGGCTTAGTGTGTTCTACCTTGAATCCTATCCGTAATACTAGTAGGTACTGTTCCTTCCCAGTACTGGATATTAGTTTGGTAAGCATTAACATAGGTAAGTCATTGATCCGCAAAGATGTAGGTATCCGCGATAGTGCTTAAAATAATGCTACATATAAAATGAACTGAGATACGTTTACGTTGTTTTTATCAAAAGATGCTCTTAATTGATTCAAGCACAATCTCAGCTGACCTGGACATGGAACGATAGCAGATCTGACCCCTGCCATGAATATTGATCAGGCGCATTAATATGGCCGCGGCGACCTTAATTATATCTGTTTACTGTATGCACAGACATGCGCGGGCGACTGCTACTGACTTGGCATTATATATGGCGTAGGTGCTCGCGAGTCGGGTTCTTTACTGAACCAATAACTGCTGAGCTCAAAGTCAGTAATAATTTTAGGTAGTCAAAGAACACACGATACTGGTTTGACTATGTACTCGTACTACCCTGTACTCTGTAAGCTATTGCAATGATTACCCTATTTAGACTGATACAGCTTTACTTAAGTAGTTTGTATAATAAATTGCATTTTTAAAAGGTGGTAATGGTAAGTATACACATGAAAGAAATGTATTGACGTGGCTACAAGTACTTAACAAAAGTCTAATAAGCATCTTTAATTGTTTATGTTTTGTAGGCTTGCACAATTTATGGAACAAGCCACTGAACTCCTAAATCATCGTATGTAGGTAAGATCACAAATAAGTTAATTGCATTATTATTGATAGTGGATTTTATTGCACATTATGTTGATTATATTACTTGACTGACTGTTTGCAAGGGTTAAGCGTTTTAAGCCAACACTTACAAAATGTCATAAGGACTGAGGGCCTACCGCGAACACCGAAGTTCGCAAATTGTGGGCATCTATCTCCAATTATATTAGTTTTCACAAATGATGTTACTATACTCGGGCGCACCCACTTTGTCAGTAGAAAAAGGCGGCTTTAACAAATGTAGGCGAGAAGAGTTGACTTCCCGTAGAAAATTTGAATTCAACGCCTTTTTCTACTGACAACGTGGGTGTGTTTAAGTATATCTACCACAGCCAACCGACACTTGGACGATGCACTGTCAAATGTTTAAATAATTAGGTGTCCAAGCTGTGTTTAAATTAAACGTATGGTATGTAGCTGGCATGCCTCGTCTCGTTCCGAAGTAGCCTGAATAGACTGTCCTCATACCATGCATAGATGCATACTCATCAAAAGCGAAGAACTACTTAGGAGCATACCATCCGCAGCTAGTCATGCTTAATAAGGCCGTCTTAATTGCTACGTAAATCTGTATAAGCCTTAATTGCTAGTAATTTTCGCTGACACGAGGATACTCCAGTCAAGGAGGTATTTAATGCCTCACATTTAAAATATTTTATGAGATAGTTGTCCTGCTAAATTACTTTAGATATTTCTGAATTCCTTCTGGCATCTTTTTTCTGATGAAACTCTGTTCCTTAGGAGTCAAAAAGAAGCATTACTTTTGGCGATACGTATTGCAACCTTATGAGGTACAGAACATGACCCAAAGAATATGGAATTTCCTAGATTCAACGAACTTTAGTAATTGAATTAATTATTATTGGGAGCCTATAGTGTCCCACTGCTGGGCAAAGGCCTCTCCCCACTTTTTCCAGTTTTCCCGATCTTGAGCAGTCTGGCCATTACTTTAAAAAGGAGTCTAATTCGTCTCGCCATCGCCGACGTGATCTGCCAGATCCTCGTCTTGAGCAGGGCTGCCACTCTGTGGCGATCTTAGCCCACAGCTTACTCGGCATGCGGCAGACGTGCCCAGCCGAGTCTCACTTTAGGTTGGCCGCTTTCCACACTACGTCGACTACCGGCCCGATTCGACGAATAATTAAGACACGTTTAAGATCTTGGAAAGATCGATGACTAAACGACATGTCAAAATTGACGTTTATTTCGATTTCGCTGTGATCCCAATAAGATCTATCTACGATATTTCGAACGTCAAAGTGACATTGGTTGCCCGAATCGAGCTGCTTCAATTATACGACATATAAACGATATCTAAATGAGAACTTATCTAAACCAGTAGGGCTAATATGGTTGGCTCTTTATCATTTGTCACCATGCCTGTCACGTTCTAACAAGTATGTGAGCGTGAAAGTGACGGGCATAGTGACAAGTGATAAAAATGGAACCATGCTGCTACCGCAGCGGTGGCAGCATGGTTCCATTTTTATCACTATGTCCTTGTCATCATGCCCGTCACTTTCGCGCTTATATCGACATGGTGACAAAAAATAAAGCGCCGACCATTATAGCTCTAAAGAACTTATCGTTATCGTATCTTATTCTTCGAATCGGGCCGTACATTTGTTCTGGAGGGCAGCGTAGTGTTCCGGATACGATCCGTCAACAATATTAATGAATAATCCCCACACCACGACAATCGGAGTAAAGCTCAGACCGAATATTAGCGAGTGTGTCACAGCCGCTGCTAACGGTACACATTAACTAAGCAGGCCTTATAAAGGAGCTCGTCGCTCGCCAAACGCGGCGCGGATGATTTTATGTCCGAGTCCAATGTCTCGTTCGTTCTTTAAAAGGAGTGTGGACAAATTATTAGATAGATATGCGTTTCTGATAAATATGTTTACAGATGTATCATAAACTACATGTTAGACAATACTTTAGTAGTCCGGACATATACTCCGCGTACGAACTGGACGCTATGTTCAGCTATCAGATCCCCTAATAATGCCCTTTTCACTTCAGTCCTTTACATGCGTTTTTATGATGTACTCGTAGCTAATGTGAGTTACGTTAAGAGTCCTCACCTCAGCAAGCTCGGTTCTCCATACAAACGTCATTACGCTCTCATTTTAAAACGCCTAGCTAGATTGGTCTGAAACTTTGTACTTACAATATGATAATGCCTGTGTATGTAACGTAATAAGATACCGTAATTAATAAAATACGGCAAATTAATTTGTTTCATACGAAATTTATTTTTGCTCTATTTCTGTTGTTTTATAAATCTTGAGCTATAAAAACTCATTACAGGCATAAAATTTCATTACAATCTATAACGTAGTTTTAAAATGAGAACGACACTGTATTGGAAGGTGAAATTCGGCCGAGCTTGCTTAGTTACTTACTCCTAATATGTATTTTACATTTTGTATTTTTTTGTTTATTCTTTTGCCGCTAACTAAAACAATCCTTATTCCAACTGAATAAAATGTATTGAAGGTTATTTCATTTCAAAGGACAACTTGTGACAGTTGTTACAAACATTGTTAACAAACTCTTAAATGTACAGTGTCTAAACTAAACTAATTTACGTGTAATTTCGCCTGGTCCAATTACTCGTTCACACTTCCTCGTTAGAAAGGACGTATTTCTCTCCCGACAATGTCAGCAGACTACCTCCTTTAGATTCAACAGAGTTTACAAAAACTCACATCGTCACGCTCGCGCTCTTAGACTTCTCTAGCTACTTCACCGCCGTTGTAAATTGTAATATACGACGATACGCCTTATACGATTTTTAATCGAAATTATCTTTCATTTTTATTCCCCTTAATCGATTTTTTTATACTCGTAATTCACCCCAATTGCCGGTACTCAAAAAAAATGTTACTGAAATGAGCATCCGCGTCACAGTTCGCGTTCTCATACTTTTCTATAATACAACGTATGAGTGGTCGCTATTGGTTATTATACTGAAGGTACGAGTATCGCGTATCAGGCGGCATAAGATATATCTGTAACTAACCTTAAAGCCATTTTAGGCTAAGGCTTATTCTCATAGTTTCAGTTTTGGATGGTCATTAGTATATTACAACCATGTCAGAAGTAATTAATATTTTTTAACACACAATAAACATTGCAAGTTAGATATAATCTTATAGGTAAACCCCAGAGTAGTCGTGGCAGAGGCAGACCAAGAAAGAGATGGAGGGAAAACTTGGCTACGTTTCAGCGGAATTGGCGGATCTTATTCAGCCAGGGAGGATTGGAAAGCGAGAGGGGAGGCCTTTGCCCAGCACTGGGACACACAAATAGGCTAATAAAAAAAAGGTAAATTTTATGATCCATCTAGTACGTTACGATCTGTAGACGTATTTCTACCCCGACAATAGCACAATGGAACAGGTTTTATTTATTGGCGGCAGCATTAGCTGACATTGTTCAGCGTTACCGGGTACTTGTTACCGGGCGTAAACGTGTTATAGCTGTCCTATAAAACACACATTCGTTTGAGAGTAATCATACTATCTACCGCTTATCTCAGGTTAAAGAAGACGACTTTGATAGCTTTAGGAGATTAGTGGAATAATACTTCAGCAGTTGATGTTATCGCACTAGATTTAATCAAAAATTGACAAAAAAATATACCCAAACAAATATATAAATAACATTTATACAAAAATGGAATAAAAAAGGAACTTAAAACAAACTAAAAAAGGAAACTTAGCTCAGATGGCAGAGCATTGGGCTAGTGATCCAATGGTCTGCCCTGGGACCTGTAAACCAGTGGTGTGGGGAGGTACGAGACCGGGGTGACTTGTTAGCTCCGCAAGAAATAAACCAGCGGCGAATGGAGCTGCAACAAGAGGCGGTTAACGAGTGGCTGCGGTGGCGTGAACGGCCGAGGGCTAGTGTCCAACCCGTCCTTCATGAATGGTTTGAAAGGTATTTCGGGGTTCTCACATTCCGGTTCTCACAGGTGCTGTCGCGGGACATGGTTGTTTCGGTAAGTACCTGCACGAACAAGTCGGAAGAGAGCCGACCCCGGAATGCCACGAGTACGGAGCCCGCAATGACTCAGCCTAGCACACACTAGCTGAGTGCCCGGTATGGGGCGTTGAAAGAGAAGATAGCCCGAGTGGGGCAAGATCTGTCGTTACCAGCCGTAGTGCAGGATATGCTGTCCAGTGAAGAGGTGTGGCAGACGATGCTGGATTTCTCTGAGTACGTCATGGCCAAAAATGAGGAGGCAGAGCGCGAGCGGGAGATCCAAGCTGAGGCTCGCCCAATGCGCCGCCGTAGAACGGGACGCAGGCGTGCTGCGCACGACATAGACCTCCGGGTGGCAGAGACGGGGGCGTCTGTCACCCATAGGAAAAAGGTCCTCGGGTTGGAGGGTATGTCATGTGTTCGGACACGTCCTTAATAGTGGCTAGTATTTTACCCGGTGACGGGTCATAATAGGCAGCTGCTGGTGGGGTTGCGGATAATTGACGCCTCGTGCCCGTGACTCCACCCTAAAGGTAGAGAGATGAACACCCCAGGTTTTTTAGTGAGTAGAAACCTCCCATATCTCTCATCTTTTGATGCTTTTTCCTGGGCAACAAAACAAAACAGAATAAAAGTGATCCAATGGTCGCGCGTTCAAGTACTTATCCCAAGACAGTAAATTTTACCACTTTTAAATTTGCATTAAAGCATCGTTCGCCGACGTTTCTGCTTGATATACCTAACATTAATTTAAGGAACATAAAATACCAAATAGACAAAAAATATATAAAATATAGACTAAATACAACCTCAATACAGGTTGGTCGGTAAAGAAGTTGTGCGGTGGATTTCTAATAGAAGGAATCCAGTTGAATTTTGGAACTTGAAATAGTATTTTATATCCTATCCACTAGTTTAAATATAACAATATAGCTTCAAGCAACCCCCCATTCAACCAGTCCGTACCTGAAAGCACCACGTGATCACCGACCAGCTGTCATAGAAAACGACGTACCGGACGGCTCCGGGCCGGTCTAACGTGAGTCATCCTTAATGTCTTACCAACCACATCAGTTAAAAGAGAGACCTATAGTAACGATTCGATTTACGTCTTGAAACGTTCAGGAAGCCGGCGAATTGATTAAAATTAACAAAAAAATCACAATTCGTGGAATCGTGTGTGAATCATTGAATAAATCAATTCGATCCACGCTATCAATTTACTGATTTACAAGTCGGTCAAGACGGTCAAGTGCGAGTTAGAATCGTGCATCGCGGGTACTGGTACATGATTTGTTATTTTCTTGAGATGAAATAGAAGGCATTCCCAATTTTTAATATTTTTTGCTATGCATATTCTGATAGCTTTAGTTTTTGTTATACTTCTTCTGTGACTTAAACTGTGTGTATTTCTGTGACTTAAAGCAATCTCCCATTGCGATACACCAAAAGTCTATGTATCAATGCATGAAAATATGACATTTATTATAATCAGTGTTGTCCGAATGTTAATTAGAATTGAAAATATTGAAAATTAACCATTACAAATTGGACCGTAAACTGTAACCGTCCGTTATATTAATCCGTTGTTGTGTGTCCGTTTTGGTATTAATGGTTAATTTTCAATAATGGATAATAATGGCCTCTGACACTCCCTAACTTTTGTGCAAAGTTATCTTAGACGGACTGTACTTGTATTACGATTACAAAAATAAAGGTCAGACTGGCAGTTTAGTAATACAAATATGATTCTGTTTGCACATTTGCACCCTTCTTTTCGAGCACGGAACTCTAAAACGGCCCACAAAAGGTTTCGGCTGCACTCGCGGACGGTGATTCACAGTCACTCGATAGCGATCGGGCTTCGTCTGTGGCTTGCGAGCTTACGTTACACCACACTAAATACATAACTCCATGTAATACGCCATTTACGTCCGCATGACGCACTATTAATAGCCTTTACTACGCTTTATTGCGCTTTTGGCATTTGAGAATCAAATTATTACCCATGTTCAATTCTCAGAAGCTAAGTTTAATCTTCCGAATACTGCGTGATGAAGAGAAGCCGATAGATGGAAATCATACAATCCAAATTTAAATAACTCGGTTAACTATGTTTTTCAGTTATGAGGAAACAACTAGGGACACACGTCTCCAGTTGATTTTTCATTATATAAAACTCCATCACCTATTTCAACACCGGACGTCCAGGACAGACATAAGGATGGACAATGGACATCACGCGGGACCGGCGGGAGGATTGAAAGATTAATTTCGGTATAAGTATCCTTACTTTGTCGTCGTATCATTAATAAATATCCTTGTAAGATCGATTTCTCCTAAAGCAAATTGTTAATTAGCGTAATTTTCTCCCGGCGTCTATATTCCGTTATATACTATAAAGAAACCTTCAACAAACATATTAGATACCAGTGACCTTTTAATTAGGCCCGCCCACCACTTCTTATCAGGTGAGACTAGGTCAATCACTGTCTGCCTGCAACACAAATCCGCTTTTGGCATTTTGTCTCCAAGTTCGGCACAGAAAAAGTCCATCGCGATGACGCAACCGGCGCCGAGGGTCCAATAAAGACTTGTTATGCTGAATTTTACTGGAGCATTGCACTGCACCGTTGCAGGGTAATTAGAGTTCGATGCCCTCGGCCACAATAGCTAGTGCTGAAATACCAATACAGCATACTGGGAAGTGATTTCAGCAAGGTACTAAAGTAACACAGTTTACAGCTCTCAGAGTTCCTGATACTAACATTAACAGTGCCAGATTGTGACTAGAAATATTTACCCTTATTTAGCGGTTGAATAAAGGGTAGTAAAAAAAATTTAAATAAAAGAATAAAGGGCGGGGTTTTGTTTTATGCGTTAAACGCGATGCGTTTGCTTCACACTTATTTTACATTAGATAATCTAATGGCCGGCATGGTCGGCCTGAGGAGATGGCGTTAGCGGGACGAACTGGACGCATTTCTTAGCAAGTGGACGGACGCCGCAGTTAATCGGGAAGATTGGAAGTCTAGGGCCTCCCCCTAGACTTCCAATCCCTTTGCCCAGTAGCCTATACAGTTGGACACTATATAGGCTCTTAAAAAATTCGAATGGCACTTTGTTTTACGCGGTAAACGCAGCGATAAGCGCATTGTCGTTTTTCCTACATTATGTAAAACAACCGGGCTCTTTCTCATACAGGTCAGGTTTACCTATTTCAATTCCATTAGCAAACTCTTATCTCTAATGGTATGTATCCTGTTTTTTATTTTATTTATAAAGATAAAAGTTCAACATAGGTACATAATATGATATGATCTAACATCTAACATAATAATATTTTGTCATCCAGAGTATATATTTATCTTAGACCACAAGGGTTTGGAGGCACAATATTTCATAATACGAAAGTATAATAAGCGGGAATGAAGCCCTGTTTTCTTTTGCGAATGCCTCCGTTTTAAAAACCACACAAAGAATAGTTGCCTCGAGTGCACGCGTTATCTTGCAGTGGGACCTTCGCGACTAAACAATAGATCTTTTGTGTTTCTCTTCCCATTCTGTGGGCCAAATAACAAGATAGTAATTTACGTTGTACCTACACCATTTGCGATTATACGTATTCAGAAAATTATAGGCCAAGCAAAGTAAGTACCTATAAATGTTATGTTAGAAATGAAATATTAAAGACGTGCACGCACAGATAACTATTATCATAATCATATTATATTGTCCATTATCATAATTCTTGAAGATGCATGTCTAATAAGTAAAGTTCATGAGCCATGAGTCTAAACGATATTAAACATAGGTACTACTTTTGGCTTTTCTCTAATTCTCACTTTTTTACTTTAAAGATAGTTCCTCTTACGTAATATGGAATTGATTTAAGTTAAGATTCAATAAATTGGCTCCAAGCGCAGCTTAGCCCGTCATATGGTAAAGTGCATCGGCATTCGACTGTCAGGCTAGAGCGAGTATTGTCCGAGGCCTACCTTTATTTTCACTGCTTACAAAACAAAGTCATTACATCGATTATTACGGGTGATCTCTGTGTACACGTGGTTGTTATAGAAGTGTAGGTCACAATAATACAAGTTGGTGAGAAGGAACTGGTCGGTAAGTTAAGGGAAAAAACGGTCCAGCTTTTTGTTGCACTGCGTGAGACAACGCGGCGACTCTTAACGATATCAAACCAGTTCCACTTTTCATCGCGTCATGCCAAATCTGGTAGTAAATACTTCCACACTCTGTTTGTTCTCACGATTTTTTACGGACGACTTGTAACGCTTTACCGTTAATGATCGATTGAGGAATAATTGACCAAAAAACGTCCAACGTCGCGCATCATTATAACTATCATATGTTAACGTAATTATATACTTTCACTTGTCCGTCGCTGATGCCATAGTAATTGACTCCGACGAGCGAAAAATTATTCACAACATAATGTGGACGTAACTAAAAAAAATCATGCAAGACTTTCCTTTCACCTTCATGGAATGTAACCTGCTAATTATCCAACGTATCATAATTCTTCCTCAAGCAGCGAACAAATAGGCATTGAGAAAACACTAGATCTTAAGTACACGTTTAGTTAAGCATATTGAACAGTCAAGCGCCATTAGACAGAGCTCAACTAAAATATGACTCAATTTCACGGTCAGTTTTTTATAAATAGCCAGCTAAGGCACTGACATCTAACAGGAAATGGTCAGCAAATGTTTCTGTAGTGAACTCAGACGAGATACCTAATTCCAAATGCTTGTCGAAAACAAGAAAGTCGAGCACTAAGATGAACTAGTACACTAGTTGGCCTTAGTAGATAGGGTACACCCTATTATAAGACAGTTACACATACTCGTATATTTTACTTTATCTCGAAATATTTATAGTCCCTGTTACTCGACGACTACTTTAACAGTGTATAATATATAAATACATTTTCTAAGTATGCCTGGGCACTGGCACTGGCGCACGATCTACCGTATAAAAACCTATTGACATCGTATGTTCAAAAATCGTATCGATGTCAAAGATAGACTTCTTAGATATAGTATGTACCTTTCTTGAGATCTTGCGCTGATTTAAGTATCGACACGTTCTCAAAAAAAGTACAACCCTACGGCTCGCATTTTTTTTTTTCAAATTAGAAGTTATAACATGCTATGCACATCCCGAAAGCCGTTCACCTTACATTGGTTGGTCTGACGTTGTGTTGTGTGTAACGGGAATGCACACAGGTCGTGATCAATCTCGATCTCCGACCACCTTGCACCGACGGAGACTGATTAGCAATGGCGCAATCGAGATGCAGCTAAAAACACTACCATTTGCTTGTGAAGAAATCTGATGTGATCATTTACCTTCAAGGTTCCGAGATAAGTAATCGTCCAATCATTGTTATCAGTGATGGTATCAACTGTTTGTAATTTTCAAACACCTTTTAAAATGAAATTTCCTGTATTGATTTGGCTGTTTTGTTCCTCTGTTTCAAACAAACAGACAGTAGTACAGCAAACTGTTTTACCACGGAACACTGACAATTTCCTGTCCATTTCTGGATCGATAAGTAATTAACAAGAATATTTATTGTTGGACCCGCAATGTACGGCTAAAAGTCACTGTCGAGTCATTCGAACAGGGGCTGGATCCGTAACCCTAAATTGCAATCAAGTTAGGTATCTTGGCAGAGTTAGAGAAGAAATCACTTCCTACCTAGCGTATCAAACTAAGCGTATTTTATATCTAGACTTTAGTCTTGTCGCTGGTACTATTTCTGTGAACTTCCCAAACATTTGTGTCTCTATGTATCTCTTTCATTAGTAAAAGAAAAAATAGTTTCAATATGTTTGCGCAAAAACATACGACCATGTGAATTATCCGCCTCAAAGTATTTAAAAGGAGTATAGAAGTGGTCTGCAAAACTAGTGTCCTTTTTTGCCCCGCAAATGAACTCGGTTGCCACCGGGCACCAGCAGGGTAAGTATTATACTTAATTATACTAGTTAGACTGGTTAAAACGGAAATCTAGGTAAGCAGGCACTGATTTAATGAATCGTATCCGTACTTGTCGCGCCGGCCGACAAGACTCTGGTCTAGCCTCATTAAGCAAAATCCTTAGGCACCATCCCACCGGTTCAGCCTTAATTGGACTGACTGAACTGAACTTCATATTGAAATGGCTATTTTGAGATTATTTGAAATACGGAAACTTGGGTCGAAGTCTTAAGAAACGTTTAAACCCATTATAGATTTAAATCATAGAATACATCATAGCATAAGGAGCATTATTTTGGAGTTTGCACTGAGGACCAATTTTCCATATTGAGTAATACATTGATCACACGGGGCCAATTAATGAGACAATCCACTTAAGCTAGAGATAAGTCTGCAACGATTTTGATAGCACACGCAGTGCAAGTGTTATTTATACATGATAATTTCATAGAAGTTTGAAGTTTAAAATAACAGTTGCACTGCGTGTGCTATCAAAATCATTGCAGACTTAGTTTGTTCCAACTCCATTCAGTATCGTCTGAAAGATTTCAATTTTATAAAGAAATATTTCTATTTTAAAGCCTGCATTGCCTTTGCTCACTGGATTAACCTGGTTATTGGATCCCTGTAAAAATATGTATACAAGACTTTATTGCCCATGTATTAAGGTAGTGTATACATATTTTTGGCATATTTTTCGTATCGATATTTTCAGACGTGACTGTACAACGCGTGGAACGTATATTGAAATTAATTGGTGGATATCGTGACTCGAGGTCAGAAGGGCGTGTGAGATGTTTGGACAGTTATTGATGGCGAATGAAACTTGCCAAGGCAAGTAAGCATGCTTCTGAGTTCAAACTTCATTCGTACAGGTCTAGCAGTGTATTTTGAAGTTTCTAATTAGATTAACCTAGGTTGAATTGGACTGATTTGTACATGAACGCAGAGTATTCACAGTAAATTGCGTGGCAAAAATTTGGCATTTAGCTGTACGGTCGATCTGCAAATTCTCCAATACAAATGAGCATCTGTGAAGTAAGTCCGTCTATTTGTGGACTTTGGCGCCTTTCATGGATATTGCATACATGGAACGGGCGGAATTTGACCATATCATATTATATTAGGAGCTTTACAGGAGGACGTTCGAAGATTATAAAACGGTTATTAAGGCCACCAACACTAGCGTCTTTTGAGCCTTGGCGTCGACACTTGGGAGACGCTAGTGTCATAGTGTGGGGATGGATATGATCTGTTAGCTGTCAAAAGTGACATTTCTGTTCGAGATTATAGATATGGAAGGTAGAGGCAAGGAACAGACTCTCTATATACCAAAAAGTGTTCGACAAATAACCATAAATATGTGACGCTACAATACTTGAAAAAAAAATCTAATCATAGCGCACTTCACTCCGTTAATAACGCCTAGGTTCTTAGCTACTCTAGCGCTACTCTGGAGAGATTTGGAACTATTATTTATAGCTGACAGCTGGACACTTTTGCAACAGTTCTGCCTAAGGAAATTCTGTACTTGCCTCTACCTTCCATAATTATAGAGATCGAATTGTCATCCAGGTTTTATTTAATTATCTTCTACATGGCTTGTTGGGTATTTTCAGACATTTCTTATAGGTATATTGTCTCAACTACTTCTAGATTACTTTTAAGAAACGATAGAAATAAATATAGCTACCTGGCATATGTATATAAAAAACAACAGGCGCGGATAGGTGTCCGTCATCTATTTGTTCATCATTTGCTGTGTCATGAGCTCATGTTGCAAAAAACCAGCGCTGCATAGTTGCGGTCGGTGCGCTATTTCGCCTGACGTCATTGGAAACCAAACACCATATCTAGAGTGGTTTTATCGGGATGATAACGGTACGGTGATAGGAAACGTTTTAGCCGGGCGAACATGGAGGTCAATCCGTGATAAGGACGGAAGAATTATCAGTGGGTGTGGGGGAATTAGAGTGCTGCAGTTTGACTCCTGATTATCGACGTTTTGTCAAGATTTTAGTCTGTTTTAGATAATATTTGCCAGTGACAGAAATGTAACAAATCCATTTTTAATACCTATAACTCACCGGCATAACAGCATTATCCTCTCGAGGTTTCCATGTTTAGGATTCTCCGTTTCTTCTAAGGTTTTAAATCAGAGTACCCGTGTTTTTGGTTAATTCTAGATATTTTTTGAGTAAATCTTCCATATAAACGAAATCAAGATGATAAAGATAAAGGATTCAAGTCAGAGCATTATAAAGAAAGAAAATACATTTATTCCATAGAGCACACATACAGAAGACAAAATGAAATAAATAAGATAAAAAGAAAAATATAAGAACAACAATACAAAGAAAAACAGATCAAATTACCTATTACGAGGAGTACCTACCCTACCTACCTATATTTTAAGTCCGTAATCGGTATACAGTAGTGTAGTCAAACTCAATGTTTTGGTCGGGGTTTTGAAACTTAACAATCATTCAAATAAAAAGTTTTATCCTCTCCGTGAATAGGTACACAGGACCGAAATGCAATTGATGCATAATTAACCGCAATAAACATACGACATTCAATTCACTATTGTAATGACTACCGTTAATAATGTCAACATGTAACCGGTCCCATTAGCATATATTCGTATTGTTTAGCCACAACAACATATTAACCCAATAAATGTTAAATTACTTGCTTCCGTGAGCGCATTATCAATAATAGAACGCTGCCGCGTTGGTACACAAAACGATTTGGGTAATGGTAATGAAGGACGGGTCCTTTGGTTTTGGTTTTAGTCGTTTTCGTTTTATCCCCCGCTTCACATTCCCGCGCCCGCGCAAGGCGCGCAACGGTCGCTTCTTCAACTTCTACATCGCATCTTAAACTTTAAAGGAGTTCTGTGCCTTTTAAAGTAATTTAAAGTCACTATTTGGAGATAAAAGTGGTTTGTTGATGTAAAGAATTGCTAAGAAATTTAAAAAGTTTCTAGAAGTATGTATTTGATAACAAATAGAACTAGATAAAATATAAGCTGCAGTTATTGAGGGTATCAATAGTTAAAATTAGGTAAACATTAATAACTAAGTAAATCCAAACTTGTTATCACTAGCTGTCAAAAACTTTGTCTTACTAACCGTATGACTCGGCGCAGTCGCTCACAATCCAAGCTGCATTTTAACCTCAAAAGCACCTAAAGCACGAACACAACACTAGAAGGTCACGGTTATGTCACGTTGCATAATATCACAAAGCTTCGACACCGGCAATCGCATGGGATTTACTAAAAACAATACACGGCCGAGGATACTGTTATCATAAACACACCAGTACACAGTTCGATGCACGAATCAACAAACTAAAAGAATACGCGTCTGAGAGTCCATCAGAGCGCATATTTGTACTAATTATTGAACGTGAGTAGCACCAGTGTGGACTCGATGTCATAAGTAGTGTGCAGTTTACGATAAAACATGTCACGGCTGCGCTGCACTCCGCCTGACACGACGAATATGGCGGATGAATTTGAACTATACTACGCTTGCGCCAGTTGCGCCGGCCGACCGCAGCCCGGCAGGTAGCAAAAAAAAAACACGGGCGTTCCGAACGCCATCTAACGATGGATGCCGGAACTTGACGCAAGTACTTGAGGAGAACTAGTTCTGATAACTTAGTTACGGTTCCAGATGGCGACTGAGTTGCGCAACTTCAAGTAATATTGTAACAACTCCTTGCTATCTCACATGTTGATCACGATGGCAGCACATGTCTTTGTATGTTCGTAAAATTGATCCCAAAATGCTCTGATCTTAAGGCCCTGTGGGTTCAGGTCGGTCCCACTTTCACTGTGCGGAAGCGTGAGCGAGACGGCTCTGCCTACCCGGGATCGCGGATATCAATGCTTATGAATTTAATTTTTTGTTAAATTTAACAAATTTGGATTTTTTTTCTTTCGTTCTCTCTCACACCGTCCATATAGAACCATTAGAACCCCCCGTTGCCATTTTTTTAATAATATGCTTTTAACGAAATAATTAAAGTATTATTAGTAGTAAAGGAGTGCAAAATGCTAAATTTGAAGTTACTCGAGCTTAAAAAACTTGATGTTAAAAAAACATTCATTCAGACATCTTCTAACTGTGATATGATATCGTTTGAACCCGTTGGTCGATATTGGTCTACTTAATGGCGTTCTACGCAGTAGGGACGAAAAAGTTTACAAATAAAAAAACTAGGAATAGATTTTTTTTAATTACCGTAAACCTACACAACTATAGTCCAATACTGCAACTATGGTCCACAAGTTCGAAAGGAAATTAAGTATCTATACCAATGTTCCTTTTGGTTTACTCCTAGTTTTACCTTCCATTTATAAACATCCTTGCCTTAGAACTACAAAAATATAGTAGAATACACACCTGAACGAGAAAAATTTAGTTTATTTGTGGACCATAGTTGAGAGCTTTGGACTATAGTTGGGTGGTTTTACGGTATCTTTAAAAAATTTAATCATCATGCTCCACATTATCGTCAGATTAAGATTTCACACGACTGGGACATCAATCTGAACCTTTCTGTATAGTAATCTCAAACGCATCTTTCAAAATGGCAGTTTTTTTGTTTTTTTGCAACTTTGTGACACTGCCATTTGCAATATTTGCATACGGATCGCTGAAGTCGTCAGATTATTGAAATAGACACATTTGTGAAGTCCTCTTAACATCCCCTTTGAAAATGTGACGCGCTCGAGTAATATTTTTTACCTTTATTCTACCGGCTGTCACAAATATTTATGCAGTGGTAAGCTTTTTGCTGAATATGTAAAATGAGATTAGGCCTGTGTCCAGCGTCCAGCAGTGCGTCATGTTATGAAAACTGGTGATGGGAATAATATGTAACCAGGTTTTTTTAATAAAATAAATATTTACTTATATAAATTACATAAGTAAATTTATTAAATATATTATGTACATCACACATTGGAGTTAAAATTATTAATAGACACCATTAAAATTAAAAACAAAACAATATAGTCTATTGAATCAGAATATTTCATCGTTTAGCATTCATTTCGGATCAACAAGAGCAATACTTCTACTAATGCCGACGGAAAGTTCATTAAAATTCGAAATATTCTACTTTGAAATATATCATGTACTTTCATATATATATGAACTTATGAAGGAATTTTAAGCTGTCTCTCTGAAAGGTCTCGAGAAATAGATAAACGTTTTATCTTATCTTATAGTCTTTCAAGCTAATTCCGTCAGTAGAAAAAGCAGCAATTTTATAAAATGTAGGCGGGAAGTTTTAGCGTCCCATAGAAAAAAATTAATTTCGCGCCTTTTTCTAATGGCAAAGTGGTTTGACCGGCTTAAATATATTATAAGTGGGAGTTCGTGCAGCCGTAGGCACTCCTTAAACATCTCGTAACAATTGGGGACTTAACAGAGATATAAGGGAACTAATATTATTTCCGCCTCGTCCGATGCCTCAAAGCCAGCAACGCGAGGAGGTGGAAGGCGAGGTACAGCACGGCGAGTGCGATGACGTCCGTCCAGAAGTGTGAGGTGGTGAAGTCGTACACGTTGAGGACCTCGTCGCCCGTGCTGAGGCACGGCGTACCGGACTCAGTTGGGGAGCAAGCTGGAGCAACAAGTTTAAGATTAACAATTATCCAATAAATTCAAGTCTCAGTTGAAGAACCCTTGGTGTATGGATCTGTCGCAGCTATCTGGTTAAATCAGCTAGCCGACTGCCAATTTAATGCCTAGGCCGATAGTTAATACACTAGAATCATTCCACGTATAACAAGTTGTCGTATTGAAAGACAGCCCTTTAAAAACCACCGAACCAGTCTGTTCATTCAGTTAAGTGATTGAAATGCAATTAAAAATCTTAAAGAAATAAAACAACATAAAACACGAGAAAAGAAGAAGAAGAAGAGGAAGAGAAAAGAAGAGATTTGCTAAAACAAGAGTTATAGTACCTATATATGAGTATGTACATGTATGTATGTGTGTCTTATATGTTTGTATTTCTGTGATATATATGTAGTTAATAAGTATATAAGTTTGCTTTTCTTTTTAATTCGTTGACTTTTTTTCTCTCTCTCTGCACCAATTGTATCGTGTCTCTGTTTGGCCCTATGGTTGACTGGTAGAGAATACCATTTGGCATCAAGTCTGCCATTTGTACATTGTTGTATATATTTTGTGCGATAAAGGTTCAATAAAATACATAAATAAAATAAAATAAATAAGTAATAAATAAACCCACAGTAAAATAAATAATTAATAAATAAATCTGCAGTAAAATAAATAAATAATTATAATAACTAAATACTATACCATAACGCCCTGACCTAACCTCATAAATTCATCAATGTCCAATTTAACTAAATGACTATACATGACTTTCAGCTTGCGATAAATGACTTCACTGGTTGTTCTTCAGCCATTTAATTAGATACCGGTGTTTAATGACGGGTTAGGCGTCTAATGAGCTGGATAATTTAACCAGTTAGCTGCGACATATCAAGAAGTTTGTTAATTTTATGAACTTGAATCGGTATTCGTCACTACGTTTACAATCAAAAGTTTTATTTTTAGATTTAATGATAAGTACCTAGATCGCCAAAATAAAAAAATAACCTTTGAACGTATAGGTATAAGGTAAGGTGGGTTAAGACTATCACCGGGACAAGACAAACACTTGTATGGAATCCTCATACTGTTTGTCTTGCCCCGAGCATAATAAACTATGTTCGTCTTACCCCACCTTACCTTAGGTTAATCTAAAGCGCTGCTTTTAAAAGGAGAACAAATGAATTCGGAGTCTAATCGGCTGATCTAGTCTATGGACAGTTCTCAACAAGTTGAATGGAGTAATGCCTTTCTAATACGTATCTTCCATATAAACTACCTGCATTGGTTCCTTTGTTACATTTTATCCCATCGGGAAACCCCCAAGTTAGCGCCGTCTTTACCTGTTTTTTTTTATAAATGAAACAAACAACTGATAACGGAGGTGTTAAATAGCTGATAAGCTTTTTGTGCTTGGTGTTAAAGCAATAACTCTTGGATTGTAAAGCAATTACATAATTCTCTTACACGATAATGAGGGAAAGGATTGTGTTTTAGAAGAACTTGGAGCTGATCCAAATATTGTATGTAGCTAATGTAGCGTTATCCGAACCTCAACACTTAATTTATTGCCTTTTTTTATCCTTCGACACCATTTGTGCCTATTATACATTTTAACTTATCAAATCTCCGCCACCTACACCGACGCGTTTATTAAATGTGGGCCCGTCTTTAGGTCACTACGTATACCTATGACAAAATCGAATGACGCCTTATATTTATTAAATAAGTTTAGTTTATACAGACTTACAACCGGTTCTGAACTTAATAACTACAGATGTTACTGGAATAATAGTGAAGTTAGACAAGTTTATCTTACTTATGTTGCTAACGCCATCCCACTGCAGTATGCTCATGGCTTCGTTTGAGTACATAAGCCACGACAAATGCCGAATCCAGGATATGTATTTAGGTATTGTACTGAAATAAAAGAAAAGTAATTATTACATAATAATGATTGCTACTTTCACATGTATAATCTTGTAAAATTGTCAAAAGCAACCAACACATTTTTAGAAAACTGATGTGAGCATTTGCACAATATTAAGTTGAGATTTGAGATTGAGACCCCTATGAAGCATTTTGTTTGCATTTAGTCGGGAATGTCGGGATATGTATTTTAGTGAAACTACAATATTACTTAAGTACATGGAATTGAAGCTGGCATATTGTCAAGATGACACTAGAATACGTTTTAGTGCAAAGAACAATACCTTAGTTTGATGAAGATGCCAGACGTCATCATGAGACAGTAGTCGAAAGGCACGAGGTAGGCAATGGCGACAGGCATCGAGCCGAAAGCGCATGAGAAGAACGATCCTACAAATCAAACTTTTAATTCTATTTTTTTACACAAGTGGGCAAAGGCAACTCGAGCAAACGAAAAATCCTAAAATTGACCTGAGAGTTGCGAGGGTTAAAACCCTCTTAGAATTCTAAATGACGTATCGCGAACAATAATCTGAGGACCTACCCAAGTTGACAACTCTTTGTGCCGTAGCGAATAATACGCCAATGTCTCGTCTCTTTCATATTAGTGCGATAGAAAGAAAGAAGAATTTCGTTCGCTACGGCGCAATCGATTGTCACCTTAGCTAAGGCCCCTGTTCCTTTCGGGCTCAAGCATAATTGGCCAACATAAGTTAAGCTGATTCAATAACGTTTCGGTGCTTTGCCTTACCGCAAGCAATAGCAACGTTGAGCACCAGTATGGACAGGAATATGGTGAAGCCGAAGGCGTAGACTGTAGCACGAAGCCCCGCGATCCAGTACACCACCAGCGTGAACAGGGATGGCTCAACGACCAAACCTGGGAACTGCAAAGATAAGTAATATATGGAATACCTTTGGTATCGGAGAAACAAGCACTAGAAGAAAGTTAAACCTTGTAAGTTGGACTACGCGTCCTTAAATGTGGTGTTGTTAGCTTAATAAGGACAATAATACAGGAAGATTCCCGTAAAGATTGTCGTCTTTGGGTGGTTTTAACAATCTCACGCATCGCTTCTTAGATTCGTTGGGTTTGTTTTTAATAAGTGCGAGACAAAATCCTTAGTACTTTACTTTTGAAAGAGATGACGTGTGGCAATGCAGTCTTCACGATAAGTTTACGCTTATTATGGTCTTCAGTAATACGGGAATATTGGCCTAATGGTTGGGTATCGAGACACTTACCAACGCAATCATCCTCGCTATATAATACTCAGGTGTCGAGTACAACCCCGCTCTGATTTCTCTATGGAACAACGGGAACTCCTCAGGGAACATGTGAAGGACTGAATACATGGGGCTGAAGGTGTTCTCTGCAATAATGATGAAGAGGGCACCCTGCACGTCTTGGACCCCGGCTTGTGTCAGGCGTGCTGTGCCGAGGAAACAGACGCCGGCGGTGAAGGCTATTGCCTGAAATTTAAGTGTTAGATCAATCAATAATTTGTACATGCTGTTCGGATTATACCATCGGTTCGGATTTGTAGGATGGTTGCGATTTTATCAGAGGCAACACAACATGGCGTGCACCCAGAAAACCAGGTGAGCACGTGCGAGGTGCAAATAAAGTTACTATTAAAATAAATTAAATTAACATAAAAGGACAAGTACTCAATATACTCAAATAAGGGGTTAAGTTTAGATTAGAGTCCGTCTATGTTAAGTCTACCATCTATAACGGCTTATTTAGTATATACTTGGCATAGCTCTAACATTGGCGTACAATATTAACGTAGCCGAACTGTCAAACTTACCAGTTTTTGTATAATTCGTATAAACTGGACTCTCGGATCTCGGATGACGATCAGCGCATATCGGTACACAAGCCACATAATTTTCGTGAAGAAAAATGGTGGCTTGAAGTTTTCCTTACTTAGTTTCTTTCTAGCCTGAAACAAGAATAAAAAAGTTTATCGTACTCGATTTTGACTTTTTAAATTAACCAATTACAAACAATATTTGAATCGAGTCCACAATGTCTATCAACCACCAACTAAGTTTTCCTCATACTTACAATGTGGGATTTGGGGGCAATTGTTGATATTGAATTTCGCTAAACTAGAGCACCATGATTCAAGTGCTCTAGTGAACCTGCCTCGGACGTTCGCGACTATGCATAAATCATTTGATCAACGAACCTGATCCTCATGGTCCATAAGGTGAAACTCCAAGTGTATCTCCATGTCTAATTCTTTAGCGGCGTCGCTGACTGCAAACCGATCACAGATACTCTTCACCGCCTGCCGTGAGGCCTCCTCTGAGCCAGGTGTCATCGCCAGAACCTTTATGAAGTAGTCCGTCGGATTGTACGTGATGGGGCAGTGGTAGCCCAAACTAGAAATTAAAAGGGCAATTATTCTCCTCAGCTACAAAGCAGTTGATGAGTTTTGACTACATCTTAATCGGTGTAAAATACAGCTTGGAAGCGATTCTTTGAACACCATTTGCTAAACAATAAATCACTTTCATTTTATGAAGGATATCATCTCAAGTTATTCTACTCATTGTGTAAATTATTTTTCCGGGATGATGAGTCTAACAGTCTTCTGTGTTACAAATATGTTACAATTTATTTTAGATTTAATTTAGTCATATTTTACTTATAGTTTACATTATAATTTTTTTTATTAATTCTAATATGTTTTTATATCATAATTGTATTTCTTTGTAATCATTTGAATAAAAATCATATGTTAGAAAAATGTAGGTCTTATACAATGCAGAAAACTTTTCAGAAATAGTAGGTTGTTAACCAAGGGAAGAAAGGCACTACTTTCCTATATCAAACTTGTTCAAGTCATTTTCAAAGAAACGCATCTAATATAAACTTTTCATTCGGACGACTGTCCTTTCAAACCGATTGTAAACGTAAAGGGCTTTCTCACAAGAACTCAGGATGTTCTATTAGGGTCAGTAGTCGGTCCAGATCATTTAAATGCATCGAGTCAATTGTATTCGATTATAGTACGGTATTAGACAGATCTATTATCAGGACTCTGATATCATAGACAACATATGTCTTTTGGCCGTAACATGCAAAATACCTATAAATTGATTAATTTATTTAAACTTTATTGCATAAATCAATAAATACTGCGAACTTAATGCCATAAGGGATTCATTAGTCGATCATATAAACTTTTGGGTGCAGAATTATATGTAGGGCGCCAACATGAGAAAAGACGAAGTAAAAACTTAATGAATAATGTATACCTACTTACCTAAATACTAAAGTCTTACTTATGCTCTAGATAAAGTCAAGCTTAATATTAATCGGAAGGCTGGCTTATAATCTAGCTTGAACTAGATTTAATGCTAATGGCATCTTGATGGATTGGATATATCACTCGCTCCATTGGGAGCATAATTAAGTTTTTTTTTGTTTAACGAAAAATACTAAGCATTGTAAACATGTCTTGGTTTATTGCTTTAAAAAAGTAGAATCTTCATTCCTGAAAACCTGTTCTCTACAGTGTTGAATATTTACACTAATTACGCCCATAAATAGAATAAACTTGTTTTCAACTTGAACATAACGGACGTCGGTCAACTAATTTTCTGAAATGGGAAAGGCCGATGCTATATCATAGATGGCACTCTCAAAGATTGGTACCTTCTTTTATATGAAATTTAACATCGGTCAAAGTCAATTGTAGAATAGGGCAAGAACCCTAATTATATATTTTTTAAAGTTCATGACACACGTAGCACTCCAAAAAGCTTAGGTCAAAAGCGTAATTTTTCTTAAACTATATTAAATTAAGTATCATTTCTTAAATAGTAGATCGTGGATCGTGTTTACGTATCAGACAACGTATATTTCAAAAGAAGTGAGCACTCGTTTTGCAGTATTTTCTCGCCAAATAGCACCAGTTTGTCAAGCAGTGCTACCAGCTCCGAAGAAGGCTGGTGAATAGCGAATATGTCTCCCTCTGCGTGATTCAAGCATATAGTGGAGACAACAACTATAAATTACTGTTCTTCTGCAAAACCCAATTGGAAGGCATCGTACCTTTCAAAAAAAGTGAGCGCTCCTTTCGCACTGCCTGCGTACGCCACTCTTCCCTCCGCTAATAACACTAGTTTGTCAAACAGCGCTACCAGCTCTGAAGAAGGCTGGTGGATGGTGCATATGACGGTCTTCCCCTGTGCAGCGCTGGCTCGCAGTAGAGATACCAACTTCTGCGCTGAGAAGGAATCCAGGCCCGTGGTGGGCTCATCGCAGAAGAGGAGACCAGGGTCTGTTAGAAGCTGAAATATTACAATAAGTGTTGAATACATGGCAAATTTGCATAAGTTACTGACAGTTGTTGTCAGGTACTGAGTTAATATTTCAATATTAACTCGGTAGTTTTCTTTACATCTGCCATTCGGAGGTTAGATACCTCTTGGTAACAACAATAAATAAATAAGCAATAAAAACAAAGCTCTATTGCTGAGTTATGTGTCAATTATCTATCTCGTCTCAGTACCTCAGTAGCGAAGGATAGTCTCTTCCGCTCCCCTCCGGATAGAGTCTTCTGTCCATCAAGGCCTCCGATGCGTGTAAACCGCGACTTGTATAGCGCCAGCTGACGCAGAAGTTGGTTTACTCGACGTTTCCGAGCGATGGAGGAGGTGCGCCGGTCCATACGTAGTCGGGCCTGAGAGATATACAAGATGTAGCAATAATAGAAGAAAAAAAAATTTCACGCAAAAAAATTTTTTTTTATGGGGCAGGTCGTTCAAGTCGGCCAAACCTTCATATAATGGTCAAACATTTCTCACGTCAATTTTTTTTATACAGTTGCTCAAAAAGTGCTGCTTTATGTAGCTGTTTAGCTCTCGAAAAGTTGGTTTTGCGAACTAGTGCTTTTTACTTTTCCAACATTTTCAAATTTATTTTTGACCGTAATCCAATACAGTCCGTTCACACCAAAGCGTTTCGATGTCTTAAAACTTTGCGCGACGTAATAAACAACGTCAAAGAAATAAAATTACACGCTATAGATTTAGACTAAAGAGATAGGGCACTGAATGTATCAGCGATTATGTGGCGGAGTTAAAGAAGGCAGCCCGGTTTCGTAAATTTGAGTCTAATTTGAACATTAATCTGCGGGACCAGTTTGTTAGTGGTATCAGAAGCGATCAGATTAGACGTTTGTTTGCAGAAGATGAAGATTTTAGCTTCTCAGACGCAGTTTAAGAAAGCGACGACTTTAAAGGCGGCATATAAAGATACAATAACAAATAAACATTTTATTTGTAAAATATTTATTTGTTATTGTATAAATAAAATGTTATTTCACTCTAACATTATTTTAAAATTATTATATTTATTTATTTTCACTTAAAATTTTGTTGTATCAAAATAGTTCAACTTTAAATTGCAACGGTGAGAGTGTTTTTGCAGTGTAAATTAATCATCGCTGAACGTAGTGTATAGTGCTGAATTAACAATATCATTAAAGTTCAAGGGAATGTTCGTAAATGTAGTCAATATTTTATTGTAATTTTTTTCGCAAATGTATTAAAAAACGACGTTCAATGTACGTGTGCAAGTGTCATTATTTACTTGTTCCGTGTCTTTTATGAGCCGTAGGCGAAATCTCGCGACTCGTGAGTAATAACACACTTTGCATACTTGTATTGAAATGTACTATTTCTTCTACTTTTTCCTAATCAGGGCTAGGGCTAAGATGGTCGGTTTTTTTATCATGTGTCATCATGCCTGTTACGTTCTAACAAGTATGTAAGTGCGAAAGTTACGCATGACGTAATAAGTGCCACACTCGATAAAAATGCGACCATGATACCGCCACAGAACACGCTATTTTTGTTACATTCTGTAGAGTTATACTGCATGTTATATTAATGAATATAATTATTTGGAATTGTAATTTCAATTAGGTGTTGTAGGTACAAACATTTATAGAACAAAAAAATATACGTACGCCGTAGATACTGTATTTGTATTCGTATTAAATATTCATGGCGTAATAAAAATATAACGTGCTTAGGTACTTATAAAGTATAAATAATGACTTAATGATTGACAATGATAACACTATTTTGTTGTAAAGGACATCGTATTGTATCGGACAAATAGGTGAAATACAGTGCTGTTCGAAAAATGCACATATTTAATTTAAGAATTAGGTGACTTATTGTTTAATGAGTAAGCGTAAAACAAATATTTTTATTCTATGTTGTATGTATGTATGTTCGTTATCAGATTGCTGCTGTCTGCGCCTATATTTATTTTATTTCTTAATTTTGATATTTATCTCAGACTTAGTTCTTCTTGTTAACCTGTTTAAGAGTCATTAGCCTCTTAGAAATTAAGTTAAAATTTGACTATCTCAAGCTATGTTCGCCTATTTTAGTACAATTATATTTAAGAAGGAAAGGAGGGTATGCTCAGCCCATTATAGATGTTTTATCCACAAAGAGCCTTTAAATTTCTAAATACAAAAAAAATTCGGTATCGCTTTTTGGCTGTCAAAAATCTATTCGAGAGTCGAGGGGTTAAAAAAGGACAATAATGATATCGTACCATGACATTTAGATGTTCGATGACCGTCAAATTGTCTACGAACAACTCATCTTGATGCATGTAACCGCTGTGTCGGTGCATAAAGTCTCCGACGGGCCGCCCGTTCATGGCTATCTCTCCGTCAACTATTGTGCCCACTGTGGGAGGGAAAATACATATTAGAAACATGAATATTAATGCGAATCCCAACACTATCTCTCTATAACAGGGGTCGGCAAACCGCGACTCGCAAGCTGAATGCGGCTCTTCAAGTTATCCAAAAAAATTATAATTAGTGTTCTTAGACTACTGAAACATAATTTGCGGTTCCTGTCCCTGAAAAGTTTGCCGATCCCTGCTCTAGAATATTATCACCACTCGTGTTCGGCACGAGAAAGACCCTTTCTTGTTTGTATTGCATGACAGAAAACTAGAAAAGCTGTCTCGCGTGTCTATCGTATAGGGTATGGTAAATATTGGTTTTGTGACTCGCCAAAACACTTGCCAAAGCTAGTATTAAATATTAAAGTCGGCGTTGATGAACGAGATAATATCAAATGTGAATTAAATTAATGTATCGTAATTGATTTCGAAATCAAACTTCATT
The DNA here is from genome assembly GCF_033807575.1 of Cydia pomonella. Taxonomy (NCBI): domain Eukaryota; kingdom Metazoa; phylum Arthropoda; class Insecta; order Lepidoptera; family Tortricidae; genus Cydia; species Cydia pomonella. The sequence continues at coordinate 4,425,486 of NC_084711.1, read as the reverse complement.
TTTAGGGTTCCGTACCCAAACGATAAAACGGGACCCTATTACTAAGACTCCGCTGTCCGTCCGTCTGTCTGTCTGCCCGTCTGTCACCAGGCTGTATCTCATGAACCGTAATAGTTAGACATGAAATTTTTACAGATGATGTATTTCTGTTGCCGCTATAAGAACAAATACTGTAAAACAAAATAAAATACATATTTAAGGGGGCTCCAATGCAACAAACGTGATTTTTTTGCCGTTTTTATAGACACGGTACGGAACCCTTCGTGCGCGAGTCCGACTCGCACTTGGCCGGTTTTATTTATGACCAATTTATACTTTTTGTGTGCATTAGCGTATTTTATGCTCTGCATAATAATGAACTGTTGACAGATGTATTAACATTTAACATATTTTGCATAATCTGCTTTTCATAAGTAAATATTGATAGTGATTTAGGCACAAATAATAAGTTTATATTGTTATTTTAGCAAGGATAACTAAAGATGGGCATCCACCAAAGCCATTGGAGGTAGTGGAGCGTTAAGAGGATGCGTTCCCATTTGTGCATGGTTTAATAATAGTATTTGTTAGCTATATTTTTCCTGGTGCACCTTCCTTCGTTCAGCTTTGGTGGATGCTCACCCTAGAAGGTTGGAAGATACTTATGTATATTTTTTTGTTTTACCTGGACTCCGGTGCGCTAACGCACTCATTAATGTAGTTTTTCCGGCGCCACTGCAATAAATGCTTAGATTTAATCACATGTAATATAAAAAGTATTGTGTAAAATAAGCAAATGAGATAATTAAGCACCAATTTAATGAAGCAAAAACAAGTTCGATGTTAGTTGGTTGGTAAAATTGGGCCCGGAAAATAAGTACCTACTAAAGTTATGAATTTGAAAATATTATAAAGTTAGGTATTTCAAATCAAATAGGACAAAATATATGGGCCAATAATTTAACTTCAAAAATGATTGGAAATGATGGTGGTGGCTGTGGTATGCCTCGAAGCCATGATGCCAAGTAGTCCTAGTGTTGCTGGCAGCAGTGTTTTATTTTTATTTTTTTATACTACGTTGGTGGCAAACACGCATACGGCCCGCCTGATGGTAAGCAGTTGCCTGATGCCGCCTGATGGTGACAAATTGCATGGGTGTTGGCCAAATTGAATTGAATTTGTAATGATTAATGGTCAATTCTAGTTAACGTTCGGCCAACACTGGCTGGCAGCATTTCTCAGTACAATTTTTTAAATTGCTTTGTTTATTGACACTTGAGACGTTATATAATCTCACAAGACAAAAATCATTATCTACTGTCTTTTTGGCATCTCCAATAAATAAAAAATAACTGATGGAAATCTAAGGCACCTTTATTTTCAATGCCTTAATTGATGAAATGGGGAGAGCAGTTAAATAAAAATTTACATTTCTGTCAGATAAATTAGTATATATTTACAGTTTTAATTTATTTATTTGAGACTCATCTAATATTACATAGCTGTATGCAGAAATAAGTAAATTAATAAAAAGTGTTTGTCAGCTTCCATACAGCACTGAGTGAGTAATTTTAGTCATCATTTGCTTGTAGATGCCAGTTTTTATATTATTTAGAACAATAATGATGACGCACGTAGCGTTGCATAAAAGATTTTTTATTTTATTAATTTACTTTCTTCAGAAAACAATTTTAAGATTTTTTGCGTAGGCCGGCTTTTTAGAAAGCGCCTACACCGCACGTCAATCAATCGGTCGGCGATAACGGCTGGTAAGCCATGAAACCCTATACAGCCGATAGAATGTTCCGTTTCCACACTGCTGGCTGGAAACTTAACACAGTACCTTGCAAACAGTACTTTGACTTAAAGGATGACACACACTAGACCGGGCCGGGCCCGGGCCGAGGCGTCCGACACGTCATTTTCTATGGCGGCTGATCGGTGATCACGTGATGCTTTCCATAGAAACCGAAGCGACGGAAGCTCCGGCCCGGCCCCGGCCCGGTCTAGCGTCTCGTTAGAACGGTCCGGGTCTCGAGGCATCTGACACTTCGGTTTCTTATAGAAAGCATCACGTGATCACCGATCAGCCATCATAACAAACGAAGTGTCGAAAGCCTCGGACCCTGCAGACCGTTCTAGCGTGGCGTGAGTCATCCTTTAAATTGTGTTTTATATTCCAGATACTAAAATGACAGTTATATTGGGCCAATCTACTACACCAATCTGATGTTTTGTTTTGAATTTGATGACCGGTCTGGCCTAGTGGGTAGCTGTGTTGGCCGGACGTTAATTGCAATTAACCATTATAAATTGAACCGTAACCGTAACGGTTTACGGTTCAATTTGTAATGGTTAATGGTCACTAATTTTTAATTGCATTAACGTTAAACATAGCCAATAACAGATGTCCACAAAAGTACAACTAACATGCAATAACTAAGTGGAAACAAGTGATTACAAAAGAAAAGAGTTAAAAAGCACTTTATACAAAGTAGATATGGCTTGTGTAACACTTTACTTTAGCCAATTTGTGTGATAATTCCCATATTATTTATTTATTTAAGTCAAAATTGCATTGCGCAGGTTGAGTAGTCATTGGCAATCGGAATTAGTATCTGGAATAACAACAGAACCACGTATGAGCATCCACACCATAAGTCATGGTACTGTTTAATTAATTCACTGTGGTCAATAGACAGCGAATAGTAGCCCCATGTCGCTTTATTCAAGTATGACAAAACTAAGTAGTCGATAGTATAGATGTCGCTTTATTCAAGTGTAAAAAACGAAATATAATATACCTATCAATAAATGTATTGATAGGCAAGCATCCTTGGTACAATGCCTCAAGGGCCTATTTTAGATATAAGCTAGTTATAGTAATCCTCTGTATATATCCATTATGTATATTGTTATTGTAAATAAATCTCCTTCCTCAATGTATTGATATATAGGACAATACGTAATAAAACCTTAAGAGGAAAAAGTGAACCAGCTTCTCAATATAAATTTAGTCCCGATTTCCCTCTCTGGATATTGACATCATGAAAAATATAGTCTGTCATGCCATTTCCGGTTCGAGCGCCATCTTGATAGTCACGTGTCTATTGACCGCTTATTATGACGACCGGTTTGGCCCAGTGGGTAGTCACCCTGCCTACGAAGCTGATGGTCCCGGGTTCAAATCCTGGTAAGGGCATTTGTTCGTGTGATGAGCATGGATATTTGTTCCTGAGTCATGGGTGTTTTCTATGTATTTAAGTATTTATAAATATTTATATATTATATATATCGTTGTCTAAGTACCCTCAACACAAGCCTTATTGAGCTTACTGTGGGATTTAGTCAATTTGTGTAATAATGTCCTATAAATATTTATTTATTATTTATTTATTTATTATACAGTAAACTAATGTGGTAGTGTGCAGTGAATGGAGATTAATCTTGTAACGCGTTTAACCACCATTTTGGAGTCAACGGCCGGTAGTCCACGTGCTACTTATAAAGTCCAGCTATCGCTTTACAAGAGCTAATAAAATCACCGACATCACCGTAGGGTAGACCGGGGACAATAGAAACACGTCATGATTGAAACAAGTCAAATTTCTCGAAAACTATAATACCTACGCGTCTGACGTAACACTCGGAACACGCGGTTGGCCATGTTTGAATCCTTGGCCAGTAGCGCTCGAGCGCCGGTGCGAGACGGGAGTGTCCACGAGCCAAACCAGTTTTTCGCGGTAAAAAGTAAGTATTTGTGCTCTCGTATATTTTCTTATAACTTCTTTTACTCTTGTATTTTGACTAATCAAATTATTTTGGTGTTATAGTTAGGAATAAACGAATGTTTTTAATGGTCGTTGATCAGCGTTCGAGTCTTTTTTATACATAATATTTGACCTTGAAGTGAAAAACGTGGTGTGGGGACGATAGAAACAACTTGCTTGTGGACGATTGAAACGTTTCAATCGTCCTCGTGTTTTAATCGTCCCCAAAAGTAACCGACTTCAAAATATAAGGTTCTGTATTCGATGCACATGTTTATTCTATTAATGTTGACATTTATTACAAGCGTTTATTACAATTTATACTGATTATTTTATTGCGTCTATTATTTCATTTTACATCCCGATGTCTGCAACACTCGTTGTCACAGAGTGTGTGGGAATGGTTATGATTGAAACATTGTTATAGTTGAAACAAGCACTTTTGTATGAAACATAATTATGCTTGTTTTCTGCGATTCTATATCGTTATATCTTATAATTGCATTGAAACTACTTTGGTTAAGGTAAATTTAAAAGGTAGCAGCGACAAAGACAACTAAAAGTCGTATTTTCTTTTTTTTTTCTCAAGTTTTTTAGTCGAGATGTTCAGATGCTCATAAATTGAGAAATTTTTATGTTATGCTTGCGGACTTTTGCTGACCTCATTGTATGCCGAGGTAGTGATGAAAAAAATTAAAACAGATATAAGTACTTTCATTGTGCCGAAGATATTTGAGTGTTTCAATTGACCTCACATAGTGTTTCAATTGACACTCATGTGAGGTCAATTGAACCATCCTGCCCCATTCTCTTTATTACATTATTGTCAAAAAACTATGGATTATAGACCATCCAAATACATTTTATTTAGGAACCAGATAACTAACCTTGAAATATTTTGAGCGTAGATCTTTCTACTCATCAAAATATAACGATCACAGGCGGTTAAAGGTCTACCCTACACTGTCTTGTACTAACCGTACAATTTTAATCATATTTAAAACTCCTAATACCTTGACACTGGCGAAATGGAAGCCATTTAATTTTAAAAGAATGAATGATAAAGGTGGTCCAAACAGTCGAAATTTTGTGTGGTGTAATAAATTTATGACCTCTTAGTTAGGACCTGATAGCGCAGTAATAGTAACCGAGATTTAATTACCTCATTGATCACTTACCTGGGTCCCATTAATGCCACCAGCGAGCCCGGTTTTGCAATGCCGCTCACTGTACAAATAAAAAGAACCACATTGGTTAATGGTTTCAATTACGAATGGCGCTGAGCTTCGTATGCAGGGGGGCGCCTTTTGAATTTCGAACGCTTGATTTCGTCACTCGAAAGACTGGAAAGCGAAATGCTATTTTTGAAATACGAGCGATATAAATTAGGAATCTAGTGGTATTGGCCACTTGTTTTCAATTCTATTAGTACTTCAGTTTCGTCTTAATAACGGACAGTAGTAGAAACTACTCTGTGTGTACTGCCATTAGCTCGTAGCGCTACGTCGTAGCCGATAGCATTTTTACCGCTAGATAGCCGAACAATAAAATTGACCGACAACGAATCGACAAGTTACCATTTCAAGCTAACGGCCCGATTCGAAGAATGATATACGATAACGATAAGTTCTGGTTTAGATAAGTTCTCATTTAGATATCGTTTGTATGTCATATAATTGACAGAAGCAGCTCGATTCCGGCAACCAATGTCACTTTGACGTTAGAAATATCGTAGATAGATCTTATTGGGATCACAGCGGAATGGAAATAAACGTCAATGTTTAGCTATCGATTTTTCCAAGATCTGAAACGTGGCTTAATCATTCTTTGAAGCGGGCCGTAAGTGTGTTAAATTATCAGCTCCTTGGTTTTATCAGAAATATGTAAAAATAGCGTCACATAACCGACACTAGCGATGTCATCTAACGAGAATTCACGATAATCAGTTCAACTTATAAAGGGTCTTCTTATGTCTTGCGGTTTGTTGTAGATACACGTGAAAAAACTAGTAAATTCTGTCTGGTTTGGCTTTAAACTATTTCATATACACGGATAGGTCTAGCAACTCTAGCGTGCAGGGCGGCGGCGGCCTCCACCCCGGGGAATAAGCTAGTATTTCGGCCTAGAAGATACTAACCATTATTGACTAATCGTTTGAGGTTGCCATCCTTCAGCTTGGTGTGCACGGAAAGGTCCCGCCACACGAGCGTGCAGGGCGGCGGCGAGTGTGGCGACCCCAGCACCGCCTCAACCTCGGGGAACAGGGGCTCGTACTTCGATCTGGAGATCCCATTGTCTATGTACACGTCGGCTGACGTCAGCTCCTGTTCAGAAAATTGTTTTAGAAGCGATTATTTAATTGACAAAATTGATATTGCTAACCCTAAAAATGACACTCACATGCCAAGGTCGTGGGTAATACATACATCGTCAAAACTAAAGCTGTAGTTGTGTAATGGAAAGTTAGTTCAATGTTTACTACATAACGCATGCATTTGAAAATGGCACTAATTTACCGCCCTATTGCGGTAACTAGCGGTAACTATACGTGCGTATGTCGAAAATTTAAAGGGCCTTATGTACTGTAAACCGTTGTACAATATATGTGCGAACAGGTTATTCGTAACTAGTGTCGATTAAACACTCCCTTCGATCGTATTTTAATTTATCGCCACTCGTTGCAAATTTCCTACTTTTCACACTTGTGTCGTAATGTACCTACTATTATTTTCGATAGTCTAAATTAATAACGGACCCTATAAAACGTTATTTGAGGAATAAAACATTCGTAAAACATAAATCGTAACGTAATACGGTTCATGAACAATCTTCGACTTAAAACTTAGCGAGTGACCCATTTTAATATAAGTAAAGTTTTGTTTTATTTATTTAATTAATTTAATTTAAATAACTGGCTACAAAAGCGTCCGGATAGTTTCTCCATGGATTTACCTCAATACCGCTCGCTCCAATTCACTTGGGTGTGAATGGATGGTATGAATCGATATATCATTGCACACACAATTGCAATCCTATCGTGGTGTCTCTGAGCCAAATTACGATGTCGATGCGGAACATCAATTTTATTAGCCTTTTAGAAAAATGCCAACCGTCATCGAATAGGTTATGGTCAGATGATCCAACTGGCGTTCTAGTACTTACTCTAGTAGAACTTAGTAGTTTACAAGCTCGACTCAAACACCTGGACCAAAAACGTCTTCAGCGGAAGCCTCGACCTAAGCCCTCCTACGCATACACATATAACGATCAAGGACAGCTTTATTGTTCATAGTGCGATCGGACATTTAAAACTAAGTTCGGTTTTGCGAGTCATTATGAACCTTACCTATACGTGCTCATCAGAGACAACTGTAAAAGGTCGCCGTTGTCGGACACGACATGGAGGACTATATACATATATATATATATATATATAAGTAGCATAAGCTATAGCTGGTCATAGACACTAGCGTATGCCTGCGCCGTTTTATCAAGTACACAGGCAAACGGAGCGTGTGTGGTATTCGACTGTGCAGTTTCCTATACAGCTTTACCTGTGCAGTTGAACTGCACAGGCAAAACGGAGCGTGTGTGGTATTCGACTGTGCAGTTTCCTATACAGCTTTACCTGTGCAGTTGAACTGCACAGGCAAAACGGAGCGTGTGTGGTATTCGACTGTGCAGTTTCCTATACAGCTTTACCTGCGCAGTTGAACTGTACAGGCAAAACTGCGCAGGCGTACCCTAGTGTGTATGGCCAGCTATAGCTTGTGCCACTTATATATATATATGTATATAGTTCTCCATGTTGTGTCCGACAAAGGCGACCTTTTGCAATTGCCTCTGATGAATCCTTTTACAATCTTACAAATGTGAAATGATAACATGATTCTCACATACCAGTCTGATCTAGATATTCAGTGTCTGGGACAGCGTTACCTTAAGGTCTGCGGTTTAATCCAAACACACTTTCATACCAAGATCAATAATATCAGTTACAGTGTCGTGTTTGCGAACCTTTCCGGTCACTTTGAAAACTGTTAATTATTTTTAAACTCTATTGCAAGGGGGGAGAGTTTAATATATTTCACTTCCTTGCTCTTCTTTCTTTTATGCACATGCGTACTTTATAACGGTTCATATGTATATTCTTGTCTTTAACTAACTTTGTCTCACTTTTGCGAACTGTTATGAAGCAACCCTTACCGTTTTAACCAAAGGATATTTTACTGTGAGCAGGCGCAACTATTCTGAAAATAACTAAATAATTGTTTGGCAAAAACGTCTTGTCAGAGCACAGGCAGAAATGATCATACCTACTGTATTTTTCTTATGCTAGTTTTATAACCCCAAAAAGAGAAAATAGTATAGTTTTATATGTTCTCATATTCCTGACAAAAATGGTTTGCCCGACTAAGTATCTTAGATATCGTCACATAGTTGTAAAAGCACTAGGTTTCCGTATTCAATTAATTCTAATACTATTTTTAAATCTGTTTTAAATCAGTGACGAGTATTTTATGATAGCGTTGAAACATAAAATGTATTTGAATTAGGGGGACCGGTTTGAAATTATTCGTCAACTAATGGCGTTCAACCTTATAACAATCGTTACAGAAAATTATGTCATGGTTTCATTAAAATTAAAGTTCTCATGATCAATGAAAATATTAAAATGCTCTTCAGGAAACTTGAAAACAATCGTTTTCATGAGAGTTTTCTTGCGTTTTTGGTTAATAGCCGCTTAAGATGTAATCTATCGACTTTGCGATCTAACCAAAAACTTGGAACCTTTTCTAATAATTGACAATAATAATTGTTTTACAAGGAGGCAAAGTTGTTGTTTAACCACTCGTGCTAATAAATATTGATACCCGAGCTAGCGAAAGATTCCAAAATTGAAGTGGTATCTTGAGCGTTGCTAGTGTTTCAAGGCACGAGGGTTAAACAAAACTTTGCATCCGAGTAAACACAAAAAATTCCACCACACCAACACGAGGAAAATACTTACTATGAAATACCAAAAACTTCAAACCAAATCAAATCCAAATGTACATAATAAAACATGTATCATTCAAAATCATCATTTTAAAGTCAATTCTACTAAATAACATAAGGAAACAACTCAAAATTTTCATATGCAACTTTCTCATCAGTTTTTGAACAATCAATAGGGCCTTTACCAGTGGTGAAAATAAAGTAAGTAGGTACTTACATAGGAATCATCACCGAGCGATGAGGGGTTCGACGTATTGTTAGTGGTCGCTATCACAGAGTTCTTCCTGGCCACTACACCGTCGCCACTTCCAGACTTTTTGCTCATTTTACATTTATTTTTAAAAACAATTCCAAATTTAAATTATAAACCCGCGCGTAAACATTTTACTGACGCCTTTTCGCGGTGCGCGCGGCGAGTCCAGCCGACCGCGGAGGTTTGACATTAGTCAATGCGTTAGAAAAGGATAGCTAGCGTGATAGAGTAAGATGAGATTAGTTTTATTAGTGCAGTCTATAAACGTGATAATGGAAGTTGGAAAACTTGTTACGAATTACGAAAGTGTTTTCATCAAGTTTGATGTCTGTTTGCTGTGCTTGTTACGATTGTTTGATCTGGAATGTCTTTGAAATTCGGGATAATTTATCACAGTTTTAGGAAATTTTGTAGCCTACATAGTTGAAATGATGAAAGAACATTGAACCTGTCGTGATGTAGTTATCAAAATATTATTACGTATACTATATACTGTACTAGTAAGTAGTACGTACTAAGTTATGTAGTGGGAAAACTTTGTCATGTAGATTAATTGAAAAGATAATTTGTGTTCCCAGTAGATGTGGCTTTGCGTAGATTTTATTATTTTGAGTATATTCTATAATTCCAAAATTTCTTTTGGGGACAATTGTAATTTAATTCATTTTAAATATATAGAAGAAAATGTGAAACATATTCTACTTATAAAAATAATTGTATAATTCGTGGTTCCAAATGACATAAAAAAATAACAATAGCTTCTGGAACTCAATACAATTTGAAATCCCCATCTGTACACAAATCTCATGGGTCTTGTAATATTATAATGTAAATAGTTTGTTCCTTCAATCAATTAAATAAATAATACCGGAATAGTACGAGTCTGACTCGCCCATCGAGGGTTCCGTACTTTTTAGTATTTCTTGTTATAGCGGCAACAGAAATACATAACATCTTTTTACCTATTTTTAATATTTTCATGTTATTTTATGTTATAGTGCGACTATACCTACTTCAAATTTGCATGCTACACTAAGCAGAGTATGGTTGAACTAAAATATATTATTGTACACCTTTGTAAACCCATATTCAGCAAATAAATAAATACAAATACAAATAATCTATGAAAGTTTCAACTGTCTAGACTTCACTATCACGGTTCATGAGATACAGCCTGGTGACAGACGGACGGACTGTGGAGTCTTATCATTAGTAATAGGGTCCCGTTTTACCTATTTGGGTACGGAACCCTAAAAAAGATAATGTAGCCATTATGTATATCTCTTATAGGGAGCGTGCATGAACTGTAGGAGGCAGCACAGGAGCCGTCAGATTTTTGGCGCGAGGCGTAAATGTGATGTTTTTTGTTCCGATGTAGCCCACAAGATGGCAGAACCTACTATGCACAAGAAAACACGTGACGTGTACATGTGCATGTTTATGCTTCCGATTCAGGCAACAAGATGGCCGACCCTCCAACGCACACGGTCCCTATACAAAGTATCAAAGGCTAGCAAGATATATTCGGAACATGCGCAGAAACATGCGCATTATACAGGTTTTCAGGAAATGCATAATGTCAAAGTGTCAAGTGCATATGACTAGTAGAGCTTACGGTAAACATGTCTGCCAAATAGTGTTTACTATATTGCATGTGTTATTTACACATCAAGACGACATACAATGTAAGTTAGTACATGTTTACAGGCTTAAATATGTTTTTAAATATGAAATTAAACCGTTTGTCAACACTAGTTGTACTCAAAATAAGTAATCTAGTTCAGAGAGCAATAACTGATAATTTGGTTAACAGATGAAGGGGAATGCTGAATAATTTATTTACATTAGGTATCTGGGGTTAAATTATTGAGTCATATTGAAATATTTATCCATCATAACTAACCTTTAAGAGGGAAGTACCTACACTACGTGATCGTCCATACAAAAGAAGAAAACATTTATCACTTCTAAACATTTTCCATTCTCCATGATTTTTAGTATGTTATTCACACAATGAAAAACTAGGTTTTCCTTTTTTTCAAAATTTACATTTTTTTTTAAAGCGAAACCTATTAACCTAAAATATATTACGCTGAAGCGATCGACATCAGAATTTAGTTAGTGCAAAACGTTTTCTCCCGAAACTATATTAAAGCTATATTCTTCCCTCTTAAGCCGAGAAAGGTAGGTATCTCATATAGTATTTAGTTTTTCAAGTATGATATAGGAGGCAAACGAGCAGGCGATTGCCTGATGATAAGTAATTACCGTCCTCTATGGACACCTGCACATTGGTGTAAGTGCGTTTCTGACCTTTAAGATGGGAGTACGCTGTCTTGAAGGTCGTATCGGTAGGGAATGCAAACCGGTTTTAACCGAAACCGAAAAAACCGGTCAAAACCGGTTTTTTGACGGAAACCCAAAACCGGGTTTTTAGAATTTGAAAAAACCGGTATCGGTTTTATTCGGTTTTTTTATTTATCTAAGTTGCATGTTTTATTCATTATAAGGGTATAAATCGGTCCTAAACCGGTTGAATCGACATCAAATCAAATAATGTGGTGTTGTGTTAGTTTGATCATTTGTAACGCTAAATGAATTTTTACAGTACAAAATACGGAAGATTTAAATAATATAAAGTACTGGCAGTGGCAGGACATCCGTGCTGGTGTACGAATTTTATAGTAGTACTTTTTAATAAACATGGGTATATAATTTTATTATGCGATGCGCTGTAGAAAAATTCCACGTAATCAATTATATCAATGGCAGCTTTAGAGTCTTTTGTTGGTTCGGTGATAACGACTTACCGACAACCTTTTTTGTATCTTTCGCACTAATAGGAAAGGGTAGTTCAAACCCTAAAGAATGGAAACCTGTGTTTGCCCAGTTTAAGCTAACACCATCAGTTTCTAATTGACTTTTTGAGAAGAAACACGTGACGTGAATAGGGTTGTTTCCATCTACAAATCTTTGGGCAGAATTGTATCCCAATAAATTCTTTTGGATTATAAGAACATGTTAAACTACTTTTAGGGGACCTGTAATGACCATATTTTTGTAAATATTGAATTTAAAATATCTTTTGGCACACGTCACGTGACCAAACTCGAAACGTCTTTGAAGATTCTGATGACGTCACAACTCTCGGATTGACACTGTTGACAGTTAGGCGATAAACAACAAATGACAAATGTCAGTTCACAGTTCGTATCTTCTACGTGTGTATGAAGTTATGTGTCAAACCGTAAACTGTGACGTCACACAATTTTCAAAGAGCGTTATGGGCGCGAAAGCATCTGTCAAAATATATTTTGTTAATTTAACATATTTAAAGCCGTTTTTAGTATAAAAGTTGAATTTTAGGGCAACTTTTAGTTAATATAGAACGTAATACAAGCGTTTCAAAAAATTGGAAATAACCCTATTATCTATTTTATTGTTCTTTTTATGCTCTTTTTACGTAAAATGTTAGTAAAGATGACAACTATTTATAAACAAACTCCAATCAAAACTAGGTGTATCGGGGCGACAGATGAGGCGAAAAGTCGCGTTCAAGTTTCGATAACTTACCGTATGCACTTGTACTTTAGCTAGGTGTCCAGGTATGTACCAGATTTCAACCGTTACATAACTGCCAAACACCCGGCATGGAGACACCCACCATTGCTCAGTGACCCGTCTGGTATCAGTTACCGAAGCCCGCCAACCGCCAAAACTCCCGTCCACGCCAATCAGCCGGATCCACGCCCAGGCCTAATTGGATCGAACTGTTCGAATTTGGAAGCGCCGTATTGGTTTTCATGGTTCGGTTATCAAGCCGGTTGGGTTTCAGGAATTTTAGGTGGAGCTACGCTGGTTCAAACCAAAGGAATCTAATTTTACCTTACCTTAAAGTTGTCTGGAAGAGATCGCTTACAGCGATAAGTCCGATGCTACCTATATTTACATTGTGAATGTGTTTTGGATTTCATTATCTTGATGGTGCAATAAAGAATATTTACAGTTTAAGGCCCTATAGGTTCGTATTCTTCTCTCACTCTCACTGAGCGTAAGCGTAAGCGAGAGGGATGTTCGTGCTCCGGACTGCGGATATCATGTTTGTAAATTTTAATTTATTCTCAGTTTTAACAAAGAAGAGTAATCTATGAGTTCCCTCAACAATAAACGAAGACAAGAAATTTTACGGTGACAGACGATTGGGTGTAACCGACCCTTAGGGTTCACAGTTGCCTTTTCTGTTCCCAAATCGTAAAGTTACGAATATGTAATGTTATCATTTGAACCACCTACAAATAAAAACAAACTAAAACATAAAAAAATTCAAAGGAAAAGTAAGCAAAAACGAATTCAAATAATACTTGTAACGTAATATCATAGTTTATTAGACAAATATTTTAAGTAAGGTTACTCAGTATATTTGAACAATTAGTTATCAGTTTCAACATAATTTTGAAACTCAAATTTAAAATAAATTAGTGCTCATACATCACTTTTCATTTGTTTCTAACGAGAGTCTATTAATTATTCTAAAAGTAGTAGCTAGGTAATTTGCATTTTTAATAACTTACCCAAGTTGCATGATTCATTACTCATTTATTAATGATATTTAACAACAGAACTGCGGCGCCGAGGTCGTTTAGTCTAGCTAGTTCATTGATAACCACTTAACAATTCGGGGAAACAAAAGGAAGGCCTGACTCCACCAAGGCTGCATTCTGAGTCAAATTAAAAGTTCACAGCAAGCTCGCCATACAAACGGAGTTTCGTTCTCATTTTACAACTACGTGTTGGATTGTTATGAAACTTTGCACATACAATGACAAGAGGTATATCTATGTCAGTAATCAATCAGTTTATATATCTCCAGCTTATAAAACAAACGAAATAGAGCAAAAACAAGATCTGTAAGAAAAAAAAATCCCTGTATTTTTAGAACTATGTACTGTATTGTACTGTATGTACTGTACTCTGCTAGTCATTTTAATTTAAAGGGGCTCCCTGCGGTTTTCATCGATTTTTGACAAGTTTTGAGTCGTTACTCCTACATTTGCACTACAGATAGAATTATATGACAAACGGCTTCTTAAATCTTTTATCTCCATTCTTGTCTGCCGGATTTTGAAAGAAATTAATACTTATTTTTTTATGATTTTTATAAACATTGTCTAAACAAACACTATTTTCGTTACTAGATTGCTATGAAGGATCTTACATATACGTAATCTACATATTTGGGTTCGTCTTTGACGTCGCTAAAAATTTGTCAGAGATTTTAATTTTAAATTAGTTAACAAATAAATTATGACCAGAAAACCAGTTATTTGGCCTAAAATTCTTCAACTTTGATGCCAAATATCTCGAAGATTATGAACCCCGAAGTAAATATCGGACACTATACTGCTTATAGTCATTGCTGTTAATATAATAAGCTACAAAAAGCATTAGAAAACTAAGGGTTTCAGATCGAAGGTCATTGGCGATAGGGACTCCCTTAAACTGAGAACGTAACCACGTTTGTATAGAAAAGCGAGCTTCCTGCGGGCTCTTAAGCATAAGTTGAAATTGTTCCTTGATGTTTTACTTATAGTTTTCTTAAATAAGATGTTTTTGATCTCGCAAAATAAAGGCGTAGTTTAAAAAACCTTGTGAGTAATTATTTAAAAATATCTTGTTTTCAAATCGATTATCTGGAAAAAGAATAGTTAAAAAAATAGTCATTTTGCCATAGGTACCCTTTTAATGTCCATGATCTGTTATATTTTGTAACAACTTTATGAATTTTAACTCAAAAATGATTCCACTGTAAAACTAATTTATTTAATCATGCAAGTGCATAAATTAAAACACTCGCTTCGGTCGTGTTTTAAACCGACACGAGTTGTGTACATGTATCGTACAACATTTTTCAACACACTTGCTCAAAACGACGTTTTTATTTCACCGATTTTTGGCTCGTAATCCTGGATATTAAACACGCGTGCTTTTCCAGTATATTATAACACTCGTGCTTTCTCATTATATTATCCGACTGAGTTAAGAATGTAACTGATTGCTAATAATATACATGGAAACGGAGCCTTCTTAATTTGGTCGAGTAATACATTTTTATTAACCAACTACGAGTATTAGGTTTCAAATGTTAGTTTAGAGAGGTTTTATCACACCAAACATAATTTATAGATTAAATTACATTAATGAATAAACATAACATTTTATCGTTTTATTCTGGTTTTACTACCTTTTTAAAATAACTGCCTCAAACCCAGTAGTCAGCCGGGGGAGGCTGACTATTGGATTTAATACAAAAAAGTAGTTCCCAATAATCAGCCCCCTTAAAAATGTTACTTTAATATGGATTTATATATTTTTTTACTTATTTCAGATATATTAAGTATTAATTATGTGAAGAAGTCCCCATTCTTATAACAAAACATCACAATTTGGCTGCTAACGTCTTATCAAAATACCATGTGACACTCCAAAAAAAATGGCGGATATCACATAACCCATCATGTCAGAAGACAGCACTTTGAAGTAGTGTTGTGGTTCATGCTAGACAATTATTTTATAAAGTAAGCTATTTTTCAATTAATAGTTTATCAGTCTATATAATATCACCTACTTTTGGAATGAAAATTAGAAAAACTTTGATTATTACAACCAAAAATAAGCAAGAAAGGCTGACCACTTTCGCATGGCTGAGCACTGGTGCCTTTACCCTACTAATAGAGGCAAGAGCCGAGAACGGAAGCCTTTTACCATCAAAATCGGGTGAAAAACAATTGGCGGCATATGAAACTTTTATTCAATGGAGAATCAGCAAAAACGCCCAGTCTTTCTTGGAAAACGTGTTGGTGTGCCTACAAGCCCAGCACGCTTTGGTGCAATTATTCGATGTTAATCACCATTATGAAAATTGTACTTTTACCGTTTTGACAAAAGAAACCGAATTTATAAGTTTTGTTTTTCCTTGCAAGTGTGTTGAAAAACGTCGTATGAAACGCGTGTGCATTGGTCATTACCCACATCGGCTTTCTTTTTGCGCGCTCGCTTACAGCTCGCGCGCACAATATCGCATCGTGTGTATTGCCCAACTTAGCACACTTGTATCATAATGTACTATTACAGTACCTATGGCTACTGTAAATATTTTTGAATGAATGGCAATGGAATTGTGTCTAGTCTTAGGCGTACTTTAAAATTCTTCCAGAATTGTTTTACGGTCATTGACTGCTGCATCAATAGCGCCTTTGAGACCGGTTGACGACTTCATATCAATTTGGAATTTGGAGATAAATCATTCAATTTAAAGATACTGACGATCCGTAGCCGTCATAAAGTAAGTTTATGCTTCCGTAACTTGACATCATATCCTGCTTTGACGTTAGGGTACCTTCAGTCAGAACACGAGTCCCGTGCATTATCGAACTGAGGAAGGGTAAGTAAGTAAGTAAGTACAGCTAAATAAAATGGCCCACCTATTACGCTGTGTTGAAAGATGGGGGCAAGCGGGGCTTTCCTACAAATTCCTCGGAGATTGTATTTGACTATTTGTACCATAGAACCCAAAGTACCCTAAGCTTTGATAGTACAGTGAACCGAGTAGATGACGCACCAGGTTCAATCACCTACCGCGAAAACCGAAATTCGTAAATTGCGGGATCTTTCTCTTTTACTCTCACTAAGACGTAATTAGAGTGACAAAGAAGAATGCCCGCAATTGACGAACTACGATTTTCGCGGTTATGGCACTGGTACCAAGTTAGATCGATAGATAGATAGAAGTTAAAATAGTCCCTCTCGCTGTCGAGACTTCGGGATGCTGGTGCGCCGAGGGTAAATCCCTCCTCCGGGACCTGGGTCGTCGCCTGCTAGAAAGAGGCCTTGATCCCCGCTCCGGGTTTTTCCTGATGCAAAAGCTGTTCATCGCAATTCAACGCGGGAACGCAGCGAGCGTGATGGGTACCTTTACGTCGGGGCTAGCCTAGGGCTCGTATCAGTACGTAGGTACTTATTTTATAGATATTTCGTTTATATTTAAGTTCAGATACTTAAGTTCAAGTTAAGTGATTCAGTTAAGTTTTTAATTAGTTTTATGTTTAATTAAAAATATTATGTAGTGAGAATATGGTAAAGGTATTATTTTTTTCCTAATGTGCGTATTGTTACCTACCTTTCGTATCTAAGACGGGTCTAAATTATTCGTTTAAGTATGTTTAATCTAGTATCAGTATTCCTGAGTAGGTTATGTAAATAGAAAAGTCAAGTCTTTTATTTTATTGTCACATTCTTTGTCACGCAGATTGTTTTGTGACGACTATGTTTTGTTGTGAAAGTAAATTCTACATTTGGTGGTTTCCAATATTTATACTGATCTGATGTTGATCTTCTACGAGCCAACCAAAAAGTATTTCGTAATTTTAAGGATATGACCAACATATAATAAAAGTATATATTATATGTTGGTCATAATAAAAAATAAAAATATAACCAACATGTAATTTGTAGAACCTTATTATTATTATTTATTTATTATTTATTTTTATTTTTCAGACATCCACTAAATACCTATACTATAATCTTTTGACCCAGGCGACCCAGGTACGCTCTTTTTACGTTCCGATCTTCGTCCATTCTCTCAAGGTGGCCTAACCAACGGAGTCTGTGGGCTTTACTTTCCAGCAGGAGGACGTCCTATCGGACGCCCTAGGTATCGCTGGAGCGACATGGTGGAGGCGGATCTGCGAGCTTCGAGTCGACAATTGGCGAGAGGTCGCACAGGACCGAGAAAAGTGGCGCTGTCTTGTGTCGGAGGCCAAGTCTCATTTTGGGTCGCTGAGCCAACGGAGTAAGTAAGTAAGTAAGTAAGTATAATCTTTTGAGCTTAGAATGTCCCACTGCTTGGCACACAGCTCAGAGGCTTCCCTCTTATTCTTCCACCTGTCCTGATTTTGAGCATTTCCAGTCTTTTTTTAAGACGTTAAGCTCATCTGGCCATATCCGAAGATATAATATGGGATGTGCTATGTATATGGTATATATCCGCTAAATATTACAATAATTGTTGTTTTTGTACAAATATATACTTCGAATATTCTGATGCAGAAGGATAAGCGATGAATGTTATCAAGAATTAAATGAATACTAGTGTCATTGGTATAAAGATGACGGTTATTGCGCAATCATGTAATATCCATTGAACACCAGGAACCCGTAAAGGAGTCCTCAGTTAATGCAACAACGCCTGTTTGTACAGTAAGCATCAAAAGAAGCAGTTTTTAGCAGTTTTTTTATCACTAACCTAGTTACATTTCATTTTTCATGTATATAATTATATTTCATTCCAATCACAATACTGTTTACATACCTATAGTATAGTAACATGAAAATTAAAAAAAAAGTATTATAAAAAACAAAAACCCAACTGCAAACTAAAAAAGAGGAAAACAAGCCCAACAAGAATATTGTTGTTGATAGTAATTAAGTATCGCAGGCGGGGACCAACAGAGGGTTACTTATAGTCATTTTGTTTCTTGGTCCCGCCTGCGATACTTACCATCAACAACAATATTCTTGTGGGGCTTGTTTTCCTCTTTTTTAGTGTGCAATCGGGTTTTTTTTTATAATAATCAATTTTTTTTATTTATAACTTTTTAGTTACCCCCAAAAAAAAACCCCACTCCCGTGATCAAGACGAATCTAACGATACCTCATACATCAAAATCCATCAAGCCGTTTAGGCTACAGGAGGCCACAAAGAAACAGACATACATACATACATACTCGTACATACACTCGAAAAACAATACCCTCCTCCCTTTGGCAGTCAGGTAAAAAAGTAACAACAAACGAATTCAGTACCTCCTCCTTCTAGTAAGAAGTTCTAGTAAAAATAATGTAATTTATCTACTACGCTATTGAGACTCACTTGTGTCTGGCCCGTATATAGAAGCTTTCATGAAAGCTGTAAAAGGCACTTCCACTTGCACGAGTGCGTGACATTTCTGGATAGGCAAGTGACGGACAAAAGACTTATTTAACCTGCCTAATATAAATCCGTTGTACAGTCAGCTTCAAATACTTTGTAGCAGTCAAAGTGGCCAAATAGTTCGGTACACCATACTAAATATATGGTGTACCGAACTATTTGGCTACTTTGGTTGCTACAAAGTATTTGACGCTGACTGTACCTAACATAACCAAACCCCGTTATCTTATCACTGTTGCAGTTTGTTGAAAATAAGGGTATGCAAAAATATATACCCTTAATTTACCTAACCTACCAACTAAATTCACAACTTCGCTTGGCACTACCTGCACTGTCTAGGCTGTCAAAATTGATGATAACTTATCTTGGTCTGACTATATCACGTTCATGGGTGTTTAATAATTCAACATTTAGGATTTTCAATTTGCTTTAGTTTAGCTAATTTCCGTAAGATTTAAATTATAAGGCGTAAATGTTAGGTGAAGTTAAAGTAGTTTAGATTTTTTTTTGTTTTAAACTATTTTTATACCGATCTGTTTATTGTTAATTTAATAAATAGGTATCTATTATAATGCAATGTATTGGGAATTTCGTTTTGTCAAGCGACGTCAGTTACAATGATTATGGCGTACATTGAAGAAAAATATATAATTTTTATCAAAAATAGGTAGTCTGAAGACTAATAATTTTTAAAAGTTACTGAACAAAAGATCCGTTTGAGCAGTACAACCTTTGTTTTAATTATTTGCTCGTGTTTGGAAGTACCAAGCTAACCGTTCATGTATACGCAGACCCTGCTAAAGAAATACATATTCGTAGATACACACTGGGTAAGACATGAAATACGAGCTGTAATTTAGAGAGCAGAAAGCGGGCCCACCCGGTATTCTTACTAGGTGTGTTTTACCAAAGCCTCTAGAGCCGATTTCGATGTAGGGTTTTTATTGGCCCGTGTAACATAGTTGGTACAACACACACCTACCTAAAATTTTAACCAAACTAAAGAACCTTTGTCTTTATAGTTTTTTTGGCGATACTTATTACAACTTAATGGAAGGTCTAATAGTGTTTGAGAGGTCAATAACAAAATAAATACTTTAGGCAAAAGTTTATTACAAACATTATAACAAATATTTATTACACACTTTTCTCTTACTTAATATACCTACACAAATGAAAACAGCTTCAAAATCTTACGAATTATATTAAGTCTTTTAATGTCTAATTAAAAAAATACTGGTGTACAAAATTTTAAGCAAAAATATAATTATCTATACAGTTTTAGTAAATATCAACTTATTTTGTTAATAATTACCCTATATTATATTTTGTAGTCGACCTTAGGTTTAAATGACATAATTATACATGTTTGGAAATAATTAAATTTAATCAAAATGTAACAAAAACTTCTATCTTATGATTGATAATATTGTGTACCTACCTACATATATAAATAAAATTATGGCATTTCAACACAAATTCTTCGTAAATATACACACGTGAATAGTTCTAACTAAAATGACCTTAATAGTTCAAATTAAAATTTATCAAGCAACTAACTGGAACATTTAAGAAAATATATTATAGTCAATTAGCTATATTTTTTATTTTTATCAATTATCTACACTTTTTCCTTTCCCTTGCTTATGTTTCAAAGAGCGTAAGCTACTCTATTGTATTACTCATATCCACTACTCCAAGCAATATTATTTAAAAAAAAATTGACTCAACTTTTAAAATATTTCCCTTAAAAATATAAATAACATTATTTACCGGCTGAGCATACATTATTTACATTATTTCATAATAACCAAGACAGCTATACGCCTACAAAGTGACTTCACTTCGTTCTCCTCGCTCGTATAAGTAGAGCGATGTAGGCGAGCAGGCGGAACCCGATGAACAGAAGCACCATGTTGACTACGTCGAAGGTAAAGTCGTCCTGGGGGAGAATTGAATATGAATAAAATATTAAAACAGGAAGGTAATGAGTTAAAAAAGCTGTCTAGTGCTACGAGATACAAGTTCCAATTTGTATATCGATAAACACAACCTACAATAGTTCGGACATTTCTAAATAGCCGAATTATTCCGATATCACGTAATGTCTCGTCGTTATCTTCTGAGTCATCGTTAAAGTGTAATTAATTGATATTCTTATTTATAACAAATTTTAAAATCTTATGAAATATGACAACGCGATACACGACAGATACTAGAACAACGAAAGGTTCTGAAAAACACTAGATCTGCGTCTCCAGCATAATTTCTCTCGAAAACTTTTAATTCATGAAAGAGATGGAGTTCTTGCAAAATACAAGCTAGCCACCGAGGTCCACCAGAACTATCTTGTATAATATGCTGCCCAGTGCACATCAGACACACCTCTGAAAAGCTGAGCGTCTCCAGTACGACTTCGCCCGAAGCCGGACACGTGAAGTTCTCCCTCGTGCACGCGATGGAGTCCACGCCGGCCCACTGGTTGACCAGCAGCGCCTCGTTGCCGTACCGGAACCAGGATAAGTAGGATATCCAGCCCAGGTACGGGGGCACTGACCTGTGAATGAAGAAATGATTAGAAACTAACAACCTACCTAATAAATAATAGAAAGGCGATTAACAACCATTTTTTTTTGATGAGGTTTATTGTGAGATAATAATGGATGTGTGTTGTGTGGTGTTAATATTCTATTTTTCCGTGTGCTCTGGTTTAAGCAAGTTTTACAAAAATTATCATGACCATCACGGCAATATTAGTTTTAAGAGATCCATACAGTAAATGCTGAAACTTGAGACGGCAATTTTTGGAGACTAAAAACACGTAGATCACAAAGTTCTGTCAAATGTTCATGAATTTCTTTACTAACTCTCATGACTTACCCCGAGTTGAGGAAGAACCCCCCAAATAGCATGAAGGGGATGATGATCGGAGGCCCCACGGAGGCAGCCATGCTCACGCTGCTGCTCGCACATGAGATAAGGTAACCTGCGGAAGAGTATGCTAATGAAGAACTAAATTCTACATATGTAAACTGCTTAATGTGAAAATTTAAGCACCTTACCTACTTATTAATAGAAGTTGAAAAGTGCTAATATTAATAAAAGGAAAATATTAGAAAACTATTCCGACGGAACCGAGTAGTTGTTTAATAAATTGATAGATTGATATATAAGTCAATAAAAAATGTCACAAGAGGCAACTCATTTATATGCACTCACTAAAACTACACCACCGTTACCATCTTTAAAGACCATCAAAACTTTAATGTATCAAGTTATGCAAATGTTATTGAAGCATTAAAATCCAAATTCTTGTCTTAGTTAGTTCCGTCAGAATCTGAGGCGACATTGCATTCGGCCGTGGAAAGTCGAGAATAAAGGGCGAGCCGCCGATATAGAGTATCAAGATATTTGAGCTCTTGCGGTTTATAGAAATTCGCTGCACAGTTGGATGTCAAGCAACCATCATAATTAATAACATTGCTATAGAAAGCTAGGCCTTATTCTTAAGTGATTATGACAATTATTTTAAATTACAATAATACTGTTAACTTTGTTAAACGGAGGCCTATTGTGATGAAAGATAGATGTACTGTGACGTAATTTATAGAGCGAGACAAAGATGTGGCTCCTGGTGTATCAATTTTCATATTTGATTTGATGACATGCCGATACAAATGTTGCGCAAGTAATTATGTTAACCTAAACGTTTCTTTTGGATTTACACGTGTTTGCTACTATTCAAGTAATTTTAAGATCTATATTTATCTTATTAAATAAATCGTCCGTGATTGACCAGAAACGTAAAAGACTTTCAGATAGAGCTTCATTCAGGCCGTTCGAGAAATTTCATGCGATTTTCGATATAACTACAAAGTACAATGAATTCAGTCGATCGACCAAGTAACGAAAATCGCATGTAAGTTCTTGAGCCGTCTAAGTGGGGCTTTAAGTCGCCGACCTACGGGATGGAGATGGCACATGCACAAGAAGAAAAATTATGACAAATTATACTATAAATGTAATCAAATATGAAAAAATAGTGAAAATATAAAAATGTTATTGAAAAAAATGGATTGTAATATAATAATATAAAACATATTTCCAATAAAGGTACCTAGTAAATACCTAGGTTTTTCAATTGTCCACTTAAATAAATATTAACTTATGCAATACGTAGGTAACATTTATATTTCAAATAATTCGAAAAAACAAGAACATATTTTTAATATACCTAATTCAATGGATTTTTTTATTTTTGCCACCAAATAGGTTTAATGAGTAACGCCTATTATTATAATACTTCCTGGAACAACTTTTTACAATTATTATATAATGCGTTTGTCTATTATTATAGTGGAGCTAATTAAGTAGTTAAAACTCTATTAAAATAAGACTCATCCTACTAATGTTGCACAATCATTTCATGTAATGTTACATTCGACGCCAGTTTGTAGTCACATTATATTTCTGTATATGAATATGACAACATCAGAAAACCTTGATTTAACTCTAGGCACAAATAACGGTATTTTCCCATATGTGACCGCCGGAAAAAGTTGTAAATAAATACCTACATAGTTTCATACTTACCGGTGAAAACAAGCTGTGGGAATAACCTAGTGCCAATCCAAAAAACTTACCAAACGACATAGCAACATTCGTGATGAGCGCCGGTAGCCCAGACGCAATGGAAAGCCTCTCCGGCGCTGGGTTGAGCCAGATCATGTAACACGTGGTTGTAGTGAACACCGCCGGTATGGTGGCGAACACTGGTGCTTCTACGAGAGTCTTCAATAGAAAATACTCTGTACGAATAGACGAGGTAAAATCTAAAACACTTACCAAACGACGTAGCAACATTCGTAATAAGCGCCGCCAATCCTGACGCTATAAAGAACCGCTCCGGCGCCGGGTTGAGCCCAATCATATAATACGCGATGGTGGTGAACACCAACGGTATCGTGGCAAACACTGGTGCTTCGGCTAAAGTCTTCGATAGGAAGTAGACGTCGGCGCGGTACATGCCGTTGTGATGCTCGCGGATGAAGATGGGCAGCTCGGAGCAGAATACCTGATAGAAGATTGAGGTGTAAATATTTCTGTTAGCTGTAGTGTAATAGCAGTTACTAGGTAATTGAAACTCGTTGGTCATTTGTCTCAAAAATACTTAAGGACGCAATCTAATGATAGACATAATTTTTAAATATTTGAACGGCAAATGCAAAATATCTCCTAATGGTCATTTACCATGAAATGCAAATAGTTAATCATAAGAATTAAGATTAGACGTATTTGTCATATAGGAGCGAGCTACATTTGCATATCCACATTTTTCTTAAAATTTGGATAAATCAATACTTATTTAATTAGGCTAATCTTTTCGCATCTTGCATAAATAACTATAAATTATGTAAGTAGCGATATGGTCTGCCTCCAGTAACTGTATGCGTGTGTGTAAGATATATGTGTATTTTGCAATGAGTGTGTGCTGTTTGTATATCAAAAATGCTAATTTTATTGGTGCAAAATATTCAAATTCCATCAAAGAAAAAACGAGTTCGATAAACTACGCTAAAAATAAACCTTCCTATGTAGAGCATCACATCGTCATGATAAAACCTGTCAACCGAACATGTGACGTAAAAGCCTTGCTAACGAATACTCAGAACTTAATGACACCAATTAAATTAGGAGAATTTTAATTGCAATGAGCTTCTTTAAGTGGTTGTTTAGGTAATCAATGGACAAAGCAAATAAAATAGAATTTGAGAAATGTACTGATATTCAAGTTATATTTAAGAGGTGATTAAGGTAGTAGGGTACATAAGTAGGTAATTTTAGCTGCTTCAATTATTGCTCGGAAAGCAATTAAGAAAGTCAGAGCCAGTATGCGATAGATAAATTGGTACTAATTGATATTGGTGTTTAGTTGTACAACAGCGGGTCCAAAATGGCTAGAGACAGCCCAAGATAGAGAGAAGTGAAATAGCTTGGGGGAGGCTTTTACCCGAAAGGGGCCCACATATTTTTTAAGTCAAATTTTAAGTTAAATTATTTTATTTAAATTACTATATTTATTTTGTTTAAAGTATGTGTGGAACAAATAAAGCTCTTTATTATTATTATATTAGTTGTACAACACGTCATTGTTTGTGGGATCATGAATATTATTAATGTACGACATTATATCAAGGAAGTTACAAATACAAGTACATTTGTAAATGTGACATAAAATTGATGACGATGTCAAGAAAGTGATGCCAATGATGAAAAACATGACAATAATACTGATCACATTACTTACATTAATGACAGCGAAGATGTTCTGGAAGGTCATGTTGGTGAGAAACATGAAAATGGCTCCATTGATGTTCATGACACCGTCCTGGTCCAAATTTTGGCCAAAGTAGATCACACCGATCAGTATGGACACCATCTGAACAATATGTTACTTATCAATATCACCTCAGCGTAATAAGCGCTTAAAGAGAAAATAGTGTCAGCAATATTGCTATGTTTTTAACAGTAAAAAAAAAGTTTAAAATAACAAACACTTATTGATTTAGAACTAGAGTCAGAAGATGTAGTGAAGGCAAATGTTATTTTAAAATAGAAAATATTCGTAATGAAAATTATATCATCAGAAAATTATGAAGGTATACTCACAATGGTCTGTAGAAACCGCACTTTGATAAGCATGGGTTCCTTAGTAACTGAAAGCCATGATCGCCAAAGTACAGCGCGGAACTGTGCCCACCATGATACTTTATATGGAGAGCGGCGCGAGCGCAGACTTGGCGTTGACCATGCTGAGTCCGTCCAGCCTGAAGAAATCTTGCGCTGTTTTGGGGGAGTTGTAGAATCGTTAGTAAACTACATATTGAGAACATGCACTTTAATAGCCGTTGAGTACGATAGTTATTTGATCCAATACTTCTTAAACAAAACAACTTATAGATTTATGTATTTGATTGTTTTGTTTAAGTAGCAAATTCTTACACTCGTATAGCTAATTAAAATTATGTGTCATTAAGGGAACCTTTTATCATCTTAAGTAGTTACCTACTAAAAAAAGATTACTCCAACTTAAAGTTTGAGCGTGACAAATGCAATGCAAATTATGGAGGGCTAATGCACTTTAAATAGTTAGAAAATATTTAGGCACACATTCATTGGGATAGAGGAAATTCACCTCGTGCAACAATGCATTTTCGGCCTCAGCAGCTATTTGGCACCCCAGTTCAGACTTGGCGAACGCCGTACACACTGTGTCCACAGTGTGCCGGGTCGCCTCTTCCCTGCCTGGCACTCCGGCCAGGATTTGGATGAAGTGGTCTGCGGGGTTGTAGTTGGCTGGACACGCCGCTCCTAACCTGGTGGGCAGAAGACAATAATTACCGCTCTACGTTAATTTTCCATTTACTAATTAAAAGGTCTTTAATTCCCGTAAATTTAGGAATTTAAAAAAATCTTTCTACCACACCGTAACGAAAAATTCGTTTTATGAAAAAATTGCTAAAAATACAAAATAAACTTAAACATATCAACATAACTTTTACTGGACTCGAAACCGAAATATCAAGCATGCATGTTTTCTTTCTAATAAGTAGGTACATACCTAATATTTTTGTAGCATATTTAGACTAGTAAGAGAGAAGGCTAAATGGAAAATTTCATAATCTTTACCCTCCCCAAGTCACAATCGCTTATAGAAAATGCCAATCAACATTACATATGGAACTGAAGTAACTTTTCCTTCCCATCTATTTCATAAATACACTTACTCCTTAAAGAAGTCCGTGGCCTGGTCAGGCGAGCCGAGGAATGCGACGCGTCCGTCCGCCATAATGAGAAGCTTGTCGAACATCGCGTATAGCTCCGAAGACGGTTGGTGGATCGTACACACCACTGTCTTGCCCTTCTGTGCCAGACCCTTCAACACCTTAACGAAGAAAAACATTTAGGATTAAAATAATGTATTCAATAATTTAACATATCTGTTTTGTATCTAATAATTTAGCAAGGATCATCAGAAAAGTGCGATTCATTATGGATTTTAAAGACCCATGTCGACGTTTCTTGTATGAATAATTGAAATTAATTTTATTTGCAATCATCATCCAGATATTCGCTGGCGAAGACGTGCCGGTTAAACGGCTACTTCCTAATTCCTAAACTAATTCCTCCCATAGCAGTTTTTAAGCTACCTTGTCTGCTGATAAACGGTTGGTTACAAAGGAAGATTTGAATGGGTACACGAACTGAAAGAACAAACCTGGATGACATTCTGAGCCATGAAAGAATCAAGGCCGGAGGTAGGTTCATCGCAGAACATCAGGGGCGGGTCCGTAAGGACTTCGCTGGCGAAGGACAGACGTTTCATCTCGCCACCTGATATGCCCTTTAAGCGTCCTGGTATGCCGATGACGGTGTTCTGGCACTTTGATAAAGCTAGCTGCAAAGGAAACAATAATTATAGTGGGCGCTTAAGATATGTTTTTCGTTTCCATGTGTATATCTTTCTTGGTTTGGAATATTAATTTCTATGTGAATTGTAATGTATACTGACAAATAGGTTAGATTGCAATTTATAAAAGTGTTAACTTAATTGACTTCTAAATTTTAGCGCGTAGATACCTAAATTAGTTAATAACCTATGTTAGCTTCGAGCAACACTGGCTTCCGACACGTGGGAAAGGAGGCGCCTAAGCGATATCTTACCGAACAAATCATTCTGCCATTTTTTGCGGGGGAAACGTGCACACAGTCGCACTTCTCACTCACTACATACAAAATCCAATCTGTAATGACGACACAGATACATAGAAAATGACACACGTCAAAGACAAATCTTGCACACCTCGATCTCTTTTTGTGTACGGACGAGTCACAATATGCACCGCCATAGGTCTAATACCTATGCTTTGGCAGAGGGGAAATGGTATGAATGCCGTTTCCCTTCCCTGTGTTGCTCGAAGTATGTTAGTGTTTAGTTTTAATTTTATAAAATGTATATGTATCTTAGTCTATAAGATATTTGTAATATGGGCCTTGTTGCCTTAATCAAATTTTGATTCTGTAATATTATCTGTTAATAAAAGTAATAAAAAGTACGGTATATACATATATATATAGATATTTTAACCAATAAATCTTCATTAAATTAAAACCAAAGAAAGCTCCAAAAGCATAACCATTTAGTTGAACTCGTCAGGCGCTTAACGGATTACGTAGCTAAAACCGGTTCTATCAAAATGCATTTACATAGCTTTCCCTAATCTCTAAACTTACTATGGTAAAAAGATTTCAGTGTATCAAATTAATAAACTTCACAAAGCACGATAATATTGCTTAGAATAATTTACTTTAGACGCGAGTACATGTATTCATTTGTTTTGTTAATTAAGCACATTTTGAATAGGTACAACACAACCCTGACAGCCCAAGCTTAAAACACAATGTAAGCCTATTGTCCCTCTAATAAAGATAATCTAGTTTACGTAATAAGATAAGTACCTAGATCTTTTTTGGAAGGTGTTGTGGGGTATTGAAGAGTATCATTCCTTACCTCTTGAATGACTTCTCCAACTCTGCGCATACGTTGCGCGTATGGTATGTGACGATCCATTCTTACTAAAGCCTGTTGGAAGAAATCAAATTAAAACCATATTGAATCATCTCAATACAAAATGATTTAAACAAAATTCTCAAGTTGCTTGTCTTTCGTCTCGCATTAGCAGAATATAATTCCAGACATAAATAATTTGTAAGTACCTACGTAATGTTATGCAATGCAAGACAACGATTAGTAGATACTGATTAATATCTCTTGGATTTAATTAATAGCTCAATAGGTCGAAATCATGTGTCGGAGTCATTGGTTCGTTTTAAAATTAAACGCAACATTTATGTACCTCTTTAGAGTTAGACAAAGATAACTCTGCAACGATTTTGACAGCATAAACTATGCAAGTGTTATTTAAATACGTCTTAGTTTCTTATTTTCATAGACGTTTAAAATAACACTTGCATAGTGCACTGTATCAAAATTATTGCAGATTTATCTTGGTCTAACTCTACTGGAATGTCGGACTTTATAGTTACATATAATTGATAATTCACCTGAAACATCAATTGCTCTCTAAGAATGAACTCCCATGGAAATACGAGTACATATACAAAGATCCTACACGTATGAAGACCACACTGCCTTGGGGTATAGCCAAGATGACAAGTGTACATCGACAAACGCCAAACGAGTAGATAAATGTATTAGGATGACATACGTTACGAATAGTCACGTGACAAATTTTCCTACGATATTTAAATTTCGATTGGCGTATTCTACCAACGATTGTCACCTTGGATTGGCGCTCTGTGGCTGTTTGTAGTTACTTGACGGTCAGTGTGCTGAAAAGGAATATAGGACTAATAAATCTTACTTGAAACACTAGATGCTCTCTAACAGTCAGCGTGCCAATAAACAAATCCTGTTGCTGCACATACGCCGACAGCGCCGTCAGCGCTTCAGGGGTAGCTGGCTGACCATTCAGAGCTCTTGTACCACTGGATACCACTCCCCCATTAGTGCGGAAGGTTAATGTGTTCAGGAGAGTGGTCTTGCCGGCGCCCGAGGAACCCATGAGAGCGAGGAGCTCGCCGGGATACGCGGCGCCGTTTACTAAACATAAGGTAACAACATGGTGGGATAGATATTGGATTTTCTATCAAAAGCAAAAGTAAACTGATAAAGGTATGAAAACTAATTTATTTATAAGCGAGTAAAGTGAGAAGGCATGTGGCCTCGTGTTTAAAAGTAGGTACTTTTAATTAATAAAAAGTATAAGATTATATGTTATAACGCTTCACGAGAATTAAAAAAAAACGCAGCCTGCATAGAGTATCAATGCGTTAACATATGGTACGTTTGGGCTTACATTAAGCGTGGTAAAAATGGTAAAATCTTGTCAATTCACTTGCCATGCATGTCTTCTAATCTATAGTGATAATTTGATAAAGTTACAAATTAATTCAGATTCTATGACCCCACGAGATTTTATTTAAAAGGAAAGTAACTTGAAATAGCTAATCACATTTGCGTATCGGACAAAAAAAATGGTACCCACCATTCTTCAACAACTGTTTCCTCTGCTGGAACATGCGATCATTAGACCCCTTCCAGAAGTTCCAGAACCTTCTGCTCCTGGACCTGTTTTCTGTGGCGAAGGCGTTGATGTCCGCCCAGGTGTACGTGACCTTTTCCACAGCGCCGATGGCCCCATAGTTGCGCTGTGGGATGGTGAGAGACACTTCTCCTCCGCTCACTCGAGGTTCAGGGGTATTGGAGTCCTGGTTAGGGAAAAAAAGAATAGTTAAAATATTTAATACTTTCAAGCACTGATCTTCTACCACGAGTTTACCGGATCGTATTATTACCTAATAGGTGGTTTAAAAGTATAGTGATAACGGTCATCCACTTCTTCACACAAACGTAGTTCTCACTTCCCTATCTTGTCATTAAAGTTATAGAAAATATTTTTACATAATTTGATGTAGGTATATTAATCACAGTTATGCTCCGTCGTTCTTCCAAAAATTTATATTACGTTCCTAACTTCCTAGCTCTTTAAATAGTCAAAAAAATCAAAATAGTTGTGAATATTATACATCAGATCAGATTGTGTATTTTTTTTTACTATAACAAAAAACTGAGACTATGTTTGCATGGAGAATCGGTCGTTAAGTTTCCCCTTAATATAAGGTCTGTGCCCACCAGTGGGACATATAGGACATATAGTGTATAGGCAGATTTTTTTTTATTAAGTCTGTAAAGCCCGGCAAGCAATCATCACATACCCTGTTTACACGTATGTTTGAACGACTACACTCTTCGAATAATGATTATAAAGTATTAGGTGACATAAAGAAGAGATGCACTCGTATTGTTACATTGCCGTCAAGCTCGCACAGTGACATTGAGAACAATATAATTATGCGAGTGAAAAAGAAATGTCAACAGGCGGGTACGAAAATCTATATGGAAAGCGTCTCTGCTTTAGATCCAAATAAATTCAGTAAATTACCATTCGTGCTCCTTCTGAAAAAGCCTTATTTAAATAAGATAAGAACTTATCTCCATAATTTATAGGTAGTGATTTAACTTACTCAATGTACTTTTAAAGTCGCACCATGTTTTAATACAATAATAAAATAAAGAAATTTAATTTCTAAGTGACTCAGTATTCTCAATCAGGTAAAATATTCTATTTAAAGCTCGTACACAATTAGTGTCCGTAATTTCATAGGTAAAACCTACCATCAAACACAAAACAAAAGAATCTAGAATCAATCAAAGAAGCGTTCAATTAAAGAAAACAGAATATATAATTGCTGCTTGTACGAGCATTAAAGTTGACAGTGTTGAATGAATCCGTCGAAATCGCCCTGTGAACGAGAAGTTTCTACCGTTAGAACTTCCCCCTTTTTTATCCGTCTTTTAAACATTATGTAAATACTAAATTATGCAACACTGTGGCGCAGAAAATTGCCTTATGAGCATTTTCCACATTACCAAGCAGGGGGCTGTCGCGAATTTGACACCGTGTGGGGCCTATTTTCTTTACAAAAAAGAGCTTATCTGCTATAGCTTAACTAACTAACATAAGCCTTTTTCTTGTCAATACATTTATACATACGTTCAGTACAACTTTGTACAGGGGATCAAGCGAAATTCGACTTTATGTCAAATTCGTAAGCATCTTCTGAGACGCAGATAAGGTTCTCGCGGAATATCTCGACCCAACACGGACTTAAAGAAGCCACAAAAGTTTTGGATTAACAATAGCATGGATAACGTAGGTATCATTAATAATTTACTGACATTTAATACAACTAACGACGTAATTTTTAGCTTCGACTAAGTAGTTATCGCCCAAGGTAGATATAATTTTACTACCATGTGACACATACTGCTTTTCACATCATCTATGAGGAAGTTATCATATTTTAAAATACTATTTAAGCTAAAATAATAGTTTGCCAAAAAACACAAAAATATAGTGTCCTAGAACAGTAAAGTGCCACTGATCCCTCCTAGCGCTCCTAGCAGTGAAGAAACGTGACTCTTTGACCCCCCTAACAGTAACAAAAAGCCCTTATCGGAATAGGTGATGTGAAAAATTTGGCTCCTGGGCGTTAAAAATAAGCAAAGGTATTAATTTTTACAAGTAAGGTTGCCAGAGCTCAACGAGGGGGGTGGGGTTAGGGTCGGCAACGCGCATGTAACTCCTCTGGAGTTACAGGTGTACATAGGCTACGGAGACTGCTTAACATCAGGCAGGCCGTATGCTTGTTTGCCACCGACGTAGTATAAAAAAAAATACAGGAGAAACAAGGCAATAGGAGTCTTAATTGTTAAGAGTGGCCAATAACTGTAGCAGTCACCCTACTATAATAATACTGTAAAAGGTAAAAACCCGCGCGACGGCCATATCTTCCCTCGCACTTTCGCGTGGCGCGCCATGTTTGGTTCCTTCTAATTTCCTGGCTTTACGCCCCATCTTAATCTCAGTGCTTCTCGCTTCTACCATTAAGAGTAATATTTTCAATCCTAAAAACTCGTCCGTCAGAAGATACGGTCAAGTAGCAAAACCAAATAAAAACAAAACACACACACCTATCAAGAATCCCACAAGGAATCCACTTGTAACATTTATAGGGTGTTAATTACCGGATGGGATTAGGGCCGGTATCGGTTTCGGTTCCGGGCCCGGTATCGGGTGGCACGTGATACCGGTAGCTGTCTCACACCCGCAGCGGAGACTTTTGACCCGAAAACTTACGACGGAACTGAGCTATTATAGAAATTTAAACGGTTTTTTATTTTTATAGCTTGTTTATCTTTTGCGGGAGGCTAAAAAGCATTCGACCCGCCCGGTTCGAAAAAGTTCCCGTTAACCTTATGATTACCGGTATTCCCAAGGGTGTCAGGGTTCTTATGTGTGTACCTATACTTACATAGTACTCATAATTATATTTGTTTAATGTAAATAACTCAAACGGCTGGCTTTGTAAGATACCTAATCAACTTGATTTCAATATCAATCAGCGCGTCGTACTCGCACAAATAGATACAGTATAAATAAATATTATGGGACATTAAGTCCCACAGTAAGCTCAATAAAGCTTGTGTTGAGAGTACTTAAACAACGATATATATAATATATACATATTTATAAATACTTAAATACATAGAAAACACCCATGACTCAGGAACAAATATCCATGTTCATCACACGAATAAATGCCCTTACCAGGATTTGAACCCGGGTCCATCGGCTTCGTAGGCAGGGTCACTACCCACTAGGCCAGACCGGATAATCTGAAAAGATATTTTGGTCTAAGCTGTTAAATAAAAGGCGTTGTTTCTTTTGTGCACGGCGTTGGCTACCTAATTATTCATTAAATTGTCTTTTAAATGAGCTTGATCCTGAGTGTTCTTGTCCTTGATTCTGTGTGTTTAAAATCAATTTATTATAATCACCACAAGTCTGAATGCGTCTCCAACGAATCTATCCTAAACCTGTTCTATAAAAATAGACAACCGTTACAACATAAAAAGGTTTTAAGTAATTATTACTTAGGCACTTGTAAGTGCCTAAAGTGCCTAATTAAAGATGCCTGGAACTATGTACGTATAGCGACGAATTTAACGCTTCAGCCTACTTAGTCGGTAATATTAAGTAGGTTTCCGCGACTCGGATTAAGGCTCTAAGTAGCACTTAATTTGGGTTAGCAATATAGGTAGCTCCAGCTCTGTGTTGATGAATCAGTCAGCCAGTCAGTAAGATACACGCATCTATGGCCACTTTGGTCGTTACTATCTCTTTGATGCTGACTGTACCTGCAGGCGCCATCAGATATATCACACGCCTCAGTGTTCAGATCTTATTGAACACCTCGGTCGCTCTGATAAATGATGGCAACTGAATTTACATTTTTCTATTTATATTATTGTCGCCTTCTTCACTTTTGATATGTAGCATGTCATGCCATTTTAACTTACAAATTTTTATTTTTTCATACCAAACTTGTTTTTGCTCTATTTCTTTGCTGTAGCTATATAAACCAATTACAGACAAAGATATACCTCATGTCATTGTATGTGCATGTTTCATTACAATCCAACAACAACGTGTACTTTTAAAATGAGAACTAAACTCCGTTTGTATGGGGAAGGTGAAATTCGGCTGAGCTTGCTGCGGAGTCTTTAAAGGGATTTATTTATCTACGTAACTATCCTAGCTGCAGATAGCATCTTGCAGGATATGACCCATTGCAGTGAATAGGAGCAATTGATCGAATTGGAGTTTGGATATAGGCCTGAGGATATCGGCTCGATCTATTTAATAATTGGGTTATTAGTACGTTATGATAGCTGTGAGATTCATTGTTTGGATTAGATACATAGAATATTATACTATCTCATAATTTGTCAGTTTATCTCAATTGTGGTAACTTGTTTGAATCTATAGGTACTTAGGTATTTTCTCATCGTTATTTACATATTAATCTGAATAGGCCCGTTGCTAAGATAATTTATGTAATTTTTTTACTAAGAAAATTTTAGCGTCTACTTACCTATACCTGTAGCCCTAATACAATTACTTAAGATGCGGTATGGTGGTTTACCCCGGCCATGGCTATGAAGATGACTTAGTTAGCAGTTTTTAGTTTAAATCCTGGCATGAATGTGTGATGATTTCGATTACATTTTTGTATTTAGTTAAGTAAATAAAAATTAAAAGCTAAACCTCTTGTCTGTCTATGATAACTGATAAGCTGCTGTAGCTTCCGAGGTTACCCATGATTTTTGACTTCCGCACACATGAAAAGTTATACTATATTTCGTCCCAAAACTAACTTTTACTAAATTAAAAAAACACCATAAAACTACAACCTAAAAACATACAATTTCAATGGGAACTTATTTTTAGGCAGTGAAGTTAAATAAAAAGGTCACTAACTAGTCGCCCGTAGAGCATCGGAAGGCTTTTCGAAACCCGACGGACCGGTGCACATCAAACGTGTTTTTACATATTTTCTTCTAATTCGGCCAGTGTTTAACGATTGCTTCACTTCACTGTTGGAGGTTTCCATGTGTTTAAAGAATTCAGTAGGTTGCGCCGAACGGCCGGAACAGGTTGAATTAAGTAACATGGCAAGTTTTTTCAAACGTTAGCCATCCGTATTGAAGAGAATATGTATGAATTATTTTTAAACCCCGAAAAGGCCAAATAAACACTGGAAAATTTCAAGAGCTAAGTGGCTAAAATTTCGCACTGCACTTCCTAGTGAGTTTTAGGGGCTGGTCATCCTTATTTTCGAATATGAATTTGGTTTCAGTGAGTAGTACTTATAAATTTTGGAGATGAAAATGTAGTTTATGAACTAGCGAGTTCAACGCGTTGCATTTTCTTAAATAAATAAGTTTTCTAAAGTTTCTCTTTCAGGAGTACTCAAATTAGATTTCACAGATCTATCACACTTTTTATTCGTATAAATAAAAATATTATGTTGATGGATAAAATATAATTTTTTACACATCTATTTTATATACTTTGCAGTCTAGTAATTTTTCGAAAGGTAGTTACCTGTGGCGAAGCGTTGTAAGTGACCCGCTGATGTTCAGCTGAAGATGAAATCAGAGGCTCATGCTCTTCAGCACCAACTGTCATTTTTACTAAAATGAGAACTTATAATCCAAATTTGATTATTAAAATCACCCAATGTTTATATCACGAGCACTTCACAATATTTGTTTTGTTTTTAAGGTAGCGAGCGCGCGCGGCCGACGGTGAGTCGAAATGATGGCGCGCAACCGTTGCCTAATCAACCAAGCGCCAAGCAATGTAACTCCGGGCAAACAGCTCCGCTATTTGTTCCCCACGGCACCCTGACAACCTGATAATGATAACATTTGCAAACAAGAATGGCATTATGCAAGTGGGCAAAATTAGTAATGAAATTTTAATGAAACAATTAGTCTCGTATGTAAATGTTTATTCAAGTAAAATCATATTTGAGATAGCAAATAATTAATCGGTACATTATTTTATACAATATGTTTATGAATATCTTTTATTTTCTGCGTTACTCGTATGATTATAAATGACACATGACAAAGGAACTATTGTATGTAGACTTGAGATGTTTCATGAACCTTAACAATAATATGCTTTAGCAATATGGCTATCATACTCCTCTTTATATTGTAAACTTACTGTCTAGGTAATTCACAATGACATTGCGTTAACATACATTTATTCATTCATTTATAATATTATTTGGTGAATTACTTACTATGAATAACCCTTGGGATTTCTCTCCCAGTCTCGACATTATTTCGTAGTAATCGTTACCTTGAACGTGACGCGGGGCGGGGAAGGTTTTATAAACTTAAAACCATAGAGTATAATTAGTCTCGACTGAATTTGAAACCCTGTATATTTCACTACAATAATTATTCAGTACTATTTTGAATTCTGACTCGGCACTACAGATAATTTGCTAGACCACTGGGCCATCCCCGCTCCGCCGCCAAGTTCCATAACCCATAAACGAAAGCTATCTCGACCATGCTTAATCATATTTATAAATAAAATAACGGTATTATTTACATTGCACAAACGAAATTCATGTCTGTAATCGTATTAAAACTATAGGTAAACGTATGAGATATTTAGCACTACATAGGAAGCATTCCGGGTTATATAGTCTATGAGTCTGTTAATATTATGGCTAAACCGACGGTGACACGATGCGGGACCGTCGAAGCTATTGTAACTATGTATATGACTGCCATTATCCAATAATCTCAAGACGTGCATAATTCGTTATATTTTATGATTATACTATAAATTCATGGAATTATTTATTAATGTATTAATATGTAATCGGGTGTAGATACTATGGTATGTATAGTCTAAGCTAATAGTATTGTTTAGAGTCTATATCTGGCGAGTAGGCTAGTTCGAATTGGAGTTTTTGTTCATCTCACTATAATTATTGCTTATTTATTTATTAGCGGTAAATAGGCTTACGGCGGCGTATTGAGAGTTAAATATCAACTATAAAATATAGCATTACTGCTCTTCTATTGTAAGATACGGAAGGTAATGGTAATACGGAAGTACGCGGTGGCTTTGTCTGACTTTTGATTTCTATTCTAACGATTAGGTTACATTCACGAAAAACCGGTAACACAATTGTGATCGATACACATTTTGTTTCAAAATACAAAAATTCAAGTCTTAGTCATTCGTACATGCTATAAATTATATCATATTTTATATCCTATGTTCTTTGAATACGTACTCGGCTAGTCGTGACAAGTAAACTGTGATGTTTCAGAGTCAAATACTTGGTATATTATGCAGAGCAAACTCTCACAATCTAGGTAATTATACTAGGAATAAAACGTAACTCGCTAAGACGCCACTCAAAATGTTCAACGTTAATATTATAACATAAATTACAGCAGTCAGTGTCAGATTATTAAACGTGTGCTTGCCGCGGCAAGCATATCTGGCGTATATATATATATATATATATATATATATATATATATGTGAAAGGTCATTCAATTTTCAAATACTGATATGTCGGGTATGCTTAACGCGACAGTTTGTGTTGTCAGAGGACCAACTTACTGCTACTATTATTCCTACGTGAATGCGATGCTAAATGGCAGTTAACAATGGACTACTACGCTATAGTATATATTTTGAGCTTAATTGTATTTTCAACTTGAATATAGGACTAAAATCGTAAGTGCATCCCGAAATGCCGGCTAAAAGCTTTCAGACTAGCGTTATTTGCGTTATAAACGTGTGTTACATTTTGCGTACTTATGATGGCTTAGGTGTCCGCTCGAATTAATGCGAGTTACATACGAGCCATACGAGCGCGTCAACTCTAAAGGGGCCCTCTGATTACCAGTTCGTCGGACATATCGGCCTGTCAGTTATTGGCAAAAGCTGACAGTCGCGAATAACTGACAGGCCGATATCGTCCGGCGAACTGGTAATCAGTGGGCCCCTTAACACAAAACCCATGGACATTTCAATTTCAATTTTTTGTTTCATCATGTCACGCGATTAACGTTCAATACAATGCTCTTATGAACGCAAAAAAGGACAAGTCTGAAAGCTTTTCTGATCGGTAGGTAGTTCACGTTCAGTACCGTAAGGTTTACTGATCTAGTGAAACCACAACCGCAGCGTTCTCATTACAAGCGTTCCTCTAGACGCCAGACGGTGTCTATAGCGGCGGCTTCACCGCAAACAACTCATAATATCATATATAACATTATTAGTCACTGCAAATTATTTTCATTATTTAGTGAATTCAACTGAAATTATTAATACATTATTATACTGTGATTTATAGAATAATTGAGGTTATTATGAACACCAAATTAGACTCGCTAGAACGCCATTGACATCTATTAATATACCAATAAAAATTATAATTATCAACGTTTATATTGTCCAAATAATTCTCAAAAGAAACACTTGTAAGGAATTATCTTGCTCCGAGCAAAATAATCTGTTCCTCTTACACATGACCTTACAGTAAGGTTTAGTTTGCTCTCTAAAAAACATTTAACGGTTAGCGCAAGCTAGACGTATATGGCGTTCCAAATTAAGTCGTTACTCAGTAAAACACTATTCTTCTGACACCGCTGTTCAACGGCAATATGATGTCGGCAAACAAGTGCTTTTACCACGTACTAATATAAAAACGCTGACTGATATGTTATCATTAGATTGAGGTAATATTGAATGCATCTACTGTCTTTTATCGTTTGGCTCAGAATTAGCAATGACATTCAACACATGCCAAGCAATGAATAATTTTTTTGGGGTTAACCCTTTTTTTAATTGGCATAAATTCTCAGAGACCATTTATAAAAAATACCTAATAATATTAGAATTATTACGTTGGAAAACTTCTAATATTATCAAATTAATATTTAATATGAAATGAGCTCCTAAAATCAATATACGGCATTCAGCCTAAATAATATTTCAGCTAATACAACTACATATATAATCACAAAAACCTTTTCCTCAAGACACAGTAAATGCGGTTGCTTTTTTGAACCATTAATTGATAAACAATTGCCGAACGTGACGTGGGTATTCGACGAATCCATCAATTAAATACACTGACGTGGAACATTAACGCTAATTTGCTAAGTGTTGTAGTAACTTAAATCTAAAGTACAGTGAAACCTGGATAATTTAACCCTAAATAAATATTGTGTGACATTATTACACAAATAGACTAAGTCCCACAGAAGGCTCAATATGGCTAGTGTTGGAGGTACTTAGACAACGATATGTATAATATATGTATAAATACTTAAATACATAGAAAACAATGCCATGACTCAGGAACAAATATCCATGCTCATCAAGCGAATAAATGCCCTTACCAGGATTTGAACACGGGACCATCGGCTTTATAGGCAGGGTCACTACCCACTAAGCCAGATAGATCGTCAATTTGCTGCCGGTTCCATAATTTCAATTATAGAGATTTTTTTTTACTAAAGGACTGAGACCGGCCACTTGTCTGCAATTATTAAAGTTTTCCTAATTATCTAGGTTTCACTGTGCGTCGGTAAGGCATATTCGTATCAGTAATCGACGTTTAGTAAACTAAGGCGTCCCATTCAGTGCTAAATTTCATTATTTTAGTGATCTAAGTTGAGCTAACTGGTCACACTACCAGTTAAGATATTTGTTAATAAGTTACCTTCTGCTAGTCACTGACATAGATCGAGTCATTCACGATGACGCGCGAATTTGACAATTCTAACTTTTAATGGCATGACAATACGAACCAAGGCACGTGCCCTCGTGAATGATACGATCTATATATACATAATACGGTATATCTCGTTCGATTATAAGCGTCGAGAAATACATAGTCGCAAGACTATTTTATCTATAAATTTTAACTGGACTAAGCCCACGAGAGCTATAATGAGCTCAATCGGCCAAAAATTATGTTTAGATAACAATAATTCGTCAACAAAACAAAGATTGTTTTCCTACAGATCGATGTACCAAACTGGCATGAATGAATGAACTAATATTAGTTCTATCTATAACTGTGAATCATACCAAGTACCATTCATTTAAATTCTTTTCATTCAATTTCATTCTATTAACAGATGCCAGTTATAGTGAACCTTACAACATTTTGACAGAAGATATAGTTCGTGTCATACACGATGACGCACAGATTTGTCAAATCTAACCTTTAATAATATGATATTACGAGTCACGAGCGTCAAGACACGAACTATAAACGTTTAGTGTCAATGGCAACGACAAGGATAGCACTAATAGTAACAGCAACACTTAAGAGGGGGCATGAAGTCAGGACATTTGAGAGAACTTTTTACCTTTTATCCAGTGATCGCGGGATGCAACACCGCGGTACATCAAACTAGTAGTATGGATACGCCTTTAAGCCCCCGATACCTTTTAAACTGCTCGAGTAAAAACCCTTTGTAGTGTAGATAACATATAAAATATATGACATTAAATAAGCAGTTATCGAGGTCATTCACCCCGAATGACAACCAAAACCGCGATGACTGCTTTAAGTAATAATAATAAGTATTTAAATGAATAAAGGATATTAATAAATATATATAAATACTTAAATACATAGAAAACACCCATGACTCAGGAACAAATATCCACGGTCATCACACAAATAAATGCCTTTACCGGGTTTCGAACCCGGTACATCGGCTTCATAGGCACAGTCA
The DNA here is from genome assembly GCF_033807575.1 of Cydia pomonella. NCBI lineage: Eukaryota > Metazoa > Arthropoda > Insecta > Lepidoptera > Tortricidae > Cydia > Cydia pomonella. Next base: position 4,384,642 of record NC_084711.1, on the reverse strand, counting down.
TTACTCACTAAGCCAGACAGGTCATCTTGACCTTTCCGTTTGAGTTTTTTCATAGCATTTTCTCGCGATTAAACCGTGTAAAAATTCAAATTAAAAATTACAATTTTGTGTCAGCCCCCTCTTAAATTATGGTGGACCTTATATCTTCGCAATAAGGTTTAGATTGATCAGTTAACAGTTTGGACGATGGTACAGTCAGCATAACGATTAGCCTAGCACCCCTGCATACAAACATGCAAAAGTATTAAGCGAATAGTTTTGCTGACTGTACATGTTTTATAAATCCTTGTCGTCGTAAAAATTCTAGTAGTCTAGCTATTAAAATACATTGTCATTTCACTATGGCCCAGTGGCACGAACAACAATCGGCGGACTGATCGAAGAACTCTGAAACTCCCCATACAATACAATTTAGGGAACGTTTTGACAGTGACAGACGGTTAGGTGCGACCCTTAAAATAATACAAGTGACGGGGGCGAACTAAGACAATTGAAATAATGCGAGTGATTAGTGAGTTCGCGTTAGTACACCACACCATGAGGTAGCCTGATGTTATAAAAAACTTAAAAATAGCTTCTCACCCTAAATCGATACTTACATTATAATCGATATAATACTGCTAAAACTATGATAAATCCCCTTCGAAAACATACAGGGTGCGAACACCGCTAGGCCTCAACTGAGAAGATTCCTGCGTCTCTTTAGTTTTAACAGTGCAATCACCCTGTATTAGTCAGGGACATTTAAAAAAGCTAGTAGGTGCAAAAATTACGTCTATAATGCATGATTTATATAGTTAATGGCGTAACAATATACAACGAGAGGAGCCCGGCCGCAGCGGTCCGTACATCGCCATACTTTCCTTCCCTTTACGAAAACATTTCACTAGAGTACACAAACTCTTAATAACTACATGAAAAACGAAATTTTGATCCGAATTCCTAAACCTAAAAGTTTTATCTGATATTTGACCTAAATAGAAACCGCGCGGTGTCGGGTGTCCGCCGCATTTGCCACATGAACTACTAACACTAACTCCAAACATAGTCACTAGTTAAGGCCAGAGCATACCGGCTGCGTGTGCGTAGAAGTGCACGCGTTTGCTAAAGAGCCTTGAACGCACACGTAACGCAAGCTGTGTGCCATGTTTTATAAGGATCTGTATATTACAACGCGCACTGAGCGCTATGAGCACGCATCCGATGTGCACAGGCCTTTAATCGTCTCCTGATCTCGCGTCGTTATCACAGCCTATTGACCGCTGCGACCCGCCGAATCGACTTCAATACTCCGCCTAACTTTCTACATTCGACGGGTCGATTAAGCGAATTTTTGGGCTCCTCTGCTCCTATAACTACATAATATACTTTTGTTACGTTATCGAAATTGTGATGAACGACAAGCATACACTCTTGGCCTTTAAAAAATGCAATATTTTGATACAATCGAAGTCGTTTCGAAAACGTAACAAAACATGTAACAGACGTTAAAGATATGCTCGCCGCAGTTCCAGTCCATCGATTATAACGATAATTACAATTAAAATAAAGTCTACTTTCCCACGCACCCATACAATTTCGCTATTCACGTAAAAAACGCAACCAGCCCGAATGCTAAACGTTGAATATTTATCTATATATCCTCTTTCCTCGCACTTAAGTATGACTGCGGCGAACATTATGCTCTTTAACTAAGTAGTTACTGTGAAGAATTGAGCACGCATGTGGCCACCTCTACTATTATCAACGTATACAAATGGGTACTTTGAAAAGGGATATTTTGAAGGATATTCTGAAGATAATTTGTTATTAATTCCATATACTATAATTTCTTCCTAAGCCTCTTTATTGATTTTCTAAATTTCCTAGGCCAATTTATTATTCCTTTTACAACGGTGATAAGACTTATTAGTCTTACAAACGCAACTTATGAAACTTATTAGTTTCAATACACTTAAGGCGACACCTGGGGCCCATTTCTCGAACGGTATTACGAACTGTTAAATCGTATTACTTTCCATGGCAACACACTAATAATATTAGAGTTATACCGTTCGAGGAATAGGCCCTTGGAACTATGGAAAGTAGAGGTAAGGAATACACTCTCCATAGGCAAAACTGATGCAAAAGTGTCCAGCTGTCAGCTATAAATAATAGGTCCGAATCTCGCCAGAGTAGCGCTAGAGTAGCTAAGAACGTAGGCGATATTGGCGGAGTGAAGTGCGCTGTCTATGACTAGATTTCTTTTTCAAGTATTCTAGGTATTGTAGCGCAACATAATTATTTAAGGTTTTTTGACAGACACTTTTTGGTACATGGAGATTCTATTCCTTACCTCTTCATTCCAGACCTGGAGCGCTCCTTAAATCATTAGGTAGTATATTATTTGGGAATTTGAATGTTGAAGAATTAAAACGTGAAC